>NC_061510.1:37424469-37580724 GCF_022539505.1 Lolium rigidum
GGGAGATGGGCCGTGATTAAATGGGCTTAGAGGATGTGCACGGAAGATATTCCCGAACCAGCCTTGTACAAGAAGTTTGGGCAAGATTGCCCGTGTATCTGTAAATTATAGTAGGTTACGTGTCGGTTAGAATTAAGAGATAAAGTTTAGCTCGTACACGGTTGGGTTTATTCCCAAGTTAGAAAGTCTACGGACTATAAATATGTATCTAGGGTTATTGAGAAAGGAGGACGATCACGTTCACAACAAATCAATCTAGGCGCATCGCCACCCCTTGTTTCGAGGGTTTCTCCGGGTAAGCAACATGCTGCCTAGATCGCATCTTGCGATCTAGGCGAGTAGTCAGTTTATTCGTTGTTGGTGTTGCTCGTGCTGAAGCCTTTTTGATGGCGAGCAACACCCTTATCTTAGGTGTTTTGGGGTTGACGTCGATGCTTTCACGATGTACTTGTTTAGCTACGGTACCCCTCGATATCTAGCTGCCCTTACACCTATTTTAGGTGTAAGGGCAGCATCTTGCTTGTTCTTTATTTAGTAGATCTAATCCGTTATAGTTGCTCCTTGTTCTTCAAGGATTGGTTTTGATATCCGTATGGTTAGGCCTTATAAACGGGTTGAACGATCCGGTAGTGCGTAAGGCGTGGTTTATTAAGCTCTAGAGGGATTGTTCCGGGGATCAACGTCACGTTGGTTTTTAGGCCTCTTTAGGGCTGGTTTTCCGTCATCTTACGTATTTACTAGGCTCAACTACGCATAGGATGTTCCGATTATACGGTGAAACCCTGGACTATCGTAGATTAGTTTAGCTTGATATTGATAAAGCATGATCCCCATGTCATTATAAATCTAACGTGAACCATGGGGCAATCGGCTCTTTGAGCCGATCCACAGAACAGCTTAAGAGCCGATCGGGGCACGTATTTAATGTTTACGTGTTTGCCATGCAGGAAACTAGTCGAAGAAATTCATCACCTTCCTGACCAGGTATATGTCAGGTGGCACGCCCTCGTAAGCACCAGGACGTGTGCCAGAAGGCATTGCGGGCCGTCGCCCGAGGTACTAGGGCCCACCGCAGTCCTGGGAGCCTCCCGGCTCTACGGTGTTGCCCGTCGCTACTCGCCGGTGGGTTTTTGACCGCAACAAAAGCGCTAGGCGTAAGCGAGGCGGTTGGCGTTCCCCTAGTGCCTAGGCGATGCTTAAGCGGCCTAGGCGCAACCTAGACGGGCATAGTTTATACCATCAAGTGTGTATATTTGTTACAAGGGATTTCTATTTTCGTGCCCCTGGCTCCTTAGTTGTGCTCAATTTTCCCCAGCCCCTTAGTTTTTCCTCAGTTTTCCCCAAGACCTTGTCTGAAACCCGCAGAAGGAGCTCGGACGGAAGGAATCCCGTTTAGTTGACGCTGGTTGGTCTGTGGCAAGTGGGGCGCTTGTTGGTGCCCCGCGATGGACACGTCTTCACTTATCCAGTATCATCATGGGACCCACAACTTGTCCACGTTAGTTGCGCCGGACCCACAGCTTACCCGGGTGACCGTTGCAAAATGGGGGCCAGGAGCCAGCCCCGTGCCCGTGCCATTGCTTCCCCTTTCTTTCCCCGCGCCCCATTGTTCTTCTTCTCCCGTCGGCGCAGACCCTTCTCCGGCAGGCGGGTGATGTCTAGTTTCTCTTCAACCTCCCGTTCTTCATGGCCGCGGTATGGACCCGTGCCTTTGACAAGATGCCCACGGCTGCCTACGCCGGGGAGCCTCTAAAGCGGTCGATGCGCAAGACGGACGAGAATGGCAACCGTGGACGTGAGTTCCTTGCATGCGAGAGCTTGCCATATAGAGAGGGGGATAAGGTTAGATCTCGCTCCAATTTCTCTGTTTTCTCTCGATTTTCTTGCTATTCCCTCGAATTTGGGATTTAGGGTTCCCGTTGTTGTTTTCGGATCCTGAAGAAATGCGGGCATTTCGAGTGGATCGATGTGTACGTTCGGAGGCTTCAATTGCAGGAATCAATTGGCGCTATTGGGGAGCGCAATTTGGGAGGGGGACTTGCTGTAGAGAAGGCGGCGGAGAGAGGGAGCCGTTCCGATTATGCCTAATGCTCCCAATGTAGGATTTGGAGGAAGTGAAGGGAGAGCGAAGAAAATGAACAAGCGGTTAAGAGCGAGCGATCGAGTTGAAGAAGCAAGCTAATCTGATGGCTGGTTGTTTTTTATTTGTATAATTGCGATCGGATTCTTATCATTGCTCACCGGGCGCTAGAAGTTGTTACAAGGGATACCTTGTTACAAATTCATTATTCAGTTACATGTACTTGTAGTTGTTTTCATAGTTAGTGTGTGCATTCACCGAAATTACCAACTATATTGGAATGCTAAAAAAGTTGATAATTATACCACTTTTGGGCCATTTCAAATTACTAAAACGCCAAAACTATATGGGATCCCCTAAAAGAAAAGAAAGCGAAAAGATAGTTGATAATTGTTAAAGGGGTGACAATAATGCATTCACCGAAATCCGCAAATATGTATGCCTCATGTTTATACCGAAATTATACCACTTTTGGGCCATTTCAAATTACCGAAACTATATGCCAAAACTATATCCCCTAAAAGAAAAAGGAAAGCGAAATATGGTTGATAATTGTTAGAGGGGTGACAATAATGCATTCACCGAAATCCGCAAATATGTATGCCTCATGTTTATACCGAAATTATACCACTTTTGGGCCGTTTCAAATTACCGAAAACTATATGCCAAAACTATATCCCCTAAAAGAAAAAGGAAAGCGAAAGATGGTTGATAATTGTTAGAGGGGTGACAATAATGCATTCACCGAAATCCGCAAATATGTATGCCTCATGTTTATACCGAAATTATACCACTTTTGGGCCATTTCAAATTACCGAAACTATATGCCAAAACTATATCCCCTAAAGAAAAAGGAAGCGAAAGATGGTTGATAATTGTTAGAGCGGTGACAATAATGCATTCATCGAAATCCGCAAATATTTATGCCTCATGTTTATACCAGAAATTATACCACTTTTGGGCCGTTTCAAATTACGAAACTATATGCCAAAACTATATCCCCTAAAGAAAAAAGGAAAGCGAAAGATAGTTGATAATTGTTAGAGGGGTGACAATAATGCATCCATACGAGCGAGAGAGAGAGAGAGGGGTGGCCACGAGAGAGAGAGAGGGGTGGCCACGAAGAGACGGGGAGGGTATGCTGCCCGTTAGATCGAGTTGATCAACGGTTCGTGAAGTCGATCCGGTGTGACAACGGCTCAACCAATCGGGATAAGTTTGGGCTTACGAAGAGCATTTGTGACAGAACTTGAGGGCAAAGCTGAGTAGTACTAACAATCAAGGGCACATAAATAGTAAATAGACTAAGGGATTCAAACAAAAAGAATTACAAAATGAAAAGTGCGTGTTTTCTACAATATAATTCATATTGGGCTACATCAAATTATTTGCAATTCAAATATACATGAGTGTGACAATTATGGCATCATTTAGACAAAGTATGTTTTTGGGGAAGATGTTTTGCAAAGGGGTTTGAGTGGAAAACCATGCATCTTCATAGCTACACTAGTGATTCGAGAAGTGGCAATTTGTGGTAAAACTTGATTTATATATGTTTGTTAAGGTTTCTTGGTGGCGGTGCGTAGGAAGACTCCATGAGTAGGTGCCACTATGTTTTTATTTTTTGATTTTTTAACGCATGAAATGACTCAATTAGATATGTTAATCTCATTTGTTGACTCTCTGTTGACTAGCTACTTGAGGGTAAAACTGAGTATATTGCACTTGCCGGTCCTAAGTACTCGAGGGGAAAAGCGAGTACGAGATAAAATTCTGTATAAGGCCGAGGTTATAACCCGATACACCTAACGTCCCGGGGTTAGACTCGTGTCGCGAGTGCCCACTTGTGCAGCGCGTGCATAGCGGACGCGTGTTGCGGCTACACGCCACCTTCGTCTTTATAGAGCCCTTTTTCCTCTCCCTCGACGCACTTTCTCACTGCAACCGCCTCTCTGTCCCATCACCTTACTCCACAGGCGAAGAAAAAAGCCCGAATAAAACCGCGGCGATGGAGAAGAATGAGATGCCCATTGTCGGAGCATCGGCCGCGCGAGCGCATCGGCCGCTTGCCCCCGTCCGGGCCCCTGTCGCTTGCTTCCAACGTAGCAGCGCGCATCGGCCGTCGCCACCGTCCGGGCCCCGTCGCTTGGTACCGTGCGAACCAGCACCGTACGTCGCGCGGAGAACCCTACGACACTAGCATCGTCGACGACGGATCGGAGGTAACCCTTTGCTCCCTTGTTCTTATCCCATTTCAATCCTTTTGTGTTAGATCTAGCGTTATTAGGGTTCGTCTCGTTCCTAGTTCAATCCATTTGTGTTAGATCTAGCGTTATTAGGGTGCGTCCTGTTCCCTAGTTCAATCCATTTGTGATTTGCTTTTGTTTAAGATTTGTGCCGATGATGATGAATATTTGGGCACAAATTGATTCGAGGTTTGGTCAGTAAACAATTGGTGTGTACAAATTTGTCGTGCATGATCTTTGGTTTACTGACTCAAATCGTGGATATAAGTGTGTCCAATGTAACTGAGGCTACCTCTTTTTTTCGAGCCCATATTATCATGCATGATCTTTGTTCACTCTCTGTTCCATCATCGTTGCAATTGACTCCGTGTTTTTGCACGATCTTTGGTGCTACATGACAGGTGCAGAGCAGCCGACGTCGACGAGCGACAGACGAGTCCTTCCACACCAAGACTCGTCACGTCCTCGGGAGGCTGCAGTCCGGCCATTACGATGGCCCCTTTGCTCGAGGCATTTACAAGTGCCCCTTCGCAACGAGAAGCTCCGCGCCACCGACTTCAACTGCCTGGTGAACCATGCTGAATCCATTGGCAGATGTGGCGCTAGAGTTGGAACGACGGTGAACGTGCATGCGTTCATGGCCAAACACAAAGCACTTGGGATTCACCTGCGCAACCTCCATGCGAGTCACAGGCGCAACCTGGAGGCGTTGAACATGCCTACTGCACTCTCTGTATGTGACTGCTCTATCTGTAGAGCGGCTTAAATTCATGTAAAATGTAGCTTATGTTGTAGGGTTCTATCGCTACTACTGTTGGATCTGTCGTGAACATATCTATGCTATGTTGGCTGTTGTATGCAGCTTATCCTATATTTTTTTCTGGATTTGTGCCCTAGATTTCCTACCTGATTGGGTAAAAACGAAGGCATAAAGAAATGAATGTCGTTAAAAAACAGAAGGAGAAGCTTCTCTAGATTTGCTACCAATTTGGGCTATCAAATATGAATGAGATCGAGCGAGAGAGAGAAAAAAGGTACATTGAAAATCGCTAATCTGGGCGAAAGAGACAGAAACCACTCGTGCCCACGTCCCGGACCCACACGCTACGGCCCTACACGCTACGGCCACACACGCTACGGCCACAGAAACATGGTCTCGTCCTGTCCCACGCGGTTCCTTCCTACCAGCCCCACACGACGCGGCCCCACAAATGACACGACCCCACTCGTCAGCACGGAACGGTCAACTTAACGGAATCCTGCCGTCCGAGCTGCTTCTGCTCCTTCTGCGGGTTTCAGACAAGGTCTTGGGGAAAACTGAGGAAAAACTAAGGAGCTGGGGAAAACTGAGCACAACTAAGGACCCGAGGGCACAGAAATAGAAATCCCTTCTTTTTAATATCTTCTTACATCAACATATCATGTTGATTCATATTTTTAGTCAAAAGAAGGAATTTCTTGTTGTTATATATGCAGATAACTTTGGACCTGGCGAGCATGAGGGATGAACCATCCAGGATGGAACCGTCCCGTGCAGAAATAAAGATTACTGACCGTCTTGTCGAATTACATCACCGTGAAGAGATAATGTGGAGACAGAGGTAACGGGTACAGAGGTAACACGTACAGTGGCTTACTGATGGTGACAAGAATACTCGTTTCTTTCATCAGAGAGAAAGTAGACGGAAAAATAAAAATACTATAACTAGCCTTAATAGGCCGGATGGTGTTGTAACTGAGAGCCTTCAGAGTAGATGAGTGGGATGACGAATGAGTGTCCAACATCATCGGATTTACATCACGACTCTTGCACTTGTGAGTTGCAAGTTTGATTGCAACAGAGATTAAAGTGAGGATTAGAAAAAATATCTCGGATCATTAGATTTGCTTCGTGATTCATGCTATTCATGAGTTGGAAGTTTTGTAACTAAGATTTGATGGCAATCACTTGACTTAGAACTAAGTTAATTCTCGTTCAGCTGAAAAATTAATCACATCCCAAAAGAAAAGGACAACAAAGCAGAGTTTATAGTTCTCAATCCAAACAAGATTATACTACGTACCGTAATCCAGAGATCCCATCCGTTGTTAACTCGTAATCCGTATTGTTATCCAGGGAGAAGAAAGTCCTTTCTTTTCCCCTACTCCAAGACACGAGTCTGCGAACCCCGTCCGGCTTTCTCCAGACAAACAGCGCCTGCCTCCTACCCTAGTCCAAGTCCGCGACGCCCGGCCGACTTTCTCTCCAAGTCAAGACCACGACGCCTCCCTCCGTCCTCGTATAAGTAGGCACAAGCCAGCGCTTCCTGGCCACCAAAGCAACACGAGCCATATCGATCTTCTCCTCGAAACAAACTTTTCGATTTAGATCAATCTCAGTGAGGCGTGCGTTTTCGTGATGGAGAACAAGGGGAAGTCTCCAGCAGCAGCGGCGCAGGAGGAGGCGCCGGCGGAGTGCTTCAGGAGGGCGACGGTGCCCGAGGAAGCGACGTTCGTTGATCTGGCCAAGGAGCAGTACAAGCAGTTCAAGGAGGCTCCCATGGAGGAGCACTGGTCCTGCATCAAGAACAAGGTCCGCTCCGTCTTCGGCGAGACCCCCACCACCATCTTTGGCACCGGCAAGGACAGCAACAAGGCGGCGCGGCCCTCCGTTGAGTCGCAATAGGCATTCTTCTAGCGAGTAGATCTATCTAGATACGAGTACTATCTTGGCCAAGTATTACCAGTTCGGGTCTTGAGTTAAATTTGAGTTTCTCCTGCGTGGTTTATTAATATAATTATAAGTTGATTATCTGGCAATTATGGGTGTAGTTCTTGCACGGTTGCCATGAGCACTTTTCGGCGGAACTTCCTCTGCAGCGCCCTCAAGCCGCGGCTGCGGGACAACACGCAGTGCCTCGAGGATGGACGGAACTCGGGATCTCAGGGCAGGGGGTCCACCTCGTCCGGGAACGATCTCCAGCGGGTCAACAAGGACATGCATGGTGGCAAGGGGATTTGTGGTTTTTTTTTGAGCTTGGGGTATGGGGTTTTTCGAATAGGGGAGGAGGAAGAAGAAGGAACAGCCCGCGTGCTTGGCGCATGGCGGTGTGCTTGAATTTCGGATTTTTGTGAAATGTTTAAGTTCCCCGCTACAATCCAGGTGTTTTCTTGACGCGTCAATGCCTCCCGCCGGGCAGCTTCAAGTGAATTTGGGGTGCCACACTATGGGCCCCAGTTTCAGTGAGACATGTAGTGACCAGTCACATCAGTAAGTTCACTGTGTAATAAAATATATTACCCCTCCCGTTTATGTAGCTCCCCCTTCTCTCCCGATCGAGTGTCGACCGATGGAAGCCTCTAGCTCGATCCACTCCTTTCGCCTCCACCACCCAGGCATCTAGCTTGGAGTGACAAGCTGCATCTAGACCAAGTGGATTAGGTAGTACTAATAATGTTCTTTCTTTTCTCAAGATCGGTTCTTTTTGCTCACCTCGAGATCTTGCTGCCTAGCTAGGAGCATCTCTTTTCTATTCTGTGCGAAGGGGTGTCTTTCTGGTCACCCCCGCGCTGGGAGTGATTGATGGGGGTGGGGGCGGGGGCTACCTTTGCTAGATTGGGGTGTTCTTTCTTTATTTATCGACATTTGCAACCTTTGTAGTTTCTGCTGATCCTCCTCACTGTATCTTTTGTCAGCTTCTACAGAAAAGGAAAGAACTCGGGGGGACAATGGAGCATTAGGCACCAGACATGTGGGCAGTTGGCTGAGCCTGAGCTGCGTCCCCATCCCCGCAAAGCAGGTACTTCATTTTCTTATCCCTTCTTTTCCTTTTAAGTGTCTGTCTACATCCTCAATATGTTCCTACGATGGAAGATGCTTAAAGTAGCACATGTCTTCAGTCGTTTGTGCGTAAAGTCTCTGTAACATCATGCTCTATATTCTCTGTATCAGGTTGGCACCTCCAGGTTCCGTGTTGATGCTATGGGGAACGAGAATAACGTCCCACCTGCTGCAGGAGCATGGCCCGATCTACATCACAAGAAGCGAAATGCCACTGCCGAACTGGGCAGGGACCACCCAGGGGTAATTTTTTTAACCAACTTACCATGATGTAGTCTGAATCTGATACTCCCTCGGATCCATATTAATTGACTCAACTATCTGTAGATACGGATGTATCTAGATGTGTTTTAGCTCTAGATACTACTACCTCCATCTCAAAGCTTAGGGCTTATATTATTTTTAGAAAGTCAAACTATGCCATGTTTGACTAAGCTTTTACCAAAAATCATTAGCATGCAAAAATACATAATTAATATCATTAAATAGATAATGAAATATATTTTCCTACGGTATCTACACAATATTATATTTGTTGATAGAGTGTTCTAAAAGGTTGGTCAAACTTTACTTGGTTTGAATTCTAAAAAATAAATAAGCCTTAAGCTTTCAGATGGAGGTAGTACATGCATATCTAGACAAAGCTGAGTCAAATTGTTTGTGCAAAAGGCTAAGAGCATCCACTATATGCATCAGTCTATCTCATACAGTAATTCAATATCACTGCTGATGTCTGATTTTTGCTATTCATATGCAGACTGAAACTTTAGGGCCTTTACTCAAAAGAAATATCAAAACTGCGGCTGATGAGGCTGCCAGTATGTTGATGTCGCCCCCATCTTCTAAATACCTCTACAAGCACAAGGCCACGCGCCAGCTGGGTAGTGACCTTTTAATGAATATGGTATATTTTCTTAATCCATATATATGCCTTGATTTTTGTCTGTTTATTGTCGGTTTTGTCTAATCCTTGCCAAAAGTTCAGAAACACCAAATTCGTTTGCTTACAATCATCATACATTAATGTTCATCTACTCTCCAGTTCCCCTAACCCAACAAAAAATGATGTTAATTACGATTTTTAGATTAAAAGTACCATTAGGCGCTGTTAATTACGAATTTGAGATTAAATTGTCATTTGCCATTGACAATTACAATTTTGAGACAAAAGATTAGTTTAACCTCGATCTGTTCTGCTCTCCAATTTTCCCAACAGGAAAAAGTTACCATTCCATTCCTCCCTTTTATCCAAACTGAACGCGGAGATGGAACCATTCTATTCCTCTGAAATGGAATCATTCCATTCCATTTCACGTTGATACGTCCAAAACGTATCTACTTTCCCGAACACTTTTCCTATTGCTTTGCCTCTAATTTGTGTATTTTGGATACAACTAACACGGACTAACGCTGTTTTCAGCAGAATTGCCCTGGTGTCTTATTTTTGTGCAGAAAATCAACTTTCAGGAAAATCCCCGAAAATAATTGCAATGGGCCTATTTTCACAGAAGACCTACGGAGCCAGAAGACGAGATGGAGGGGGGCCACGAGGTGCGCACACCACATGGCAGCGCGGTGGACCCCTGGGCTGCGCCGCCATATGGGGACGCCGCCTCGGCCAGCCCCCGACGCTCCCCTCTGGACTACTTAAAGCCCTTGACCTAAAAACGCACGGGGGTTCGACCAATTTTCCAGAAGACATCCAGAACTCCGCCGCCATCGAAAACTCTATTTCGGGATCAGAAACTCCGTTCTAGCACCCTGCCGGGACGGGGAATTGGAGGAGATCATCGCCATCAACGCCACCCACGCCTCTCCATCAACCATCCATGCTTCCCCCATCCATGTGTGAGTAAATCCCCGCTGTAGGCTGAAGGGGATGGTAGGGATTGGATGAGATTGTTCGTGTAATAGCCATAAGATTGTTAGGGCATGGTGCCTAGTATCCGTTGTTGGTACTTTTATGATATTGTTGCAACTTGTTATGCTTAATGCTTGTCACTAGGGCCCGAGTGCCATGATTTCAGATCTGAGCATGATTCATGATGATATTCATTGTTTTATGATCTTACCTGCAAGTTGTATACACATATTGTTGTCCGGAACCCGAGGCCCCAAAGTGACAGAAATTGGGACAACCGGAGGGGAAGGATGTGATATGCGGATCACATGTGTTCACGGAGTGTTAATACTTTGCTCCGGTACTCTATTAAAAGGAGTACCTTAATTACCAGTAGTTTCCCTAGAGGCCCGGTTGCCACCGGCTGGTAGGACAAAAGATGTTGTGCAAGTTTCTCATTGCGAGCACGTACGACTATATACGGAACACATGCCTATGGTTATTTAGTACTTGGATATTGCTTTATTATTATCTCGCAAATGCCTTGTCTTGATTATTACATGAGTTATCTTATCCATGCAGCCGCCCGTTCATCCTTCCCTATGCCTACGATATTTTAATCCTCGTTGTTTACTATAATCACTACTCGCTGTCTTTATTACACTCGCTACTTATATTTCACTACCGCTATCGCTATAAAACCGTTGCTACCGATAAACTATTGCGAGCAAGTCTGTTTCCAGTGTGCAACTGAATTGACAACTCCGCTGTTAAGGCTTAGAAATATTCTTTGGCTCCCCTTGTGTCGAATCAATAAATTGGGTTTTACTTCCCTTGAAGACTGTTGCGATCCCCTATACTTGTGGGTCATCAAGACTATTTTCTGGCGCTGTTGCCGGGGAGCATAGCTTTATTTGCAAGTTCACCTGAATTGATATTGTTCGCTGCAAATCCTCCATCATGGGTAAACCTCGCGATGCTAAAGTCGCCATGTTACCATCCACTACAAGAAAGGTACAACTCTGAGTACGTCTGCTGCTCTTGATTCACCATTTGTGATAAGTCAACTTGTTTCACCACCACAAGCTTCACGTGTTGGTATTTCTGCTGAATCTGAAAATTCCTCTTATAATTTTGATGATGCTTCTACTGTGCTTGATGATAATGGTTCATTAGGTCCTTTTCTAGATGCTACAATTGCTAGGTCTAGACAAATCGAAAATACTTAAATTCCTAATGAAAATACTGTTACACATGTTAATTCACCTGAGTCTGTTGAACACTCTAGTGATGATCTTGATGAAGATTATGTGGAACTTGATGATGATTTTATTGATAAATGTAATGCTACTACTGGTGCAAGTAACATTAAAAGGCTTCTTGCAGAACATGCTATTAGATATAAACTGTCTCCTGATCCTAAATTTGTCACATCTCCTATAAACATTAAGGATAAGGATTATGATTTTTCTCTTGATTTATCTCATATATCTATTGTTGAGAAAACACCTTTTTGTGGTACTGAAAAAGAAAGTGCTGTAGAGCACATGAATGAGCTTTCTACTTTGAGTAGCTTGTTTTCTGATGATATCAAGAAGCGTACTTATTTTGTTGCTAATTTTTTTTCCTTTCTCATTAAAGGATGATGCTAAAACTTGGTATAATAGTTTGCCTCCTGATTCTATTGATAGTCCAAGTGGTTTGCTTGATGTTTTCTTTCGAAAATATTTTCCTGCTAGTGCTCAACATATTGCTTTGCATAAAATTTATAGTTTTGACCAGGAAGATGGAGAGAAATTGCCTGAGGCTTGGGCAAGGTTTTGCTCCGTTCTTAGAGCTCGGCCTCGGACATGATTTGGAAAAGCATGACTTACTTGATATATTTTATAGTGGACTAACCATTGAGTCTAGGGCATACCCGGATAGTTGTGCCGGTTGTGTTTTCGGAAAAGAACTCCGCACGAAGTCGAAGAATTAATGGCTAGAATAAGCCAAAATCATGATGATTGGACTACACCTGAACCAACCCCAACACCAATATTGAAGAAGAGGGGTATGATAGATTTAAATGATGAAGATATGAGGGAAGCCAAGAAATCTCTTAAAGAGAAAAGTATTAAATCTGAAGATGTGAAGAATTTACCTCCCATAGAAGATTTATGTAAGATAATTCCCCCTTCATCCACAATTGACGTACATTCTCTTCAACGCTTTGATAAAGGAGATATTCCTTACTCAAAACCTCCTGATCAATGTTTAGATGAATTTGATAATTATGTTGTTAAGCAAGATAACTTTAATATGAGAGTAGAGAATCATTTAATGGAAAATTCTCAAGCTATTAGTAAATTGCATGATATTATGGAGAGAACCTCCAATGATGTTAAGATGCTTGTTAAATATTTTCATATGGTTCAAATTCAAATTGACCAGCTCACTAAAGTGCAAAATGACTTGTTAAAAAATACTTCTAAAGAAAAACATGCTTATGAAGTAACAACTAGAGGTGGTGTTTCTACTCAGGATCCTCGATATCCCGAGGGGCATCCCAAAAGAGTTGAACAAGATTCTCAACGAACTAAAGAAACTAGTGCTCCTTCTTAGAAAAAGAAGAAGAAACATAAAACTGTTGTAGAATCTTCTGAACCTGTTAATGATCCTAATAGTATTTCTATTTCTGATGCTGAAACTAAAAGTGGTAATGAACATGATAAAGATAATGATAAGAATGATGTTTCTGATAAAGAAGAGGTTGAAGATGAATATGAAAAGCATGCTAAAAATAAAAAGTACACTAAATAAGATTTCATTGCTAAGAAACATGGTAATGAAAGAGAACCTTGGGTTCAAAAGCAAATGCCTTTTCCTGTTAAGAAATTTAAATCAAAGGAGGAAGAACACTATAATAAATTTTGTGATTGGATAAAACCTTTGTTCTTGCAAATTCCTTTGACTGGTGCTATTAAATTGCCTCCTTATTCAAAGTATATGAAAGACATTGTCTCTAACAAAAGGAAAATTCCTAATGAGGAGATTTCCACTATGCTTGCTAATTACTCTTTCAATGGCAAGGTTCCAAAGAAGCTGGGAGACCCAGGTATACCAACTATCCCTTGTTCCATCAAGAATAATTATGTTAGAACTGCTCTATGTGATTTGGGAGCAGGAGTTAGTGTTATGCCTTTTCTCTTTACAAGAGACTTTATTTAGATAAGTTGATACCAACTGATATATCTTTGCAAATGGCTGATAAATCTACTGCTATCCCTGTTGGTATATGTGAGGATGTTCCTGTTCAACTTGCTAATAATTGCTTAATATTAACTGATTTTGTTGTGTTGGAAATGCCTGAAGATGATAATATGTCTATTATTCTTGAAAGACCTTTTCTTAACACTGCAGGGGCTGTTATTGATTGCAATAAAGGAAAAGTTACTTTCAATGTTGATGACAAGGAGCATAATGTTTATTTTCCCAAGAAGATTGATAAAGTATATGAGGTTAATACAATTTTAATTTGAGAACTATCAAACTGGGAGTTATTGATTGTCCTATATATGAGCCTAAAGGAGGATATCAAAATATTATGATTGGATCCATATCAAACAATATAAGGTAACATGATTGATTTGAGGTTTATTTTTTGTTATGTCATGTAAAATTTATTTGGTGGCAAGACTTGATCAACCTTGTTAACAAGTACATTTTAAATGCATGGAAGAGCTAAACAACATTTCTTTCTTTCTCCACACTTATTTTACTTTCTGTAATACTACTTGTTTTGCAAGATAATTTAGTTGTTTAAAACTTTGAAAATCTTTTTCTGCCCTGAAACATTATTTTAACACCCAAAAATGTGCATTTTTCGAAGTTTTCAAAAATTTACAAAAATTATATCACTGGTTCTATTTTTCAAAATGCAACCTGGGAGTGCCTGGGCTGACCAGTGGGGCACCCCAGGGCTGCACCCCATGTGCCGGCGCGGCCAGCATAGGGGGCGCGCCGCCCTGTGGAGAGGGCCCCACCTGGCCCTCCACTCACTCATCCACCTACCACTCCACTCTCTTTCACGGGAAAACACACCACCATTGTTCAAACCCGAGTTTCTTGCTGTACTTGCTCGAGATTTTCGATCTCCTTGCTCAGCCCATCTTTGCTGCAGAGATTTGGGGTATTTGTTCTCCGGTATGTGACTCCTCCGATTATCCAAATAGAATTTTGTTTAGTTGAGTATATCTTGAGTATTTTGCTGCTGTAGGTGACATGTTAAGTGAGTTTGCATGCTTGTTCTAAGTTGTAAAAATTAGTTTTGATGCATGTTTAGTACTCTATCAAGTTCCTATAGTAGTCTCCCTCGTTGATATGTCTCAAAATCAACTTTTATAATGATTGTTGAAAAAAATTCAGAAAATGGAGTGGAATAGACACCAACTCAACCAACATGAATTGGAGGTGCATGAAGTTATGAGAGTCCACCGTGAAGAGGGGGTATTCCCCTCCTACTACCCATGCAACGATTTCATGAAGAGTGCGAGAATTTTTCAGGATGTTCAAAATCTAATTTCTAATGCAGGGGTTAGAAGATTTTGTTGTTGGTGAACCTTACCAATATGCAAAGCTAACCATGTCAGTGGTGCAGGATTTTGAATTCCATTGGTCCCAACCTAACCCCATGGTTCGATATAAAATCTACAATAAAACTATCAACTTGCCCTTTGATGATTTTTGTGCAGCTATTAAAGTGCCACAGTGGGGATCACATGAGAAGATTAGGGGGTGGCACGGCAACTCTTGAATCTATACGAGATGATCTGTCAAGGGAGAAGCTTCTCGGATGAGAGTGGTAAAATTCGTAGTATTCAACTCCCATCTATTCGCTATTTTGCTTACTTTATCACCAAGTGCGTTCTTGCTAGAAAGAATGCAAATAAGTTACCCATCCATGACTTGGTTTTCTTAGTTGCTGCATTGCAACGTGATAGAACTTATAATTTGAGTGCTTCGATAGCTTTTAGGCTTGCTACTAACCATGATAAAGGAGGAATTTGTGGAGGTCTCATTACCTCTCGTTTGCTAGCTATGCATGGTGTAGTACCTCACTCTCTTGATGTTCAGCTCTCTATAGAGAAACTTGATATTGTTTCCATGATAAAACATGACTTTGTTTCTAATTGGTCTAATTTGAATAACCTGTCCTATGAGATAACCTTTTTCAAGAAAAAGTGGAGAGTAACTAAATCTGAAAGGGTAGTTGGATTGCCTGCACCTGCTTTGTTTAACCTTGATTCCAGAGAAAGTTGGTCGGTCACAGAAGATGAACTTGATGCATACATAGAGAGGAGCGGCCATCACGTAGGGGACGGCATAGAGGAGGCCATCGAACCCCTCGACTTTTCATCCGACGCAGCAAGTTCTTCACATCAGCATTTTGGGCATGTGGAGCCTTCATCCTCTTCTTCTGCACAGGGATCTTATTACGACCACGCCATGTATGATCCACCGGCGTGGAACCCTGACCCTCGCTGGGGTTGATCTCCACTTAGGCCAAAATCCTAAGGTTGGGGGGGAGGTAAGCCGGCATCACTCATTCATTGCATATTACAATTGTCGGACATTTGTATATATATACTTGTTTCGCTTCTTTTGGTTGTTTCTCTTTCGGTTATTTTTATTTCAGTAGGTTCTTATTTTAATTTTTGAAGGTTCTTACTACTGTAGTAACCTTTACTTTTACTTTTTTTTTATTTCATTTGTGTGCCGATGGTTGCCTCTAATATGAGGAAGATGATATTTGGGAAAGTGCTGTCTAAAAAACAGATTCTGGACTGATACTAAAAAACTTCCTAAAAATAGCCAGAACGTTATTTTGAGCAGCCATTTTTTATGCATGTTCCCCAGGTTATTATCTAACTTTCATTAGTTGAGCACTTTTCGAGTTGAACAGCAGAAGATTTTCGAAAAAAATAATTACTGTACTGCTGTCAAGTTTGGCGGATTTCTGCCACTTTGTGTTTATGTGACTCTTTTAGTTTTCATTCTCTTGTTTTTGCTTTGTTTCTTTTCTAAAACACAAAAAGACCAAAAATATTTCTATTGTTTCTCTTTATCATTTTTTTATTTGGTTTCTTGTTCCTATTTTGCTTTATTTACTATCGTTGGTTTGCTATGAGAAAACCCAAAAAGATTTTACTTTCGTTCTTGTTTCCAATTCGAAAACACCAAAAATATTTGTTGTTTTTCTTCGGTTTTGTAAAGTTTATTATGGAGTTCAACGGTCTCCGGTGGTTGGAGCTTGGTTTTCATTTCATTTTATTCAAGCCACACAAGTGAAAGGCAATAATGACGATCTACGACAACTCGACTGTGGTGAGAGGCTGATATGAACTCTATTTGTTTTTATTTTTGTACATATACTCATCCATGTGAGCATGCTTAGTTGGTTCATGTGAGTTATATGTCATTTAATGAAAGTCTAGTAGTTCATGATCTCTCATGTTTATCTCCAATTATTAATAATGAGTAGCATGTCATAAATATTTGCTTGCATTGTTTTATTCATAGATAGGTATGACATTGTGGTATCCTCCTCTGAATAATTCATTTGAATTGACTTGGCACATGCTCACGCATTCATATGACTGAAAAACAAAAGTCAATTAAGCCTCGATGATTTACTTTGCTTCAGAGTTCTTGTATCATTTTTTATGCCTCCATTAATTTTATTTTGTCGCAAGCATGATTATGACGGTAATTGCTCTCTTGATTGTCGCTTCCCAGTCTATTGCTAGCCTTCACTTGTACTGAGCGGGAATGCTGCTCGTGCTTCCAAACCCCTGAAAACCAAGTTATTCCAAAGTGTCCACCATAAATACCTATGCATGGCATTTCGAACCATTCCAAGGTAAATTTTCATGTGCTACCTTTAAAACCTTCAAAGTGCTTCTCAATTTGTGTCAATGTTTTATAGCTCATGAGGAAGTATGTGGTGTTTTATCTTTTAACCTTGTCATTTACTCCTAGCAGACTTTCACCAATGGACTAGTGGCACATCCGCTTATCCAATAATTTTGCAAAAAGAGCTGGCAGCGGGGTGCCCAGCCCCAATTAATTAACTTTCATTAATAATTCTCTTCACATGTTTTGCCCTGATTTATCGATAAGCAACTTAATTTGCAAATAGACACTTCTCCATGGTATGTGAATGTTGGAAGGCACCCGAGGATTCGGTTAGCCATGGCTTGTGTAAGCAAAGGTTGGGAGGAGTGTCATCCATAATGAAACTAAAATACATGTGTAAACAAAAGAGAAGAGGGATGATTTACCTTGCTGGTAGAGATAATGTCCTTCATGGGAGCCGCTCTTGAAAGTCTGGTTGACAAGGTAGTTAGAGTGCCCACTACCATTCGTTGACAACAACAAACACCTCTCAAAACAATTTTACTTCGTTTTAAAAATGAAAAGCTCTAGCACATGTTAATCCTTGCTTCCCTCTGCGAAGGGTCAATCTTTTACTTTTATGTTGAGTCATCATCCTTTCTTTGAGCACCTTCTTGAGAGCATAATTGTCATTCTTAGTGTAATATGCTTGTCCCAGAATATGGTTAACTGTGGTATAACTTTGATGCTTTTATCTTTCATAATCTTTACTTCTAGTCTTTCCATGAATTTCAGATGTGCCTGGGCATTTATGTTTTGCTGTACAAATACGGGCAAGCGAGTACCACTTTATCATATATTTTTATGAAAATTGCAATTCTGCTGATAGATATGATACATGATGCTTATTATTAGTTTGTTGGTATCTTTTTCATGATTGACATAACTATTAGATGACTTTATTTGCATTTATCTTATTATGAATTGCCTAAGTACTCGTCCATATAATGAGAATATTTACATCATATGAGCAAATGTGTTCGCGAAAGTTCTTTTATCGCACTCAGTTGTTAACTGAATTGCTTGAGGACAAGCAATAAGCTAAGCTTGGGGGGAGTTGATACCTCCAAAATGTATCTACTTTCCCGAACACTTTTGCTATTGTTTTGCCTCTACTTTGTGTATTTTGTATACAACTAACACGGACTAACGCTGTTTTCAGCAGAATTGCCCTGATGTCTTATTTTTGTGCAGAAAATCAACTTTCAGGAAAATCCCTGGAAATAATTGCAATGGGCCTATTTTCACAGAAGACCTACGGAGCCAGAAGACGAGACGGAGGGGGGCCACGAGGTGCGCGCACCACATGGCGGCGTGGTGGGCCCCTGGACCGCGCTGCCATATGGGGACGCCGCCTCGGCTAGCCCCCGACGCTCCCCTCTGGACTACTTAAAGCCCTTGACCTAAAAACACACGGGGGTTCGACCAATTTGCCAGAAGACATCCAGAACTCCGCCACCATCGAAAACTCTATTTCAGGATCAGAAACTCCGTTTTGGCACCCTACCGGGACGGGGAATTGGAGGAGATCATCGCCATCAACGCCACCGACGCCTCTCCATCAACCATCCATGCTTCCCCCATCCATGTGTGAGTAAATCCCCGCTGTAGGCTGAAGGGGATGGTAGGGATTGGATGAGATTGTTCATGTAATAGCCGTAAGATTGTTAGGGCATGGTGCCTAGTATCCGTTGTTGGTACTTTTATGATATTGTTGCAACTTGTTATGCTTAATGCTTGTCACTAGGGCCTGAGTGCCATGATTTCAGATCTGAACATGTTATTGATTCATGATGATATTCATTGTTTTATGATCTTACCTGCAAGTTGTATACACATATTGTTGTCCGGAACCCGAGGCCCCAAAGTGACGTAAATTGGGACAACCGGAGGGAAAGGCTGTGATATGAGGATCACATGTGTTCACGGAGTGTTAATGCTTTGCTCCGGTACTCTATTAAAAGGAGTACCTTAATTACCAGTAGTTTCCCTAGAGGCCCGGCTGCCACCGGCTGGTAGGACAAAAGATGTTGTGCAAGTTTCTCATTGTGAGCACGTACGACTATATACAGAACACATGCCTATGGTTATTTAGTACTTGGATACTGTTTTATTATTATCTGCAAATGCCTTGTCTTGATTATTACATGAGTTATCTTATCCATGCAGCGCCCGTTCATCCATCCCTATGCCTACAGTATTTTAATCCTGCTGTTTACTATAATCACTACTGCTGTCTTTATTACACTGCTGCTTATATTTCACTATTGTTGCTGCTATAAAATTGTTGCTACTGATAAACTATTGCGAGCAAGTCTGTTTCCAGGTGCAGCTGAATTGACAACTCCGATGTTAAGGCTTACAAATATTCTTTGGCTCCCCATGTGTCGAATCAATAAATTGGGTTTTACTTCCCTCGAAGACTGTTGCGATCCCCTATACTTGTGGGTCATCACACGTCATTTTAGAACCGAACACACCCTTGCATTGTTGTGAACTGTTGTCCATACACAGCCATATTATTCCACTTACATCCAGCACTATATGCATCAGTCTGTCTCAGAGTCATTCAATATCACTGTTGAGATCTGTTCTCATTCTTATGCAGGCTGAAACTGTTGCGCCTTTACTCAAGTGGACACAAAATGAGGCTGATGAGGCTACTGTGAGGATGATGGTGCCGACACTATCTTCCAAAAACCTCCACAAGCACGGGGCCACGGGCCAGCTGGGTGGTGACCTTTTAATGAATCCGGTATATTTTCTTAATCCACATACATGATTTTATTATTATCTGTTTAATTATTGTTGGCTTTGTCTAATGCTTACCAAAAGTTCAGAAACACCATGTTTGCTTACAATCATCATACAATAATTTTTCACTTTTCAGTCCGTCTCATCCAGTGTATAAACTATTGAGTTCCGTTGGTTTCTTTTGTAATCATTTGCATTGTTGTGAACTGTTGTCTATGCACAACCCTATTCTTCCACTTACATCCCACACTATATGCATCAGTCTGTCTTATAGATTTATCAAATATCAATGCTGAGTTTTGTTGCTATTCATATGCAGGATGGAACTTCTGTGCCTCTACTCAAATGGATAAAAAATGATCCTGATGAGGCTGCTGTAAAGATGATGGTGCCGCCACCATCTTCTAAAAACCTCTACAAGCACAAGGCCACAGGCCAGCTGGGTGGTATCCTTTTCAGGAAGCAGGTATATTTTCTTAATCCTCATACATGATTTGATTTGTGTCTATTTATTGCCGACTTTGTCTAATGCTTACCAAAAGTTTAGAAACACACACACCCCTATTTTTCCACTTACATCCAGCACTATATCATTAGTGTCTCATAGATTCATTCAGTATCACTACTGATGTCTGTTGCTATTCGATTTTTCATATGCAGACTGAAACTTCTAAGCCTTCATTGGTCAAAAGGATTGCAACTGCTGCTGATGAGGCATCTGCAGAGGCTGCCACCAAGTTACTCTCAGCCCCACCTTCTGGATGCGTATATAAGCTCAAGTCCAAGCACCAGCTGGGCCGTAACCATCCAATGGTTATGGTATTTTTTTAAGCCACATATACATGCCATGATTTATGTTTGATATTATCACCGGCTCTGTCTAATGCTTTTTTGGAATTCGGAAACACCAAATTAGCTTGCTTATATTCATCATACACTAAATTTTCACTCTTCAGTTTGTAACATAGTATTATGGACTCCCTTGAGTTCTGTTTGTTTCTTCTGTCAATATTTGCATTGCTCTAAACTATGCTCTTTACATAACCTAATTTTTCCACTTACATTCAGTGTTATGCACCAGTAGTACCCCCATGTTTCCTTCACATCTCGATGCCAAGCCTTTCGGGAATATGGCGGGCCCATGTACATACCCCGCGTATAACACCTCTTATGGCTCTACCTACCTTTGTAATAACTCCTTCACCGAGTTACAAGTATGTATTCTCAGTGGTTTAGCATGAATTGACATATAGTAAAGTCTTATTTTCAATCTTCCCGCTTCTTACATTAGTATCAATTTTCACATGCATACTGTACCTTGTGAACTTCGTCCAATGATTAACCAGATGTGTCTGCATGAAGGGTCTTTCACTATGCATGGCAATGGCAAATTGATGAACACCTACACGGTCTATGAGGTGTATGTCTACAAGAGGCAGGCCATCACATATTTGTATGGACATGACTGGAGAAAGTTCACTTTTGACTACGGTGTGAAGAAGGGCGACGAGCTGAGGATCAGAAACTCAAAAGGGCATATATACGTAACTGCTTACAGAGTTGGAGACACTTCCAAATATATAATATGTAACTTTCTTGTACTCATATCCTTTGATTACTGCATTCCAAGCAGCTGTTCTAAACAATTCTCTCTGTTCTAGCTTGTTGGGTTTAACATGATCAAAGCTGCAGATCCCCTGACGGAACATGAACAGATGTCACTATGGGCACCGACACCAGCACCGGCACCGGCTTCCCACTCTCCTGCATCAGCACCGGTTCCTATACCAGCCCCGTTTACTGCATCTACCCAGCAGGCCCCTACATCAACATCGGTTCCTGTAGAGGCCCCGTATACTACACCTGCCCAGCAGGCTCCTGCAGCAGCACTGGTTCCTCTAGAGGCACCATTTACTGCACCTTCCCAGCAGTCTCCTACATCAGCACCAGCTCGTGTACCAGCCCAGGCTCCTGCACCAGCCCCAGCCAGATCACCGAGGTCTCAGCTCATTGCTGTAGCCACCCGTGTGGTGACCAGGACACATCTGAAGGCTATGTTTGTGAGTATATGACAGCAGAACTGCTCTTATATTGATGTCTTCTCTGCTCAAAGTCTCACATGGTTTAGTGCATTGGTGCCACTGACTAATTTTTGTGGTATCTCTTGATTTGAATCAGAAATGGCCTAAAAGTATCTCCAAGAATCTCAATGTCGGCTGAAGGGGCAAGATATCCCTCGACATGAAGAGTGAAGGTCTCACCGTGGATGGACGGTACTCCGTCAGTCCCACAGATGGCCGCTTGGCTGTTACTTCCAGGTGGAAAAAGTTCATTGACGGTGCCAAACTTCGCATTGGATCAAAGTTGAAGGTCAAGATCTTTCGATGCCGCTGCGACATGCTGGTCATAAAGTTCGTGGTTGTCTAGTTCTATTGTCCCATGAGCACTCAGCAAATACATTTGTAGTTATACTTATATAAGGCTATCTTATATAAACTGCTAATTAACTTTATGGGTGTTAAAACTGTGGCAAGCTTTTGCTCTTAGCAAGTATGTAGGTATGATCAGCTATTATGATAATTAATGTTTGTGTTCATCTTAATTTGCATTTCCGTTAAAAAAAAACTTAATTTGTATTTTGGCTGGCGTGTTAGAGAACTATCAGATTGAACCCACAACATGATTCAAATAGATTCATTACACCGAACCACATGTCTTGACCTTGCTATACACAAATTCCATTAATCAGTGCAAGAAGGCTTACCTGAGCTGCATGAACCACGCCAGATTCGATCCACCTTAGCTATCTACAAATACAACCTTTGCAGAAAGAGGATTGCAACCTTCTTGATTTGAAGTATCATGCCCGTCTCTGATTCCAAAGAGGATTGGAAAAACTATTGCCGCAAAAAATGGGAGTGGCAAATATTTCAATTGGGGCTGCATCTGGCTATCTGGGCCTTCGAACTATTCTGCTGGACGCCTTTTGACTCGTACAATTTCAGCCCACTCCAAAATAGGAAAGTCCTATGCTCCGCAAAAAAAACAAAAAACAAGGAGATTCAACATATAAGTTTGTTTATGTAAAAAAAAGATTTAATTTATCCATTTGCAATAGCTCAGAGCGAAATACATTGTTTATTGTCTGCAAAATAATCAAGATATCACATGTTTTTGTACTAGGAGGCTGACATCGGGGACCCATGAGCCAGCAGCGTCGTCAACGCTTTAAAGGCGGCAGGGGATCAAAAGAAAATATAAACCAAAAATCAGTCGGTAAAAGAATCCAAGAAAAGAAACATTTATCGTTCTGTGAGGATGACATGCGGAACCCATGAGGCAGTAGCATCCTCAACGTTTCAAAGGCGGCACGGGATCCAAAAAAGCAAAAAAATAGCCAGAAATTAGGGGTCAAAATAACTCCAAGAAAGGAATGGTTTATTGTTCACAGAGGCTAACATGTGGGCCCCATGAGCCAAAGAAAGTTCTCAACGTTTCAAAGGCGGTAGGGGATCAAAAGAAAAAGGAAGTAGCCAGAAATTAGGGGTCAAAAATAACTCCAAGAAAGGAAACTTTTATTGTTCATAGAGGATGACATGCAGGACCCATGAGCCAGCAGCTTCCTCAACGTTTCAAAGGTGGCATGAGATCGAAAGAAAAAGGCAAGTGACCAAATACCAGAAGCCAAAAATAATCCAAGAAAAGAAACTTTATTGTACATAGAGGATGACATGCGGGTCCCATTTTGCAGCAGCGGTCTCAACGTTTCAAATGCGGCATGAGATCAAAAGAAAAAGAAAGTAGCCAGAAATAAGGGGGTAAAAAAACTCCAAGAAAATAAAGTTGATTGTACATAGATGATGACATGCGGGTCCCATGAGCCAGCAGTGGCTAACATGGATTTCACCAAGTCAGTCAGCGTGCGGTTTTTCCTCTCAACAACCCCGTTTGATTGGGGCGAATAGGGAGGCGTCCTCTCATGAATAATGCCATGTTCGTCACAGAATTTATAAAAGATTTTAGGAAAATATTCACCACCACGATCCGGCCTAAGACGCTTGATCTTTCTCTCTAGTTGATTTTCAACTTCGGCCTTATAAATTTTAAAGTAGTCTAAAGCTTCATCTTTAGTTTGCAACAAATAAACATAGCAAAATCTAGTCGCATCATCAATCAATGCCATGAAATATCTCTTTCCACCTTTTGTCAACACACCATTCATCTCGCATAGATCAGAATGTATTAGTTCTAGAGGTGCCAAGTTTCTCTCCTCGGCCGCCTTGTGAGGCTTCCAAGGTTGCTTTGATTGCACACAACTATGGCACTTAGAACCTTTGGCAATGGTGAAATTCGGAATTAAACTCAAACTAGATAGCCGAGACATTAAACCAAAATTAATGTGACATAAACGAGAATGCCAAACACTGGTATCATCACTAATATTGCCACAAATATGGTTCACAGACTTATTACTGAAATCAAAAAGCGAAAAGCGGAACAAGCCTTGATGCGTGTAGTTGACACGTCCGTTGGGAACCCCAAGAGGAAGGTGTGATGCGCACAGCGGCAAGTTTCCCTCAGTAAGAAACCAAGGTTTAATCGAACCAGTAGGAGTCAAGAAGCACGTTGAAGGTTGATGGCGGCGGGATGTAGTGCGGCGCAACACCGGAGATTCCGGCGCCAACGTGGAACCCGCACAACACAACCAAAGTACTTTGCCCCAACGAAACAGATGAGGTTGTCAATCTCACCGGCTTGCTGTAACAAAGGGTTAACCGTATTGTGTGGAAGATGATTGTTTGCAGAGAAAACAATGAAAACAAGTATTGCAGCAGATTTGTATTTCAAGTATTAAAAGAATGGACCGGGGTCCACAGCTCACTAGAGGTGTCTCTCCCATAAGATAAAAGCATGTTGGGTGAACAAATTACAGTCGGGCAATTGACAAATAGAGAGGGCATAACAATGCACATACATGTCATGATAAGTATAGTGAGATTTAATTGGGCATTACGACAAAGTACATAGACCGCCATCCAACCGCATCTATGCCTAAAAAGTCCACCTTCGAGGTTATCGTCCGAACCCCTTCCAGTATTAAGTTGCAAAGCAACGGACAATTGCATTAAGTATGGTGCGTAATGTAATCAATAACTACATCCTCGAACATAGCATCAATGTTTTATCCCTAGTGGCAACAAGACATCCATAACCTTAGGGGTTTCGTCACTCCCCTGCATTCACGGAGACATGAACCCACTATCGAGCATAAATACTCCCTCTTGGAGTTACTAGCATCAACTTGGCCGAGAGCCTCTACTAATAACGGAGAGCATGCAAGATCATAAACAACACATAGGTAATAACTTGATAATTAACATAACATGGTATTCTCTATCCATCGGATCCCGACAAACACAACATAGAGTATTACGGATAGATGATCTTGATCATGTTAGGCAGCTCACAAGATCCAACAATGAAGCACAATGAGGAGAAGACAACCATCTAGCTACCGCTATGGACCCATAGTCCGAGGGTGAACTACTCACTCATCACTCCGGAGGCGACCATGGCGGTGTAGAGTCCTCCGGGAGATGAATCCCCTCTCCGGCAGGGTGCCGGAGGAGATCTCCGTAATCCCCCGAGATGGGATCGGCGGCGGCGGCGTCTCGCAAGGTTTTCCGTATCGTGGTTTTTCGCCTCGGGGTTTCGCGACGGAGGCTTTAAGTAGGCGGAAGGGCAGAGTCGGGGGCTAACGAGGGGCCCACACCACGAGGCGGCGCGGGCCCCCCTTGGCCGCGCCGCCATGTGGTCCGGCCACCTCGTGGCCCCACTTCGTATGCTCTTCGGTCTTCTCGGAAGGTTCGTGGCGAAATAGGCCCCCGGGTCTTCGTTTCGTCCAATTCCGAGAATATTTCGTTACTAGGATTTCTGAAACCAAAAACAGCAGAAAACAAGAATCGGCACTTCGGCATCTTGTTAATAGGTTAGTTCCAGAAAATGCACGAATATGACATAAAGTGTGCATAAAACATGTAGGTATCATCAATAATATGGCATAGAACATAAGAAATTATCGATACGTCGGAGACGTATCAAGCATCCCCAAGCTTAGTTCCGCTCGTCCCGAGCGAGTAAAACGATAACAAAGATAATTTCGAAGTGATATGCCATCATAACCTTGATCATACTATTTGTAAACATATGTAATGAATGCAGCGATCAAAACAATGGTAATGTCATGAGTAAACAGGTGAATCATAAAGCAAAGACTTTTCATGAATAGTACTTCAAGACAAGTATTAATAAGTCTTGCATAAGAGTTAACTCATAAAGCAATAAATCAAAGTAAAGGCATTGAAGCAACACAAAGGAAGATTAAGTTTCAGCGGTTGCTTTCAACTTGTAACATGTATATCTCATAGATAATTGTCAACATAGAGTAATATAACAAGTGCAATATGCAAGTATGTAGGAATCAATGCACAGTTCACACAAGTGTTTGCTTCTTGAGGTGGAGAGAGATAGGTGAACTGACTCAACATAAAAGTAAAAAAGAATGGTCCTTCAAAGAGGAAAGCATCGATTGCTATATTTGTGTTAGAGCTTTTATTTTGAAAACATGAAACAATTTTGTCAACGGTAGTAATAAAGCATATGAGTTATGTACATTATATCTTACAAGTTGCAAGCCTCATGCATAGTATATTAATAGTGCCCGCACCTTGTCCTAATTAGCTTGGACTACCGGATCTTTGCAATGCACATGTTTTAACCAAGTGTCACAATGGGGTACCTCCATGCCGCCTGTACAAAGGTCTAAGGAGAAAGCTCGCATTTTGGATTTCTCGCTTTTGATTATTCTCAACTTAGACATCCATACCGGGACAACATGGACAACAGATAATGGACTCCTCTTTAATGCATAAGCATGTGGCAACAATTATTATTCTCATATGAGATTGAGGATATATGTCCAAGACTCGAAACTTCCACCATGAATCATGGCTTTAGTTAGCGGCCCAAAGTTCTTCTCTAACAATATGCATGCTCCAACCATGAAGGTGGTAGATCTCTCTTACTTCGTACAAGACGGACATGCATAGCAACTCACATGATATTCAACAAAGAATAGTTGATGGCGTCCCCGTAAGCATGGTTATCGCACAACAAGCAACTTAATAAGAGATAAAGTGCATAAGTACATATTCAATACCACAATAGTTTTTAAGCTATTTGTCCCATGAGCTATATATTGCAAAGGTGAATGATGGAATTTTAAAGGTAGCACTCAAGCAATTTACTTTGGAATGGCGGATAAATACCATGTAGTAGGTAGGTATGGTGGACACAAATGGCATAGTGGTTGGCTCAAGGATTTTGGATGCATGAGAAGTATTCCCTCTCGATACAAGGATTAGGCTAGCAAGGTTATTTGAAACAAACACAAGGATGAACGGTACAGCAAAACTCACATAAAAGACATATTGTAAACATTATAAGACTCCATACCGTCTTCCTTGTTGTTCAAAACTCAATACTAGATGTTATCTAGACTCTAGAGAAACCAAATATGCAAACCAAATTAGCAAGCTCTAAGTATTTCTTCATTAATGGGTGCAAAGTATATGATGCAAGAGCTTGAACATGAGCACAACAATTGCCAAGTATCAAATTATCCAAGACATTTTAGAATTACTACATGTAGCATTTTCCAATTCCAACCATATAACAATTTAACGAAGAAGAAACTTCGCCATGAATACTATGAGTAGAGCCTAAGGACATATTTGTCCATATGCTACAGCGGAGCCTGTCTCTCTCCCATAAAGTGAATGCTAGGATCCATTTTATTCAAACAAAACAAAAAACAAAAACAAACCGACGCTCCAAGCAAAGTACATAAGATGTGACGGAATAAAAATATAGTTTCAGGGGAGGAACCTGATAATGTTGTCGATGAAGAAGGGGATGCCTTGGGCATCCCCAAGCTTAGACGCTTGAGTCTTCTTAAAATATGCAGGGGTGAACCACCGGGGCATCCCCAAGCTTAGAGCTTTCACTCTCCTTGATCATATTGCATCATACTCCTCTCTTGATCCTTGAAAACTTCCTCCACACCAAACTCGAAACAACTCATTAGAGGGTTAGTGCATAATAAAAATTCACATATTCAGAGGTGACACAATCATTCTTAACACTTCTGGACATTGCATAAAGCTACTGGACATTAATGGATCAAAGAAATTCATCCAACATAGCAAAAGAGGCAATGCGAAATAAAAAGGCAGAATCTGTCAAAACAGAACAGTCCGTAAATATGGATTTTATTAGGCCACCAGACTTGCTCAAATGAAAATGCTCAAATTGAATGAAAGTTGTGTACATATCTGAGGATCATGCACGTAAATTGGCTTAATTTTCTGAGCTTCCTACAGGGAGGTAGACCCAGATTCGTGACAGCAAAGAAATCTGGAACTGCGCAGTAATCCAAATCTAGTACTTACTTTACTATCAAAGACTTTACTTGGCACAACAAAACTCAAAACTAAGATAAGGAGAGGTTGCTACAGTAGTAAACAACTTCCAAGACACAAATATAAAACAAAAATACTGTAGTAAAAACATGGGTTGTCTCCCATAAGCGCTTTTCTTTAACGCCTTTCAGCTAGGCGCAGAAAGTGTAACTCAAGTAACATCAAAGGGTGGTGCACCTACAGCGGGGTTTGGAGTTTTCTCAACCATACATAGTATATTGGATACATAAGTTTCAGCGTCTTCCTTTTCATTAGTCTTGGGCTTGCTACTCTCATCAAATAAATTTTCAGGAACAAGCCAAGCATAGTTATTTTCTAGTGCATCATTCATAGCTAGGAGTTTACATGGTATTGGTGCTTTGATCTCCCCACCATCATTAGCATTATTAGTGTACCTTATCCTATCCATATCCATTTTTTCAAGGAGACCAACAAAATTAGTATGAGAACCAAGCATATTAAATTTAGCGAAGACCTTTCTAGCCTCTCTTGCTAGACCACCAAATTCTCTAAGAATGGTTTCTAAAACAAAATCTTTCTTTTCCCCCTCTTCCATATCACCAAGTGTAAGAAACATGTGTTGGATTATAGGATTGAGATTAACAAATTTAGTTTCCAACATGCGAACTAAAGCAGCAGCAGCAATTTCATAAGTAGGAGCAAGTTCTACCAAGTGTCTATCTTCAAAATCTTCAACGGTACTAACATGGGTGAAAAATTCTTCTATATTGTTCCTCCCAATTATAGACCCTTGTCCTACCGGTATGTTTTTTGCGGTAAAATTAAAAGGAAACATGATGAAATAAGTAAAGTAAATGCAAGTAACTAATTTTTTTGTGTTATTGATATAGAGTGCAAGACAGTAAATAAAGTAAAACTAGCAACTAATTTTTTTTGTGTTTTGATATAATGCAGCAAACAAAGTAGTAAATAAAATAAAGCAAGACAAAAACAAAGTAAAGAGATTGGGAAGTGGAGACTCCCCTTGCAGCGTGTCTTGATCTCCCCGGCAACGGCGCCAGAAATTTGCTTGATGCGTGTAGTTGACACGTCCGTTGGGAACCCCAAGAGGAAGGTGTGATGCGCACAGCGGCAAGTTTCCCTCAGTAAGAAACTAAGGTTTAATCGAACCAGTAGGAGTCAAGAAGAACGTTGAAGGTTGATGGCGGCGGGATGTAGTGCGGCGCAACACCAGAGATTCCGGCGCCAACGTGGAACCTGCACAACACAACCAAAGTACTTTGCCCCAACGAAACAGTGAGGTTGTCAATCTCACCGGCTTGCCGTAACAAAGGGTTAACCGTATTGTGTGGAAGATGATTGTTTGCAGAGAAAACAGTAAAACAAGTATTGCAGCAGATTTGTATTTCGAGTATTAAAAGAATGGACCGGGGTCCACAGTTCACTAGAGGTGTCTCTCCCATAAGATAAAAGCATGTTGGGTGAACAAATTACAGTCGGGCAATTGACAAATAGAGAGGGCATAACAATGCACATACATGTCATGATAAGTATAGTGAGATTTAATTGGGTATTACGACAAAGTACATAGACCGCCATCCAACTGCATCTATGCCTAAAAAGTCCACCTTCAGGTTATCGTCCGAACCCCTTCCAGTATTAAGTTGCAAAGCAACAGACAATTGCATTAAGTATGGTGCGTAATGTAATCAATAACTACATCCTCGAACATAGCATCAATGTTTTATCCCTAGTGGCAACAGCGACATCCATAACCTTAGGGGTTTCTGTCACTCCCCGCATTCACGGAGACATGAACCCACTATCGAGCATAAATACTCCCTCTTGGAGTTACTAGCATCAACTTGGCCAGAGCCTCTACTAATAACGGAGAGCATGCAAGATCATAAACAACACATAGGTAATAACTTGATAATTAACATAACATGGTATTCTCTATCCATCGGATCCCGACAAACACAACATAGAGTATTACAGATAGATGATCTTGATCATGTTAGGCAGCTCACAAGATCCAACAATGAAGCACAATGAGGAGAAGACAACCATCTAGCTACTGCTATGGACCCATAGTCCAGGGGTGAACTACTCACTCATCACTCCGGAGGCGACCATGGCGGTGTAGAGTCCTCCGGGAGATGAATCCCCTCTCCGGCAGGGTGCCGGAGGAGATCTCCAGAATCCCCCGAGATGGGATCGGCGGCGGCGGCGTCTCAGTAAGGTTTTCCGTATCGTGGTTTTTCGCCTCAGGGGTTTCGCGACGGAGGCTTTAAGTAGGCGGAAGGGCAGAGTCGGGGGGCTAACGAGGGGCCCACACCACAGGGCGGCGCGGGGCCCCCCTTGGCCGCGCCGCCATGTGGTTTGGCCACCTCGTGGCCCCACTTCGTATGCTCTTCGGTCTTCTGGAAGGTTCGTGGCGAAATAGGCCCCTGGGTCTTCGTTTCGTCCAATTCCGAGAATATTTCGTTACTAGGATTTCGAAACCAAAAACAGCGTAGAACAAAGAACTCGGCACTTCGGCATCTTGTTAATAGGTTAGTTCCAGAAAATGCACGAATATGACATAAAGTGTGCATAAAACATGTAGGTATCATCAATAATATGGCATAGAACATAAGAAATTATCGATACGTCGAAGACGTATCAAGCCTCCGCACTCATAGCCTTTACCAATAAATTGTCCAAACTTGGAAACAACTACTTTATTCGACTCTAAGACAACCTTAAACCCATCTCTGCATAGAAGGGAGCCGCTAACGAGATTATTGTTCATAGTAGGGACATGCTACACATTACTCAGCTGCACGATCTTCCCCGAAGTGAACTTTAGATCTACCGTGCCAACACCACGAACAAAAGCATGTGACCCATTCCCCATCAGGACGTAAGAATCCCGGGCGACCTGGTAAGAAGTGAACATGGATATGTCAGCACACACATGAACATTAGCACTTGTATCAATCCACCAACATGAAGATTGAAATATCGAAAGAACAGTGTTGACTTGAGGTCACCGTGTTGACTTGCCTCGCCTTTTTCTTGCGGTCTGCCCTCTCTGGATAGTCCTTAGAAAAGTGGCCAGTCTCTCCACAGGTAAAACAGCTCAGATCTGCTTTGTTTATCATCATCTTCTTCTTGAAGGTTGTAGTCTTCATAGGCTTATTGAAGGAGGGCTTGTTATTCCCTTTGCTCTTGTTGTAGGGTTTCTTCTGCACCATGTTGGTGCTAGACTGACCCTCTCCTTTCTCAGTAGTATCCTTAGCCCGAGCTTTCTCCTCAACATCAAGAGATTCAAACAGATTTTCAACTGATATCTCCTGTCTCTTGTGTTTGAGAGTTGTGGCAAAGTTCCTCCATGAAACGGGCAACTTGGCAATAATGCATCCAGCCACAAACTTGCCATGTTGGTGCTAGACTGACCCTCTCCTTTCTCATGAGCGTGTTCGACTACAGAGCGGTTGATCACCATCCTGATGACGTGGAAGCTCTCCATGATGTATAGTTCACTGCCAGCATCGGTTGCACCGAATTTAGCATTCAGTGCATCCCAGAGCACATAGATGATCAGCAAGAATACTCAGAACGCATCCGACGAAGAGAGTATTGTCTTCCTTGAACTTTTTCTGATGTTGGTCAGATATAGTTCCTTTAGGTAAGCCATTACTAACTTCGAACACTTTCATATGAGTAAGCCAGAGTGTGGCCTTAATCTGCCACCTCTTAAAGTGCACACCAATAAACTTATCCGGCCTCAGTGCATCAGCAAAACCAGCCATTGTAAACTCAGGAAATTGCCTACAATTAGGTTTTTGGAGTGTTGGATAATTAGGCACAATTTCCATGATTAATTCCAGAATATTAAGCATGACAACAGTAACTACTAACATGTGAAACTCGAACATACTAGATGCATTAATCAACATGAATAGTAGCAGGGTAAACGGTACAACATCCATCGCTAAACAGATCGAGATATGTCGCACGTACCGATCTGATGGAGGTGGCGGTAGCGGTGTAGCAGATGACGTCGCAACAGTAACGTTGTTGATGACAACGCTTTTGACGACGGGAACGACGAGTCAAAGTAGACGGCGTTGAAGACGACGGTAGGCAGCACCGCCCGACTTGAACGGAAGGCGACCCATGATGAAGAACTTGAGCAGTCGCGCAGAGCGCTTCACAAAAACCTAATTCGCCCTCTCCCGTACAGGATCACAAAGGCGAGCGGTTCCGGAGACCTGCTCTCCTGTTCGCCGGTGCACGCCCGCGGGCGGGATGGAGTAGGGTACGATGGCGGCGTAACCAGAGAGAGGTGGAAACCTAACTCGTGTGTATGGTATGTTTCTACGGTAGCCGGGCAAGAGATTATATAGGCTTGGGAAACCCTAGACAACGTGGGCCACACCCACGTCGCACAAACGTTTCGAGTCGACTAACTGCGACGCGCCCGTCTAGGACTCTGTTCGTTTTCCTGAACTGCAAAAAGAAAGGAAAATCTCGGCTCGAGGCTCAATCCACTCACCACAATCGCGACGCGCGTCGTGACGTGACGTGTCGAGGAGGAGCGCGCTCGTGTACCACTCATATTCTCACTCACTTACTAGTGGTGGAACAACCCACCTTATAAGGTGGTCTAACTTCCTCCCAACTTTTCATATGGGACTAAACTTCCCACCTCTTGCCACTCACTAGCTGCCACCAAATTGGGCTCAAAATCACATGGCTATCACTAAGTGGGCTTTGAGATTTTTAGGAAAATCTGAAATCTAGAATGAGCCACTAAATGTGGGCCCAATATTTCAACACCGAAGCTTCTAGGATTGAGCAGGCCACCTTGCTGGCGGACAATCTGTCGGCCACAAGAGCAGCAGGAAGCAAGTCAATCAGCACTGCTCAAGTAAGCTGGGAGATGAGCTGATCAGAGACTACATTAGCAAACTTCCTAGCTTTTGTTCATGTTGGTTAAGTGCCCTTTGGGAAAGTAAAACTCCTATGTTTGTTGTCGCTAGCATTAGGCGGCGAGTGTAATAGTTTGTTAGCTGTTACTTTGGTCATAACACGCGTGGGCGTGGTACTCTGTTATTTCGTTATCCTTGAGTAATGAAATCCGATCCGTGGGATTATTTGGAAAAAGAAAATAAAACATTAGCAAACTTCCTCTAGTGATCTCTCTAATGGATGTGGCTCACAATTGTGCATATCGGGCTGTCGATCAGCCAATCTTTAGAACCTGTCTTTAGCTGTATCAGCTCGGTCCATAGGAACAGAGAATAGCAGATGCCCTACTTCTGCAACTCCACAATCTCTGCTCCCATCCCCTCCCTATGTACTCCAGATGTTGTACTATGTTCATGCCTGTAAAAATAGGCAGAAATTGTAGTGGCGTCTATCTACGCCCAGGCCACTGTCCTAGGTGGTTTCGGACTAGGATCTCCCTCTACCAACAGGCTGCCGCCTCGACTCGTGTCTTTCATCTAGCGCGCGCCACGAGATCTCCTTGTCTTGGCGCCCGACGACGCCGCACACCACCATGGCATGGATGCATGCTGTCGTTCATTGGTGTGAAGTCTGAACAGTCATCCTAGGAGAACATGGAGGCAAGGCCGCAGGAGAAGGACGGAAATATTTTGGATATAGATGTGTTTATTATTTATCTGGTAGAAATTCGTGTTGTCAGAGTTGGAGCGCTTATGATTGGTGGTAGATATTCGTGCTGGCTTAGATTCGAACATGCTCAGCTTAGCTGAATGTTTTTGTGTATTTTTGGTTGAGAAAAAAAATGTTGGCAAAAAATATAAAAAGTTGACCAGAGTGGGATTTGAACCCACGCCCTTTCGGACCAGAACCTTAATCTGGCGCCTTAGACCAACTCGGCCATCTGATCAGCTGTGCTACAGATGGCACTGGAACTTACAAATACCCATAGGCAGGCAGGAAGGAAGCATATAGACCGCATGTTCCACTGCAATAAGCTTGCTGGTTATTATACCGTGATTTGAGGACACATGTCCGCTCCGTGATCAAAAAAGTATGAAGCATAGGCCCTGAAGTCGGCCGGAGAAACTTGAGCCCCGGTGGCTTAGGATCTCCAACGCGGCAACCTATCCCACGCTCGCGCGTCCGGATGGATCTAATCAAACAAAAACGCGGTCCAGCGTGCGGATCCATTTCGAAAACGGATGACCGCGGCGTCCGGGATGATCCAAAGCCGGTTCAAATCTGGGCCGAGTTTGTGTGACCGCGGACACCGATCGCTGGCCGCTCGCGTCCTCCTCTTGTCCGTCCCTGGCCCGTCTGTCTACCTCCCAAAACACAGACCCCTCGCACACATCTTCCACCGCTCCGCCGCCACTCCAGGACCGGCGATTTGGGAGCGCTGTCGACGCCGGCCACCGTCGTCGAGACGCCGGCAAGCGGTGCGGAAGCATAGGTCACACGGCCCCGCGCTACTTTCACGGCATCGTAGCAGAATCAGAGGACGCCATTCGTGTTCCCTTCTTTTGGACACGAATCACATCCAAGGTGTTGGCTCGGTCGCAGGAACTAGCATAGTTCACCTTGGATGTGATCCGTGTTCCCTTCTTTTGGAGATGGTGCGGAAGCATAGTTCACCTTGGATGTGATTCGTGTTCCCTTCTTTTGGACAACTTTTATTCATTGCTAAATGTTCATGGTAAAGTTTCAAAAAAAAAATCATGGTGCAGGATGATCCTGCGTCAGCTTATTTTTCAAGTTTGCTTTGCAGGTTTTTGCCTAGCCTATCTTGGAGCTTTACCTAAAGCAGCAATGGCACTAAAGAACCCCCTCAATTTGTTCTAGAACTCTGAACTTAATAGTTCCTGCGACGGAGCCAGCACCTCCTCCCCCATCCATCAGCAACACCAGGCAAAATCTCTCTTCTGAGCCAAGATCGGCGTCATCATGTTGATCAGTGTTTATATTGTTGCTACTTTTCACTCAAAAAGTGAAGTTGTTGCTGGCAACGATGAGTTGTAGTTCTCACACATCACGTACATTATGCTCAATGACAGACAACAAAGGAAACCCTAGGCAGCAACTACATTCTGCTAACCAGGACATTGAGCAGCTACATAACACGTACAGACTTAAAATAGAACTGGGCAAAAAATCAAGCAGATTTCGAGAACATACTGGCTTCATAACATTGATAAACTTTACCAGGGATTAGATACAGCACTGAACAGACCAAATAAAGAATGAAGGGACACTGTGTCAGTTGGGATATCAGCTTATGCAAATCTACATCTGGATGCAGAAGGGGTAAGCCTCCTTTTGTACCCCAAAATTAATTCTACTTTCTAGACTAAACAAGGCACATTGTTAATAAAGGAATTAACACTAGGCCTACCAGCTGTCAGTCGTTGTGACCTGCTAGCCTGCTACAACAAATAATGCAGTTACAACAAAGCAGCTGGAGCTTTTGCCCCCAGCTGCGAACAATCAATGATGATTATACTTCCTTCTATGACGACTGTAGTCCGAGACATACCTAAAACTCTGCCCGCAGTCAGGAGCGGAGCACTTGTAGGGGCGCTCTCCAGTGTGGACCCTCACGTGTTCAGTCTGTGCCCACAGCCACTTGAAGGTCATCCCACAGCCATCCCAGGGGCACTTGAACGGCCTCTCGTCGCTGTGGACGCACTGGTGACGCCTCAAGTATTTGTGCGAGCCGAAACGCTTGCCGCACGACTCCTCGGTGCAGATGTTGTGCTGGTGAGCACGGAGATCGGCTCTGCTCTCAAACGTCATGTCGCAAGATTCAATATCGCACTGGAATAACTCCACCACCTTAGTCCTTTTACCCTTAGTTCCAGCTGAAGCTTTTACGGTTTCAGTTTGCTCCACCGTCTCTTCAATTACTGAAGGTTTAGACCTGGGTCTCAAGCTCTCGCATGGGGAGCGGGCAAAGCTCCCAAGACTTTGTGAACTCTCAGTTAGTAACTCAGATTCCCTCTTTCTTTTGCGCTTCCGCTTGCGTCTAACATAGTATATGATGTCTGTTCTTTTCGAGCTTCCAATGCTTCTAGACACTAAGTCTGGTTGATCACCATACTGATACTTTTTTGGCGCACCTGAATTTTCACCTGTTTTGGCCACACAATTTGCTGAAATGTCAGCTATTCCTCTTCCACTCTTCAAACCCTGGCAGTTCCAGACACCAATTTCTTCAGCATTCTCTCTATTAGGATTCTGAATACCAAGCAATCTATCAGTTGCCAAATTGGACAAAGTCTGCACCTGGCATGAAAGAGATGTGCCAACACAAGAGCTAGACGTCTTTAAAACTTCATCTTGTGCAACATCATCCGCAGAGTGGTCATTGCTAGCCAGTGTCATTAGTGCCAAGGAAGCATTGTCAACCTCATCCTTTCCAGGAGCATCTGCTAGCATGGAATCTTCCGCTAAAACTCCAAGTAAAATATCAAGAGAGTCCGATCCTGCATGAACTGAATTTCTATTTTCTCCAAAGACTGCTTTCGGCGAAGCAGCTCTCACGCCCTCCAAGAGGATGACATCACTCTTTGAATACCCATGCTGTAACTCAGTGGGAATACCATTCTTGAGCTTCATGGCCTTGACACCAAAATGGCTGGTATCAACTTGTACTTGTTCTAAAGAATCGATTGGCATTTCTAGATTGTGTATTGCCTGCAACTCACCACTGACCACAACATCATCAGCAACAGAGGTCAGCTCAAGATTCTCCTCATTTTCAGAGGGCGCTGCTTCAGTGGCCAAGTTTCTGTCAGCATTATTACAAAACTTAATGTTCTCCTGCTGCTGTTGAACTTGCAGCTGTTTATCTTTGCACTCTGCAGTAATATTATAAGAACCTATGTTTTCATGATTGCTGCTGCCTTCAGCAGTCATACCTTCATTGTCATGGAACTGCTGCACAGCCGTAGTCGCCGAACTAGTCAACTCATCTGGTTGGAAGACAAAATTCTGTTTGTCATCTGACATCGCAGGTGAATCATGAGAATTCACGGAACAAACTGAATCATCAGAAGTACTAGCACTTATGAGACCGTCAAGTTCACAGGTGCCAATACTTACTGGACCTTCACAAACTTGATGCATCATTGGATATTCAGCAAGAGCAATAGGAATATCACTCAGAGAGTGCATGTCTTGATCACTGTCCTCAGAGCACATGTACATATTAGCCATACCGTCGGCTTCTTGCAACCTACTTGGCTGAAGGGAGGCAACTTGCTCAGCAGTTTGCTGTTTTTTGCCATTCTCGTAACCATTTCCACAAGCTCCCATCTTAGTCGTTGTAACTGCAGGGTTAACTTTCTCAGGAGTTACTGTGGCATTATGACTGGAAACATGACCAACAACCCTGTATGGTGTTCGTGTTCTCCGGCAGAGCCATTTGAGATTTGGAACAACAGAAATAGGTGAAGAGGGCTTCTCTGTGGTATCCAATCTCTTCCAAAAGGATAAAGGGGGTTGCTCTTGACTCCCTGGTGTTTCTTTCCTAAGCTTGGCAAAATATTTCATGTTTAGACCCATCTGTGACGTCCAATCTCTACCATCTTCGTTATACCCCTCATCATCAATTGAAATGTTGATTAGATGTAGATCAGATTTGGATGCATTTGCAAGTGGAACATCTTTACAGTCGAACTGAAACTCGATTTCCTCAGCAATTGATATTGCCAATGCTTTTAGCTTCGTGTAATCTGCAAATATTAAGGGGAAATTTTTAACTTCAAGAAATACAACAATCAAATAAGAGCAGTTAACATGTCTAAAATTGTTTACAAATCATGACTCATAACAAGAGTTCAACCATGATGTTTGGACAGAGGAAAAAGGCCCAGCTAGGATCATTTCTATGCAGCTGCAATCAGCGCTCTTTGGTCAACAAATATGGAAAACGTGGGGTAACCTGGCAAGTGCTCCCTGGATTGCTTATGTTGTGTGACAAATGTGTGCAATCTTTGAAAGTGATCCTTTGACCTAAAATTTGGACTTGGGTACCATAAACATTTGGGGTGACCTTTTTTACTAAGTAAACAAGTATCGTTCATCAGCAAAATGAAAGAAATACTGCTTGACCCTGTACTCACTTTTATCTATTCTCAGTCTATTCAATCATTGCATTTTTCTGTACTGCTTTATATAACAACCAAAAGGAAACCCGTTTACAAAAATAGAGATAGATTTTGCAATTAGAACAGTCAGCTCACATGTAATCTGTCATTTACATGGATAGCAGATAGGACTACAATTCACTTGCATAACACTATCCAAATCGAGCAAACACCGGAAATTGTAGTCTTAGTAGTCTATCCTCAAAACATATTCAGCTTGTTACAATTAGTAATTCAGTGCATCACTATTCGACAATACCAAATTTGAACACTAAATTGCATGGTATATTCAAGAGTTTTGTCTTCATTGTGAAGGAAGCCATATAACTTATTAATAGCAAAGAAAATAAGCTCTACAGAAGGAGAAAATCTCCATTGTAGCAAGTATATTATAAAACAAAACTTTGACGGAACAAACTTGATGACAGAACACAAGTGTGTCAAACGAGGAGTTACTGATTGCACATCCAGTGTGAAGGATCAGGCAAAATTGCCTGGGGCATTGGCAGTCGAACAGAATATGAGAGCAAAAGAAGTTAGCATTGTAACCTACCTGAATGGCAAATGATGAGGGAATGTGCACCACCTTTGCCTTCAAGCAGTTCCTCGATCTCAAGGGCATGTTGCAAGCAAAAGGTTCGTGGTCGTACAAATGCAGAAGTTATATTCCAATTGGTAGTGCCGGCACAACTTTCTAAGGCTTGCGCATCAATGTCATCTCTGCCAGTTTGTTTACTTGATTCTGTATCAAAACCATTGTTCGATATATTCGTCTCGGCTTTCTCTGTGTTAATGGACGGATGAAGGGTATTTTCACTGCTGCAAGAATGTGAACTCTTAACATGAGGCGGCAGGGGTCCATCAAGTTCCTTATCTGTAAAGTAAACGCCATCTTTATGTGAATTCCCGTTCTGATGACTGAAGTTAGCCTGTTCTACAGGGCTGGAAGGTCGATTGGCAACAAATGGGCATCCTGATAAATAAGGGACCTTGGTCAAATTTTCACACATGCAAGAAAAATAACCATATCATTGTGGCTGAACATGAAATACAAAAGACAGAAAAGTACAGGAAAATATCTACAACAAGCAAGGATACATATTTGTAGATGGAAATCCATGCATGTTGGTAATAATTATGAGACAACAGCTTGGAAAGAAATTCAGTAATGTGTGAATGCATCACCAGCAAAATCAGCAAACAATATGATTCTTGCTGAGAAGTAATATTAGGAAGGTAATATAGTGTTGTGTAGTAATAGGTTCATGATGTGCACAGTATAACAAAAAAAAAACTACAACGAAATTAGTGATATGCTAAAACTTTCAATCCCACAAAGAAAATGGCAAGCTGCTGCCCCTGGCTCACACTAAAACAAGAACAAAGAGAAGTACTAACACTGAGAATACAGTTCTACGCAGAAAATATTTGCATCCCTTGATAATATTGCTAGCTTATTTCCTGCACCCATAAGAAAGCTTGGAAAATAAGCAAGGGTACCTGAATTGCCGTCATCAGAAGAACATGGAGGTACATTTGAATGGTTCCCTTTTTCACAATTCAGCTTGAATCTTTCCCTATCAACAAGGGACATCTCTTCCAATGCTTTTTGGGAGGGTTGTAAAATTGCCATAAATGGAAAGCCAAGAATTCCGCAAGCAACACAGGTCAATGAGCCAGAATCAATGCTCAAATCAAAAGGCAGGTCACTGTCCTCATCAGTCTCCGTATCAAGTTTTTGCCCCTCAGAAGCAGACATAGCATCAGACGATGTGCTATCCATAGACATGCATTTAGGTTGTATCGCAGGCATACGTACAATACCATCAGATGAACCTTTTTCTCTGGGGATAGATTCGATACTGTGACCATCACCAGCCTTCCCAGGAGCTTTTGGGCCAGAGGAGCAGGAATGTAGAGCAGTAGAAGATGGCAGTAAGTCCGGCTCCCATAGAACAGCATTAGAAATTAATTTCTTTTTGAGAAAAGAACACAGAAGTTCATTTTCACTAATCATATCCTGTAAAAATTCCTGTTTGACCAGTAGTTCTCTATCTTCTTTTCTCCGGTCTCTCAAACGAGAGGTTCGAACTCCATACAATAATTCTCTGGGGGATCTGAAATTTTTAAAAAAAATCCACTATATTTCAAGTTCTGAATGATAAACATAATGAGCATTTGGCAGACTCATGTTTCTGGTATGGACAAAGCACTAAAGAGAGCAATAACTACGTCCATAACTATACGGAGACCAAGAGAACTAGAGATAGTAGGTATAATATACATCATGCGTGCATCTTCTGTTAAAGTTTCTTTGTTGGTCAGGATGCGCCAGCAGTCCAGCACCAACTCGTCGGCCAGTGTTTGACACCTGGGGGGCAGAATTATTTCGCGGAAAGAAAGGTGCCTTGGTCGTTTTTCTTTAAAAAGTGCCAAATGGTTCTAGTCCTTGGTTGGCAGAGTTTTTTATGTTACATTTTTTCTTAACCAATAAATGTCCAGCACAGGAGGCCAGCAGTCATGATTCTTTCCAAAATAATTAGAACCATATTTTTTTAGAAACAGGAACACACAACTCTCAATAATCTAAAATAAAGTTGCTGACATTGTTAGTGCCTTTTGTGAAAAAGTCGCTAGCTTCCCAAGAGAAACTGGCATGTTAATGGACCCTAGGACACTATCATTGATGGCTTTCCTGCCATTCTGTTTTGACTATATGCCAAATACATGTTTTGGGCATCTTTAGTGTTTTTCTAAACTCTTAAGAAGGTTTCAACTTTATTTTCCATGTTCAATTCGGGCAAGATACAAGCAAATAAAATATCATTGTATGGTATTAATGATTTTAATATGTATTATTTGTCCACTTACATATGAATTCTCATGTTGCATTTGAAAGTATCTGAGTGTTACCTTCCACCATCTTATCTCATCTATTCCAAAGAGTGGAATGCTAATGATAATTTGAAGTATCTTGAATTTATAAATGAAGGTGAAAAAATTAAAAAACGCTTGTAACTAGCATAGATTGCCAAACTCAATTTACAATTTATTTTAAATTACAATGCGGCAACTAGTGACTTGCTCCTACAAACTAGCTGGATAACAGTTTGCAAGCTTGTCACGACCTAGATTGCTAGGGGTGTAAACGGATAGGATAATTTCCGCACCGAAACCGGCGCCGAATCCGTTTTAAGATATCCATATCCAATTTTAAAGGATCCGGCAGATAAGGATATCCGATTCCGAAGTGGTGCTCCAGATATGTTATAGGATACGGTATAACAAATAGCATGCAGATATGGATTATCCAAAATTTAATTAGGATAATCCGAAGGTTTAAAACCTGATAATCCGATTTTTGAGTCAAAAGCAAAGGCCAATCTTGAAAGGTTAGTAGTTATTAAGTTACAAAATTCATTTGGCGATCATGTTTATATCCAAATTTCTAACAATGCTTGAGTTTTAGCGCATTATGTCTCTTTCTTCTTAACTGCACAAGACTAAAAGTTCAAATCTCTCTCAAGATTTGCAAGAACTATAACTATCTACCGATGAGAGCATATATCCGATCATTTTTGTTTCTGGCCCGAGTCCGCTCCATTTCCTATTCGAATCCGCACACCGATATATCCGCATTCGAATCCGAAACCGATCAATATCCGCCCCGATCTGAATCCGAGAAAAATATATGGTAGAGGATATGGTATGAGCAAAATCCGATCCGTTCCGTTTACACCCCTATAGATTGCGGAGGGGATAGTACTGAGAGGTGGGAGAAGGGGGCGAGGGAGTTTAGGCTTGAGAGCCAGGGATAGATCATGCTGGAGGTGCAACCTCTGCTTTTCTCTCTGTTTATTTCCTTGATAGCAATTACACAAGTACTCCCTGGCTTATATAATAGCCAGCCGACAAGAGATAGAAACCAACTCAACTAGGACTCCTGATTCTAAATGTATTCTAATACTTCCAAATTAAGGAAACTATCAAATCCTAAGATAGGAAGGTTTAAATCTACTGTATTGATTCCAAACGTATTTTGATACTTGCAAATTAAGGAAACTAACAAATCCTAAGATAGGAAGGTTTAGATCTGATGTATTGCTTGCCATGTGTGACATCACTCGCCCCTTCGACAAGCAACTCGTCCTCGAGCTTGAAAGAAGACTAGTCTGCCCAAGAAGAATCAAGAATCGGTGCTTATTTCCAGCGGATCAGGCGCCTCCTCTTCGGAAGAATCCACCCAACAAGCATAAAGACACTTGCAACGATGGCCAGGGGTGAACTTGTCGTCACTGTTGTAGCAAAGGCCTTTAGCACGCCGCTCGTCCATCTCAACTGGCGATAGCCACATGAGTGGCTGCCTATTTAGCAATGCCACTGTCGCCTTCGGAGGAGCCACGAGTGCTGGAGTAGATGGCCTGGCGCCTCCACAGGAGTTTCCTTTGGGCACCAGAGTGGTATCACTGTCATCTGGTGTGTCGTGCTCATGTACGCGCGTGCATGATCCATGGCATCCTCTAGCAAAGCCAGGTACATGAGCTTGACGTCTGTGCGGATCGACTTATGGAGACCAGCCACAGACAGCTCCATTTGGAGCGCCTCTGTGAGCCCTTCGCACCTGCAGACGACAGTTAAGAAGTTCTCCACGTAGTCGTCGACAGACCCGATTTGGCGCAAGTTCTTGATCGCCACCAGCCCGGTGTTCCAGATTTTAGGCCCGAAACGCCGGTTCAGCAATGAACTGAAGTCAACCCATGGCGGTGCGCTGTGCGCAAGCTTGAAACGGCGGAACCACAGCAATGCTCGCCCACCAGATGATAGGATGCGAGCCACACCTTGCCACTTTCCAGTGTGCCCTGCCCATCAAAGAATTGCTCAAGGCGAGTGAGCCATGGCAGAGCATCTGCTGATCCATCAAAGATGGGAAATTCAAGCTTATGAGTTCAGGTTTCCACTCGCCGGTACACTTTGGATCAGAGGAGGAACTGCAGATGGGGGTTCTGCTTTGCCTGAGCGGAATCCTCCTTGTTGGGCTTTTCCAGAGCGGGATCCTGCTTGCTGAAGATTTGACTGGAGCTGCCCTTCTCTAGGCGTGCAATGGCAACCTGGTTGGCTGCGGCCTGCTCCTTGAGGTCTGCAACAGCAACTTGGTTGGCTGTTGTCTGCTCCTTGAGATCTGCATGTCCGCTTCAATCTTGTGGAGGAAGGTAGTCTGCAGGTCATCCACAGTTTCCTTCCGTGCAACAGCAAGCTTCTCGTCGACCAGCTTGAAGATGTCAACGAGGGAAGCCATGGTTGTTGATTATGGGGAAGATCCGAGGAGCGATGAATCTGATGCCAAGTTATCACGACCTAGATTGCGGAGGGGATACATGTGAGAAGTGGGAGGATGGAGGCGAGGAAGTTTAGGCTTTGGGAGCCAGGGATAGATTGTACTGGAGGTGAAATTTCCACTTTTCTCTGTGTGGGTATTTCTTTGATAGCAATTACACGAGTACTCCCTGACTTATATAACAGACAGCTGACAAGAGATAGAACCCGACTCAACTAGGACTCCTGATTCTTAACATATTCTAATACTTCCAAATTAAGGAAACTATCAAATCCTAAGATACAAAGGTTTAGATCTGCATTGATTCTAAACGTATTCTAATACTTGCAAATTAAGGAAACTAACAAATCCTAAGATAGGAAGGGTTAGATCTGATGTATTGCTTGCCCTGCATGACAAAGCCACATGTTAAGCACATGCAACCTTCAACAGAATATAAGCTTTGAGTAGTCAAGTAATGCAAGTTGGATATTTGCATCAAGGATGTTCTACTGTAGAACTCCTCTCCATGTTCCAATAGCAGCACTTCTATCAAAGTGATATGGTTCTTATTGACTGGGCAGATATATTTTGTCCGTTACTTTGGTTTACCAGAGTATGTTGGCGCCTAGCGGCTGCCCATGAAAGTTCTGATGTATGTACAAACACTTTGAACTCGTACATAATCATTTGATCAGCCAGGTCTAACAATTGAATACCCCCGTGAGTGTTTTTTAAAGCACACACGATAATTTTTTAGATAAGATGTATGGACAGTCAATTTGTTAGACATAGCTAACGGCTAGCTGTAGCAATTGGCTTTATTTTTTAGGAACCATTCAGCTTGTTTTGGAAGACAAAAAGTTACTACTAGTTCTATTCTGCTACGTTTATCTGCATGTTGAGTGACTGAAAAAACAATGTTTACCTGGATATAAAGGAAACTGCTAGCAAATACAGTAGCTGTTGATGAGAGAGCATTGGAAGATAATTCATGACAGCTCTTCGAACGGCAGCCTCTTTGGCAAACTTCAACCACTGGGGAGTTGCAAAGTTGGCAGCTTCTCCGCAATTAAATCCTGCAACGTAACAGTCAGATCATTTAGAAATATATTAATTAAATGCAAAGAAACAAAGTAGCGCCATGCATAAATTTACAGCTTAGCATAGCTGGAATGGAATGGATGGTTCAACAATTAGCAGAAGCATGATGGATCAAATGCTGTAACAAGGAACGGGGCCGCATAATGGCTGGAATTGGATGGTGGTACTGACCATGACTAAATCCAATATGGTAGGCCCTTGGAAATGTGACCACAAACTCACCAGGATACTGTACCAATCTGAAGCAGAATGCATATATCAGAGTATAGAAATGGAATGGTTTATTGATATGAAAACGTTGAGGGGTGGTGATTTGAGAGATTGTACCTACAGCAGGGCAGACCAGCGGCGACAATGACCTCGGGGGACATCAATGTAGTTTTCTCCCCGAGCACTGCCAGCGACGCTGCACGAACAAATAATTAGACATCTGCTGACCTATATCATATAATACTATCCGGATCACGTAAACACGAGCGAGAGAGAGAGAAAAAAAAAGGAAGTACCAAGGTGGTCAGGATTGCCTCCATATCCATGCACACGGATAACTTCCTCGAGCTCGGCAGCCCGATCCCCAGGAACGGCATACCACGTCTTGGGCGCGCCGGTGTGGAGGAAGTTGAGACTGTGCAGCTCATGGTCCTCGATATGCCAGGCGAACCAACTGAAGAGCATCCCAATGTACACCATGGGAGAAGTGACCCCCGGAACGTCGTCGGGCATGAAGCGGGTGAGCGAGCCGGGAGCCCGCGCAATGGCCTGGAGGTTCCAGGGGCTGCTGGACAGCCTCCACCCTACGGACTTGTCCTCCGCCGCTTGTTGGTGGGTGGTCCCAGGATCCCGTCTCCGGTTCCTGTGCTGCAGATGCGCTTGCGAGGAGGCGGCGAAGCCGGATCCCGGGACGTCGTTGGCGTACTCGACGTAGATGGGGCGGTCGGCGGACGCCTTCCAGAAGAGGGACTCGACGTGGAGCGGGGTCGGGTCGCGGAGGCCCGCGAGGTGGGCCTTGGAGAAGGCGCGGGACTTGGCCTCGAACTGGTCGAGCGTGTAGCGCTCGCCGCTCTGCCAGACCTGCTTGAGCACCTGCGGCGGCGGGCGGCCGCGGCGCGGGGTGCCGAGCTCCTGGTGGCGGGTGGTGAAGACGGCGGCGGGGGGCGGGGGCGGGGCGGAGGAGGAGGTAGGGTTGGAGGGGTCGGGATTGGGGACGTCGGAGGAGGAGAGGAGGGAGCGGTTGAGGCGGGCGAAGACGTGGCGGCGGGAGGGGCGGTGGTAGGGCGGGATGACCTTGCAGATGCCGTATTGGGCGGCCTGGCGCTCGACGCGGGTGAGGAAGGCGATGGGGTCGGCGAACTCGGACTCGGTGGGGCGGTACTCCGGGGCGCGCGGCAGCCCGCGGAGCCACGCCGGGACGGCCGGCTCCGGCTCCGGCGTCGGCATGGGAGCTAGGGTTTTAGGGGGCGGCGACGGGGAGCATCTGGGTTCGAGGTGGGGAATGGCCCAGACCCTGGAGAAGACGGCGTTCAAGGAAAGAAGGAAATGTGGTGGACTCGCTCAGCTTTGCCTTTGTGTGCGGTTGCCGGCAAGGAGGCATCCCGTCTCCAACAGGTAAAAATCCGGACAAGCTTTTGCAGTGAGATGGGAAACTTGGTATTTTCAGCTGGTTTTCCTTGTACTCCCACCACCAAGGTGATCTATCAAAATTTACATGTATCAGAAGAAGTAGCTAATATAGCGACCAAGTAGCTAATATAGTGACCATTCATTTTCCATGCTAGAAAGCTCCCGGTTACCCGCGTCCCTCTCTCAAGTGACACTAGGAACCCTAGCCTCCCATGTCGCCACTCCCTCCTCCCCACCGATTGGTCTATGATCTATAGCTCGGTACAACCACTTGGTGATGTATCATCATAATTATAGGTGTTTTACATGCCGGTATGGCCTCAGGTGATCATATTCTTGCCACGTCAATGTACCGGTTCATGTTTGACTTGATATACATGTCCATCCTAGTGTTGTCTGTGTAAGGTTTGGTGATGTATGCATGATGTGATGATATCCTAGCCCTAATCCTGGTGATCATGTGGTCACTCGAGTTGTTGTCTAGGGGCTCTGCATGATTTATATTTAAGTTGGTTTTCTCGTTTTTGTGTGGTACTCTAGTGTATTGTCTATCTCTACGCTTAGATCTACTTGATTGAACCAATCATGAGCTTCTTGCCTATATCGGTGATCATCAACTCAAGTATTGGTGATCTAGAGCTTTGATTCAACAACATGTTTCTCTGGCTTCCTTCTTCTCTCTATACAATGCCACTTGTTGTCTTTGACATTAATATTATCCATGTTGGGGTTTTATTTTTGCTCAAGACAACTGGATTGTCTCAAGTGGAATGATTTTGCTGTGTGGGATTTTATATGGATTCATGAGGGAATTCTATCGCGTAGGTTGTCTAAATGATCTAAGTGTGGGCTTGGTTCCAGATGTCCATTACATGCTAATTAGGAATCACTTTTTCTAAAGGAACACGGTAGGGAAATGTTGGGGTTTGTAGCATAGAAAACAAAAAAATTCCTACCGCAAGATGAATAAATCCAAGATCTAATCTATGGAACACCCAAGATCTAATCTACAAGATCGAAGCAACGAGATTGATATGAGACTAACCCTCGAAGATTTCCAAGCCTACGAGATTAGATCTCGTTGTTGGTGTAGACGATCGTCCCGGTGCTGCAATCCGGCAGCACTTCCGTACTCGGTCGCGCGTACGGTGTCGATGAAGCCCTTCCTCTCCCCGTTCCAGCGGGCAGCGGAGGTGTGGTAGATCTCCTCCAAGTTCCGAGCAGCACGACGGCGTGGTGGTGGTGGTGGAGGAAGAAAAGCCGCAGGGCTTCGCCTAAGCCGGAGCAAGCATATGGTGGAAGAGAGAGGCGGCCGGAGGAGGGGACAATGGATGGGATGTGGCCGGCCACCCCCTCCCTCTTTATATAGGGGGCAGGTCGGCCGGGGTGGCCCCCTTTCCCATCTAGGGTTAGGGGCGGCGGCCAAGTGGGGGAAGAGGGATTCTTCCCCCCCCCAAGTTGATCCCCCCTAGGGAAACCCTAGGGGTTGGCCGGCTGGGCCTTGAGGGGCATGTGCCCCTGGCCCATTAGGCTAGGGAGCACCACCTCGGCCCATGCTAGGCCTCCTAGGGTCGTGGGCCCACTGGTGGGACCCCGGAACCTTCTAGAACCTTCTCGGTCATCCACCGGAAAAAATCCCGAACTTTTCCGAAACCTAGAAATCAACTTCCCTTATATGAATCTTATTCTCCGGACTATTCCGGACCTCCTCGTGACGTCCTGGATCCCATCTGAGACTCCAAACAAACTTCGTCTCCATACCATATTCAAATCTACTCATGCGACATCCAACCTTAAGCGTGTCACCCTACGGTTCGCGAACTATGCAGACATGGTCGAGACTCCTCTCTGAGCAATAACCAATAGCGGGATCTGGAGATCCATAATGGCTCCCACATATTCAACGATGACTTAGTGATCGATTGAACTATTTACATACGATGCCAATTCCCTTTCTCACGCGATATTTTACTTGTCTGAGGTTCGATCATCGGTATCTCCATACCTTGTTCAACCTCGTTACCGACAAGTACTCTTTACTCGTACCGTGGTATGTCATCTCTTATGATCCAATCATATGGTTGCAAGCTAATCAGATGACATTCCACCGAGAGGGCCCAGAGTATATCTATCCGTCATCGGGATGGACAAATCCCACTATTGATCCATATGCTTCAACTCACACTTTCTCGAATACTTAATCCCATCTTTATAACCACCCATTTACGCAATGGCGTTTGATGTAATCAAAGTACCCTTCCGGTGTAAGTGATTTACATGATCTCATGGTCGAAGGACTTAGGCAACTATGTATCGAAAGATCATAGCAAATTGAACTTAATGACTTGATCTTATGCTACGCTCATATGGGTGTGTGTCCATTATATCATTCACCCAATGACATAACCTTGTTATTAATAACATCCAATGTTCATGATCACGAAACCATGATCATCCATTAATCAACAAGCTAGTTATACAAGAGGCTTACTAGGGACTCCTTGTTGTTTACATAACACACATGTATTAATGTTTTGGTTAATACAATTATAGCATGGGATGTAAACATTTATCATGAACAGTAAGATATAACAATAACTAATTTATTATTGCCTCTTGGGCATATCTCCAACAGGAAAGCCTGTACATCGATCTTTTTTGAAACTATAAGAACCCAAAACCTGCATCCCTGGGTACTTGAACCTAGGTGGCTGGGTTGTATATCCATATCCCAAACCAAGTGAGCTAGGCTCACTTATTTAGGAATCTCTTAATCAAACTAGTGTCGCTTAGTAAGGACTTAGCTATATTACAAAGAACTACAAAAGTTTCCATGCTGCCTAATGATAAATTGATCAAAGATTGGATCTTACTGTTGATTTTGTTCCATGTTGCCTCAGTTGCCTAATCTTGATCCAAGATGCCAAGTTGACCCACATAAGATAATATCTCCATCTAGTAAATTCTTTGGAGATCAAGACTAGTTCTTGATTTTCGTTAAATAATTTCTAACATCAAAATTACTCATCAACGATGATGGCGAAAATTTAACACTAATCCAATGTTTATTTTGTCTCCGTGTGTTTTTGTTTGCAAGTAAAGAAAGATATCAATATTTATTTCATGGTTTCCTTTTCTTCTTTTTGTAATCTTGTTTATTCAAGTGTACAATATAATATTTCAATTAAATGTTGAAACTACTTAAATATTCAATAAGGTTTTGTATTATTTAGTTCTCATTATTGCACATTTTACTCTACTTGTATTTGTATTTGTTTTATTCAAGGATTATTTGGTATCATTTATTTGGAAATTTCATTTTCAAGTTTATTCTCAATTAAATACGTGATGATGTCATTGTGCTTTATGCACTATATTACCATTTTATTCTCAATATTTGAATTATGTTCAATTTTTTAAAATTTAGAAAAGGTCATGTCAAACTTTATCATAGTCAAACATATGATCTAACTCTAATTCGTCTAGTTAAGATTTTTTTTGATCCATTTGACAACTTTATTCAAAAAGGTATTTAAAATTTCTACATTTTTCATATGCATGAATGCATGCACGTTTCTACAATCTACTGCATTTGAGTATGTAAACTATGGGATCTAACAAGTTTCCTCCCATTCCCACATCACCTCCCATTTCCATCAAGTGCACGATATTGCTCTATGCTTCCTCCAAGTCATATTAGTGGTACCGTAGATCTCCGCCTCTCCCTTCCTCTTGATATGGAATCTAGTTTGCAAGCACCAACAAGTCCACGCTAAACCTGGTGAGGTGTCCTAGCACCACCCATGATATTCTCTTTTAGCTTGTTTTAATATTCTGTTTCCATTTTATTCCCATGTCATATTTAGTTCATCCATATTTTTGTTGGAAACTGTTTGCTGGATATTAAAAATCTCAAAATTCCAGTTGCTTCACTCAAAGTCATGACCAGTACATGGCTGCCAGTAGCCTACCCCGCGGGTGAAGCATATGCGTCATACTTCGTGGTCTCTTCATGAGTTTACTAGAGATCACCCAAAATCTTATAGATTGCGACGTTTAACAATCAGACTCATATAGGTGTGTTATTTCAAGAATGCTCTGTAGGACAAGACATCTTTACTAAAATAGCCAACATAAACACATTAAGGCTTGTTGCCAACCTCGCCTTAAAGCAATTGAGAGTTGTGCATCTTCACATAGAGAGGGTTACATAATACTCTCCTCAATTAAACCACTAGTTAGTTCTTCTCAGGTCCTAATTCACGGGTGATGTATCATCATAATTATAGGTGTTTTTTTCGAATGGGAGCCACGCCCCAGCCTCTGCATCAATTATAGGTGTTTTACATGCTGGTATGGCCTCAGGTGATCATATTCTTGCCACGTCAATGTACCGGTTCCTGTTTGACTTGATATACATGTCCATTCCTAATGTTGTCTGTGTAAGGTTTGGTGATGTATGCATGATGTGATAATATCCTAGCCCTAATCCTGGTGATCATGTGGTCACTCGAGTTGTTGTCTAGGGGCTCTGCATGATTTATATTTAAGTTGGTTTTCTCGTTTTTGTGTGGTACTCTAGTGTATTGTCTATCTCTACGCTTAGATCTACTTGATTGAACCAATCATGAGCTTCTTGCCTATATCGGTGATCATCAACTCAAGTATTGGTGATCTAGAGCTTTGATTCAACAACATGTTTCTTTGGCTTCCTTCTTCTCTCTATACAATGCCACTTGTTGTCTTTGACATTAATATTATCCATGTTGGGGTTTTATTTTTGCTCAAGACAACTGGATTGTCTCAAGTGGAATGATTTTGCTGTGTGGGATTTTATATGGATTCATGAGGGAATTCTATCGCGTAGGTTGTCTAAATGATCTAAGTGTGGGCTTGGTTCCAGATGTCCATTACATGCTAGTTAGGAATCACTTTTTCTAAAGGAACACGGTAGGGAAATGTTGGGGTTTGTAGCATAGAAAACAAAAAAATTCCTACCGCAAGATGAATAAATCCAAGATCTAATCTATGGAACACCCAAGATCTAATCTACAAGATCGAAGCAACGAGATTGATATGAGACTAACCCTCGAAGATTTCCAAGCCTACGAGATTAGATCTCGTTGTTGGTGTAGACGATCATCCCCGGTGCCGCAATCCGGCGAGCACTTCCGTACTCGGTCGCGCGTACGGTGTCGATGAAGCCCTTCCTCTCCCCGTTCCGGCGGGCAGCGGAGGTGTGGTAGATCTCCTCCAAGTTCCAGCGAGCACGACGGCGTGGTGGTGGTGGTGGAGGAAGAAAAGCTGCAGGGCTTCGCCTAAGCCGGAGCAGCATATGGTGGAAGAGAGAGGCGGCCAGAGGAGGGGACAATGGATGGGATGTGGCCGGCCACCCCCTCCCCTCTTTATATAGGGGGGCAGGTCGGCTGGGGTGGCCCCCTTTCCCATCTAGGGTTAGGGGGCGGCGGCCAAGTGGGGGGAAGAGGGATTCTTCCCCCCCAAGTTGATCCCCCCTAGGGAAACCCTAGGGGTTGGCCGGCTGGGCCTTGAGGGGCATGTGCCCCTGGCCCATTAGGCTAGGGAGCACCACCTCGGCCCATGCTAGGCCTCCTAGGGTCATGGGCCCACTGGTGGGACCCCGGAACCTTCTAGAACCTTCTCGGTCATCCACCGGAAAAATCCCGAACTTTTCCGAAACCTAGAAATCAACTTCCCTTATATGAATCTTATTCTCCGGACTATTCCGGACCTCCTCGTGACGTCCTGGATCCCATCCGAGACTCCAAACAAACTTCGTCTCCATACCATATTCAAATCTACTCATGTGACATCCAACCTTAAGCGTGTCACCCTACGGTTCGCGAACTATGCAGACATGGTCGAGACTCCTCTCTGAGCAATAACCAATAGCGGGATCTGGAGATCCATAATGGCTCCCACATATTCAACAATGACTTAGTGATCGATTGAACCATTTACATACGATGCCAATTCCCTTTCTCACGCGATATTTTACTTGTCTGAGGTTCGATCATCGGTATCTCCATACCTTGTTCAACCTCGTTACCGACAAGTACTCTTTACTCGTACCGTGGTATGTCATCTCTTATGATCCAATCATATGGTTGCAAGCTAATCAGATGACATTCCACCGAGAGGGCCCAGAGTATATCTATCCGTCATCGAGATGGACAAATCCCACTATTGATCCATATGCTTCAACTCACACTTTCCGAATACTTAATCCCATCTTTATAACCACCCATTTACGCAATGGCGTTTGATGTAATCAAAGTACCCTTCCGGTGTAAGTGATTTACATGATCTCATGGTCGAAGGACTTAGGCAACTATGTATCGAAAGATCATAGCAAATTGAACTTAATGACTTGATCTTATGCTACGCTCATATGGGTGTGTGTCCATTATATCATTCACCCAATGACATAACCTTGTTATTAATAACATCCAATGTTCATGATCACGAAACCATGATCATCCATTAATCAACAAGCTAGTTATACAAGAGGCTTACTAGGGACTCCTTGTTGTTTACATAACACACATGTATTAATGTTTTGGTTAATACAATTATAGCATGGGATGTGTTATCACCAGAATTTGACCGAGTCAGAGGTGGGCCGCGATCAAGATAGACTTGAAGATATATATATAAAAGGAAGACGTGAATCGGCCTTACATGCAAAGTTTGGGCTAGTTTGCCCTTGTATCTGTAACATATTAGGTTACGTGTCGGTTAAGAGTTAGAGTTTTACCCGTGCACGATTAGGTGCACGCTTGAATTAGAAAGTCCCTTTGACTATAAATATGTATCTAGGGTTTATGGAATAAACAACAACCAACGTTCAACACAAATAAATCTCGGCGCATCGCCAACTCCTTCGTCTCGAGGGTTTCTCCGGTAAGCACCATGCTGCCTAGATCGCATCTTGCGATCTAGGCAGCACAAGCCTACCCACGTTGTTCATGCGTTGCTCGTGCTGAAGCCTTTTTGATGGCGAGCAACGTAGTTATCTTAGATGTGTTAGGGTTAGCATTGTTCTTCGTATCATATGCTTGTCGTAGTGCAACCCTCATGCATCTAGCCGCCCTTACACCTATCTTAGGTGTAGGGGCGACACCCCGCTTGATCATAGTTTAGTAGATCTGATCCGTTACGGTTGCTCCTTGTTCACGCAAGGATTAGTTTAACATCCGCATTAGTTAGGCCCTACAAAGGGTTGGAGGATCCGGCGGCGTGTAGGGTGACGTTTGCTAGCCCTAGAAAGGATGTTCGGGGATCAACCTCGTGTTGGTTTTAGGCCACTGTCTAGGATCGGCTTACGGTCACCGTGCGCGAGCGCGAGGCCCAATCGTGAGTAGGATGATCCGATTATGCGGTGAAAACCCTAAATCGTCGTAGATCTCATTAGCTTTATCTTGATCAAGCAGGACCACCATATATTCGGACACCTTGTTCGAATCATGGGTGGATCGGCTCTTTGAGCCGATTCACGAGATAACACGAGAGCCGATCGAGGCTCGTATTTAATTTACGTGTATGCCATGCAGGAAACTAAGCGAGGCATCATCCAACACCTTCACGACCAGGTATAGGTCGGGTGGCACGCCCTTGCGATAGCATCGGACGTGTGACCGGGGAGGCTTTGCGGGCCGTCGCTCCGAGGGACCGGGGCCGGCCGCGGCCCTAGTTGTTCCCGGCTCTCTTGTGTTGCCCGTCTCTGCCCGCCGGTGGGTTTCGACGTCAACACATTCCGGCACGCCCGGTGGGACAACCTTCGACATCCACCACATCGCCATCTACATCCGAGATGGCGGAAGGCACTCCGGTCAAGTACGAGGATCCGCACGATGAGCTCAAGAAGAAACATGACGAGATCAAGGCAACCCTCGAAGCCGAACTCATCGGCTCGTTCCACCGAACCCGCTCCCATGGCGTCGGGTGGAAGGGGTTCACACCTGAAGGCGCACTCGATGGAGTGGACCTGTCCGCCCCGTCGAGAAGAACGCACGAGGTCGGCTGCGTCGGGAGATCAACTACATGGTGGCTCATTCGCTGCACCGCCACTCCGAGAGCCTCGGTGAACACTTTGGAGCGTGTCACTCGCGCGTGGTCCGGAAATCATGAGCCACCGGTATTCTCCGTCGGGACCAGCTCCGGGGACTTTCAAAGGAGAGTTGCCACTCCGGTCCCATCCTCCGCTGCCGTTCGCATGGGCAGCACCGAAGCTGCCGAACTCATCGGCATACGTCGTCTACAAGATTGGTGGTGATCCTAGTGACTACCAATTCCTACTTGAGGCACCCAAGGAGATCCCTCACGGATACGCGTGCGCATACGTACTCGGCACCGCAATACACGGGCACTCTCGAACCGAGGTTGCGACGAGCGAGGGCCTCCGGAACAGCGGGAGGAACGTCGGGAGCGGATCTTGAGAAGCAAACGTGGCTAGCTAAGTACGCCACTCCGACAAACCTCCGAGCCCAGCTCCTGCAGTTGGCTTAGAGCCGGAAAAGCAAGCATGGCTGGTTAAGTATGCCACCCGGCGAATCTTCGGGGTTCGACACCTTCGGCCATCACCGCGGATCAGATTTGTGCAATCCTGAAAGATCGGTTCGGCATGATGCCGAAAAGGAAGACGTTCGGCTATACCAAGCCGTACCCCAACGACTACGAACTGATCCCGCTACCACCCAAATATCGGCTCCCGGACTTCACAAAGTTTAGTGGATCGGATGGTTCCGGCTCCATCGAGCATGTGAGCCGATATTTGGCACAGGCTGGGCACGATCTCGGCATCGGACGAGTTGCGTGTGAGGTTCTTCGCACGGTCCCTCACAGGATCGGCTTTCGGGTGGTACACGTCGCTGCCACCGAACTCCATCCGGACTTGGAAGCAGTTGGAAGAGCAGTTCCATGAGCAGTATCACTCAGAAGCTTCCGAGGTTGGTATTGCCGATCTAGCACAAGTACGATAGAAGCGCGGGGAGACAGTGTAAGAATACGTCCAGCGCTTCAGGACAATTAGGAACCGATGCTTTTCGGCTCATGTAAGTGAAAAAGAAGCAGTCGAGTGGGCGGTGGTGGGTCTCTCATCATCGATTAAGGACGTGGCCTCCCAAGCAGACTACCCTTCATTGGCGCACATGGTGCAGAAGGCTGTCGGCATATGAACGAGCGCCACCCGGATGTCTACCGAGGACAAATTCAAGCGTGCGGTGACCCTGGTTGAGGCGGACGAGGATGAAGGTGCTGCGGGAGATCGAGAGGTAGCAGTGGCTGAATGGACTCGAGCGGCGAGGCCCCGTGTCCTGCAAATGGGTGAAGCCACAAGGCCCTCCAAAAGGGTTCGACTTCGACGTGACCAAAAGCGAGCGGATTTTGATCTCTTACTCACGGAGAAACATATCAAGGTACCCGAAGGCCACAAGATCCCCACGGTGCAAGAGTTGAACGGAAAGCCATACGCAAGTGGCATAACACGTTCACCCACACCACCAACGACTCGCGAGGGTGTGGCGGCAGCGATCCAAATGGCGATAGAAAATGGACGGTTAATTTTCAACCAGTACGCCATGAAGGTCGACACACACCCCTTCCCGCCGTGAACATGGTGGAGTACACTTACCATGGAGGGTGCCAGCCGGATTTCTCGTGCAATATCAACATGGTAGGACCCGGACACCACTACGGTAAGGACGGAGATGAGGGCAGCTGCTCTCATAGCAAAGATACGAGAGGAAGCCGCTCCACGCGATCGGCTCCGCCAAGACGGCAAGCGCTACGTCACGGAGGGAGAAGTGAAAAACATAAGGTATCAACGACCTCTCTCCGATCACCTCCTCAACAAGTATGTGAGTCGGTATGACCAACGCCGGCGATACAACGACGATGATGAAGAAGATCGTCGGCTAGGGACGACGAGGAGACGTCGTCGGCATGATCGCGAGGAGGAGATGCACGAGCGCCGTGCCAAGGAAAAGTCGGGGAGCGAGACGACGTGGATAGGCATCGGGACTGCCCCTTCTTCGGACACTTCTTGGGATTCGGGAATGAGCCGATTGCCCACAATCGGCAATTGCCCGAATGCAACCAGAAGAAGAAGGAGACAGCCAACGTGTCCGTGTTCAAGCGCCCGGGACCTCTCCCGCCACAAAGCAAACGTGCTTGAGTCCCCTCGGTTAGAAGATCTCGAAGATTCGGAAGACGGGGGGAAGAAGAAGACAGTACCACCGGCCAAGGTGGTGCCCCGATGGGCTCGGCCGTTCCCGAAGCGCGAGGTTCAGCGATTGCGCGGCCCGGAGGAAGCCGAAAGGTTATACTTGCATACATTGAGGAAGGCAAGACCTGATTTGGCTGCGAAAGTACAGCGAGCCCTGGATGAAGAGGGTCGTCCACGGAAAATGGAGTGGCGTCCCAAGCAAAGGAAAGCCGATGACGAAACATCGGTCGGCACAAACATGGTGCTCGTCCTTCCGACGAAGCTTAGTGCTCCACGATTACATGATGCACTCGAGGTGGACGACGATAAGCGCACCAACATGATAAAGTCGGAGATTGGGCTGGTTTTATCCACCGGCCTGACCGAGTAGCAAGAACAAACCAATGAGCAAGTATGGTGAGGCTGATCCTTGTGATCGGCCCCAAAAAATTTATGGAGGAACATTACAAAACCTTCATCGAGCAAGCAACGTGGAGGCCGATTCCAGCAATCGGCCAAAATTATCCTCACCATCCTTTCGCACTGGGTTCGGCATGTAATCCATCGGGGATACCGAAGAGCCGATACCATCAATTCTCTTGACAGAATCGGCTCGGGGGGGCACTTAGGTGGATGAAACACGAGGATATGCAGTAGGAATGTCGTGCAAGTGCCCAGCAGCCCAAGATATTCTTTGATGATGGGTATTGAAGTATGGGGGCCGATACATAAATCGGCCGAAAATTTGAAATTTTTTAAGCACAGCCGATGCAGCAGACATCGACTTAAGGATATAAAAGCCGATGCATGGCCATCGACTCGAGAGGTATAACTGTGATAATCAGAGGATCAATGGAGCAGGAAGTGGATCCTCTCTTCAAGGATCTCCGGGTTTTATTTGCAAGTATTCGTGTTTGCAGTATCGAGCTGAGGCGGTTTGAGGATCATGACCACGACCAAGGCCAAGAAGGAGCTGATCCGACCTACAAGGCGCAAGAAGTAGGCCGAAGAAGCTCGGGGGCAGCTCACCCCGAAGGTTCTCTCGCTCCGGGGAGCCGATGTTGTTAAAATTGGCTGGCTACGTCATGATTTGAGGCTAATGGCGGCACATTTGGCTGATTCGCCTTGATTAAGGCTCGGGGGCAGCTCGCCCTAAAGATCCTTGCTCTGGGGAGCCGATTGGCGTCTTTTGTTACGGAGTCATCAGTTTGAGCACCCAAGACAGTTCCAGGGCTCTCTTAAAGACGCCTGCTCAAGATCAAATCGCCAGCCTACTAAGATCGGTTGTGCCATCGTCCTCGGCAGAGTTGGCTAGCTTGGAGGGATAACTGAATTGGCCTGTCTCGCATTCGCAGATTATCGTAAGAAACTGATGCGTTGCCATCGGTCATTGAGCATGGATTAGGCCAACAGTCGACAAGGTCAGATGAGGAAAAATCGGCTAAATCCGCATAAAAGAAATCGGCGAAATCAAGTTAAAAGGAAATTCTTCATTAATATTGGGATTCCTTACAAGGGAGAGCCGATTGCTCAAAAGAAGAGCCGATTGCTCAAGGGACTACTGGTCCTACATAACTACTCCTCGCTAGCATCGTCATCGGCGTTGCCATCGGCGCTACTGCCGGAGAAGTCCTCGCCGCTGCTGTTCCAGCCGTCGGCTGGGGCTTCCTCCTCCTCCTCGTCATCATCATCATCCTCGCTATCCGCCCAGCTGCGGAAGCGCTTCGTTGGAGGATACCCAGCGGAGGAGGAGGAATCATCTTCCTCCTCCTCATCTTCTCCTTCCTCGTCGTCATCGTCGTCCTCGCTGTCCGCCCACATGCGGAAGCGCTTCTTCGATGAGAGCCTCGGCGGAGGGGAGGCCTTGGTCTTCTCTGCTTCTCCTTCTTTCTTCTCCTTGTCAGAGGAGATGGGGTTCGCCCCGGAGCGGGGGTTGTCCTCTTCCTTGTTCTTCGGCGACGATTGGAGAGGGAGGCTTGAAGCGGAGGAAGAGGAGGAAGACATGGCTGCAGGGGAAGAGGGTTTTTTGGGTGCCGATGGCCAGAACGGGGCAAAGTGATGGAGTGGCAAGCTGCTCAGGGCGTTTAAATAAAGGGGCTATAGTAGAAATTCAATGCCACATCAGTTTCCGAGAAGGCGGTGCCCAAAGACAGCGGTCAAATCACGCGGGATAGTTGAGAAGACAGGGCATCATGATGAGAAATGCCGCAACGGTTCTGCTCTGCCATGACATGACCCGACGAAGAGAAAAACAGGGTGATTTTGGAATTATTAATTCCAAAACCAGGGGGGCATGTGTTATCACCAGAATTTGACCGAGTCAGAGGTGGGCCGCGATCAAGATAGACTTGAAGATATATATATAAAAGGAAGACGTGAATCGGCCTTACATGCAAAGTTTGGGCTAGTTTGCCCTTGTATCTGTAACATATTAGGTTACGTGTCGGTTAAGAGTTAGAGTTTTACCCGTGCACGATTAGGTGCACGCTTGAATTAGAAAGTCCCTTGGACTATAAATATGTATCTAGGGTTTATGGAATAAACAACAACCAACGTTCAACACAAACAAATCTCGGCGCATCGCCAACTCCTTCGTCTCGAGGGTTTCTCCGGTAGCACCATGCTGCCTAGATCGCATCTTGCGATCTAGGCAGCCAAGCCTACCCACGTTGTTCATGCGTTGCTCGTCTTGAAGCCTTTTTGATGGCGAGCAACGTAGTTATCTTAGATGTGTTAGGGTTAGCATTGTTCTTCGTATCATATGCTCGTCGTAGTGCAACCCTCATGCATCTAGCCGCCCTTACACCTATCTTAGGTGTAGGGGCGGCACCCCGCTTGATCATAGTTTAGTAGATCTGATCCGTTACGGTTGCTCCTTGTTCCGCAAGGATTAGTTTAACATCCGCATTAGTTAGGCCCTACAAAGGGTTGGAGGATCCGGCGGCGTGTAGGGTGACGTTTGCTAGCCCTAGAAAGGATGTTCCGGGATCAACCTCGTGTTGGTTTTTAGGCCCTGTCTAGGATCGGACTTACGGTCACCGTGCGCGAGCGCGAGGCCCAATCGTGAGTAGGATGATCCGATTATGCGGTGAAAACCCTAAATCGTCGTAGATCTCATTAGCTTTATCTTGATCAAGCGGGACCACCATATATTCGGACACCTTGTTCGAATCATGGGTGGATCGGCTCTTTGAGCCGATTCACAGGATAACCTGAGAGCCGATCGAGGCTCGTATTTAATGTTTACGTGTATGCCATGCAGGAAACTAAGCGAGGCATCATCCAACAACTTCCGACCAGGTATAGGTCAGGTGGCACGCCCTTGCGATAGCATCGGACGTGTGACCAGGAGGCTTTGCGGGCCGTCGCTCTGAGGGACTGGGGCCAGCCGCAGCCCTAGTTGTTCCCGGCTCTACTGTGTTGCCCGTCTCTGCCCGCCAGTGGGTTTCTGACGTCAACAGGATGTAAACATTTATCATGAACAGTAAGATATAACAATAACTAATTTATTATTGCCTCTTGGGCATATCTCCAACAGGAAAGCCTGTACATCGATCTTTTTTGAAACTATAAGAACCCAAAACCTGCATCCCTGGGTACTTGAACCTAGGTGGCTGGGTTGTACATCCATATCCCAAACCAAGTGAGCTAGGCTCACTTATTTAGGAATCACTTAATCAAACTAGTGTCGCTTAGTAAGGACTTAGCTATATTACAAAGAACTACAAAAGTTTCCATGCTGCCTAATGATAAATTGATCAAAGATTGGATCTTACTGTTGATTTTGTTCCATGTTGCCTCAGTTGCCTAATCTTGATCCAAGTTGCCAAGTTGACCCACATAAGATAATATCTCCATCTAGTAAATTCTTTGGAGATCAAGACTAGTTCTTGATTTTCGTTAAATAATTTCTAACATCAAAATTACTCATCAACGATGATGGCGAAAATTTAACACTAATCCAATGTTTATTTTTGTTTGCAAGTAAAGAAAGATATCAATATTTATTTCATGGTTTCCTTTTCTTCTTTTTGTAATCTTGTTTATTCAAGTGTACAATATAATATTTCAATTAAATGTTGAAACTACTTAAATATTCAATAAGGTTTTGTATTATTTAGTTCTCATTATTGCACATTTTACTCTACTTGTATTTGTATTTGTTTTATTCAAGGATTATTTGGTATCATTTATTTGGAAATTTCATTTTCAAGTTTATTCTCAATTAAATACGTGATGATGTCATTGTGCTTTATGCACTATATTACCATTTTATTCTCAATATTTGAATTATGTTCAAATTTTTAAAATTTAGAAAAGGTCATGTCAAACTTTATCATACTCAAACATATGATCTAACTCTAATTCGTCTAGTTAAGATTTTTTGATCCATTTGACAACTTTATTCAAAAAGGTATTTAAAATTTCTACATTTTTCATATGCATGAATGCATGCACGTTTCTACAATCTACTGCATTTGAGTATGTAAACTATGGGATCTAACAAGTTTCCTCCCATTCCCACATCACCTCCCATTTCCATCAAGTGCACGATATTGCTCTATGCTTCCTCCAAGTCATATTAGTGGTACCGTAGATCTCCGCCTCTCCCTTCCTCTTGATATGGAATCTAGTTTGCAAGCACCAACAAGTCCACGCTAAACCTGGTGAGGTGTCCTAGCACCACCCATGATATTCTCTTTTAGCTTGTTTTAATATTCTGTTTCCATTTTATTCCCATGTCATATTTAGTTCATCCATATTTTTGTTGGAATCTGTTTGCTGGATATTAAAAATCTCAAAATTCCAGTTGCTTCACTCAAAGTCATGGCCAGTACATGGCTGCCAGTAGCCTACCCCGCGGGTGAAGCATATGCGTCATACTTCGTGGTCTCTTCATGAGTTTACTAGAGATCACCCAAAATCTCATAGATTGCGACGTTTAACAATCAGACTCATATAGGTGTGTTATTTCAAGAATGCTTTGTAGGACAGCATCTTTACTAAAATAGCCAACATAAACACATTAAGGCTTGTTGCCAACCTGCCTTAAAGCAATTGAGAGTTGTGCATCTTCACATAGAGAGGGTTACATAATACTCTCCTCAATTAAACCACTAGTTAGTTCTTCTCAGGTCCTAATTCACGGGATCTCCGATCACAAAGGTTGGGTTACCACTATGGCATAACATCAACGGGTCTCAAACCCATCTCCTTCGATGCACTTTCTATCACATTACGTGATAGTCCCTTTGTAAAGGGATCTGCCAGGTTTTTGTCTGTTTGAATATATGTAACAATTATTACTCCGGAGTTTCGCAATTTCCTGACAGATTTCAAACGTCTCTTGACGTGTCTTGATGACTTCGCGTTATCCTTAGAATTGTTCACTTTGACAATTACAGTTTGATTGTCACAATTCAAAAGGATTGCCGGAACATGTTTTTCAACCACAAGCAAGTTCATTAAGAGCTCACGCAACCATTCTGATTCAACAGTGGTTGTGTCTAAAGCAGTAAGTTCTGCTTCCATAGTTGACCTCGTCAATATGGTTTGCTTGCAAGATCTCCATGACACTGCGCCACCTCCAAAGGTAAATACATACCCACTTGTGGCATACAGATCAGCTACATCTGAGATCCAGTTCGAATCACTATATCCTTCAAGCACAGCTGGGTGCCCTGAATACTGAATCCCATAACTCATTGTACCACATAGGTAGCTGATGTCTACGCACGCTTCTATTCCTGTAGACAGTGTTGGGCCTCCAAGAGCAGAGGTTTGTAGAACAGCAGCAACTTTTCCTTAAGTGAATCACCCAAGGTTTATCGAACTCAGGGAGGTAGAGGTCAAAGATATCCCTCTCAAGCAACCCTGCAATCACGATACAAGAAGTCTCTTGTGTCCCCAACACACCTAATACACTTGTCAGATGTATAGGTCACTAGTTTGGCGAAGAGATAGTAAAACACAGGTGGTATAGATGGTGGTAATATTGCAGGAAGTAAAGATGCAGTAAAACATTAAACAAACGGTGCCAGAAAATAGCTTCCTGGCGTGGGAAGCAATTCTCTGTGGTGTAACTTTTCTATTCGGAAACAAGGCCTAGGGATCATACTTTCACAAGTGGATACTCTCAACATTGCAATCATAAAGAAATATAAATAAGCACTTCACTATGCTATTCTGAATTACTCTCTGGCAAGATAACGAACACTAATTCATCATGTAGGCAAACCTTAAAGATGTATTCCCAAGTACTAATAAACACCCCATGCCGTCACTCGTGAGCATTCATAGGAGGTACTAACACACCACAATTTCATAGAGACATCCAACTCAAATCATAACTCAGTGAATAAGTATTCCGTGAAATATAGCCTAAGAGACCCACACGGTGCACACACTGTCACCTTTACACACGTGGGACAAGGAGTCTCCGGAGATCACATAAGTAAAATCCACTTGAATAGCATAACGACATCTAGATTACAAGCTCATCATATGGATCTCAATCATGTAAGGCAGCTCATGAGATCATTGTATTGAAGTACATGGGAGAGAGATTAACCACATAGCTACCGGTACAACCCTTAGCCTCGGGGGAGAACTACTCCCTCCTCATCATAGGAGACAACAGCGTTGATGAAGATGGCGGTGGTGTCGATGGAGATGCCTTCCGGGGGCAATTCCCCGTCCCGGCGGCGTGCCGGAACAGAGACTTCTGTCCCCTAGATCTTGGCTTCGCGATGGCGGCGGCTCTGGAAGGTTTCTCGTACCGTGGCTTTTCCGTACAGGGTTTTCGCGACGGAGACCTTAAGTAGGCGGAAGGGCAGCCTCGGAGGGGCCCTGGTGGGGCCAGACAATAGGGGGCGCCCCCCCTTGGGCCGCGCCGCCACCATGTGTTGGGCCCACCTGGCTCTCCTCTGGGCCCCTCTCCGGTGTTCTGGAAGCTTCGTGGAATTATAAGGTGTTGGGCGTTGATTTCGTCCGATTCCGAGAATATTTCCTTACTAGGATTTCTGAAACCAAAAACAGCAGAAAACAGGAACTGGCACTTCGGCATCTCGTCAATAGGTTAGTTCGGAAAACGCATAAAATCATCATAAAGTGTGAACAAAACATGTAGGTATTGTCATAAAACAAGCATGGAACATCAGAAATTATAGATACGTTGGAGACGTATCAGCATCCCCAAGCTTAGTTCTTACTCGCCCTCGAGTAGGTAAACGATAACAAAGATAATTTCTGAAGTGACATGCTATCATAATCTTGATCAATACTATTGTAAAACATATGAGATGAATGCAGCGATTCGAAGCTATGGTGAAGACAATGAGTAAACAAATGAATCATATAGCAAAGACTTTTCATGAATAATACTTTCAAGACAAGCATCAATAAGACTTGCATAAGAGTTACTCATAAAGCAATAGATTCAAAGTAGAGGCATTGAAGCAACACAAAGGAAGATATAAGTTTCAGCGGTTGCTTTCAACTTCAACATGTATATCTCATGGATAATTGTCAACACAAAGTAATATAACAAGTGCAATAGTAAACATGTAAGAATCAATGCACACAGTTGATACAAGTGTTTGCTTCTGAGATAGAAAGAATGGGTAAACTGACTCAACAATAAAGTACAAGAATGACCCTTCGCAGAGGGAAGCATGGATTACTATATTTGTGCTAGAGCTTTTCATTTTGAAAATAAGAAACAATTTTGTCAACGGTAGTAATAAATCATATGTGTTATGTATAAGATATCCTATAAGTTGCAAGCCTCATGCATAGTATACCAATAGTGCTCGCACCTTGTCCTAATTAGCTTGGATTAACATGGATTATCATTGCATAGCATATGTTTCAACCAAGTGTCACAAAGGGGTACCTCTATGCCGCCTGTACAAAGGTCTAAGGAGAAAGTTGATGCGTGCAGTTAACACACGTCCGTTGGGAACCCCAAGAGGAAGGTGTGATGCAGACAGTAGCAAGTTTTCCCTCAGAAAGAAACCAAGGTTTATCGAACCAGGAGGAGCCAAGAAGCACGTTGAAGGTTGATGGTGGCGGAATGTAATGCGGCGCAACACCGGGGATTCCGGCGCCAACGTGGAACCTGCACAACACAACCAAAGTACTTTGCCCCAACGAAACGAGTGAGGTTGTCAATCTCACTCGAGCTTGCTGTAACAAAGGATTAACCGTATTGTGTGGAAGATGATTGTTTGCGAGAAAACAATGAAACAAGTATTGCGAGTAGATTGTATGCGATGTAAAGAATAGGACCGGGGTCCACAGTTCACTAGAGGTGTCTCTCCCATAAGATAAAAGCATGTTGGGTGAACAAATTACAGTCGGGCAATTGACAAATAGAGAGGGCATAACAATGCACATACATGATATGATAAATATAGTGAGATTTAATCGGGCATTACGACAAAGTACATAGACCGCTATCCAAGCATGCATCTATGCCTAAAAAGTCCACCTTCGAGTTATCATCCGAACCCCTTCCAGTATTAAGTTGCAAAACAACGGACAATTGCATTAAGTATGGTGCGTAATGTAATCAATAACTACATCCTTAGACATAGCATCAATGTTTTATCCCTAGTGGCAACAAGCACATCCACAACCTTAGAACTTTCCATCACTCGTCCCGCATTTAATGGAGGCATGAACCACTATCGAGCATAAATACTCCCTCTTGGAGTTAAGAGTAAAAACTTGGCCAGAGCCTCTACTAATAACGGAGAGCATGCAAGATCATAAACAACACATAGGTAATAGATTGATAATTAACATAACATAGTATTCTCTATCCATCGGATCCCGACAAACACAACATATAGTATTACAGATAGATGATCTTGATCATGTTAGGCAGCTCACAAGATCCAACAATGAAGCACAATGAGGAGAAGACAACCATCTAGCTACTGCTATGGACCCATAGTCCAGGGGTGAACTACTCACTCATCACTCCGGAGGCGACCATGGCGGTGAAGAGTCCTCCGGGAGATGAATCCCCTCTCCGGCGGGGTGCCGGAGGTGATCTCCAGAATCCCCGAGATGGGATTGGCGGCGGCGGCGTCTCGGCAAGGTTTTCCGTATCGTGGCTCTCGCATGCGGGGGTTTCGCGACGGAGGCTTTAAGTAGGCGGAAGGGCAACGCGGGGGGCCACACGAGGGCCCCACACGCTAGGCCGGCGCGGCCTAGGGCTAGGCCGCGCCGCCCTAGTGTGGCGGCGCCTTGTGGCCCCACTTCCTTTCCCCCTCGGTCTTCTGGAAGCTTCGTGGCAAAATAGGACCCTGGGCGTTGATTTCGTCCAATTCCGAGAATATTTCTTTACTAGGATTTACGAAACCAAAAACAGCGAGAAAACAGCAACTGGCTCTTCGGCATCTTGTTAATAGGTTAGTGCCGGAAAATGCATAAATACGACATATAATGTGTATAAAACATGTAGATATCATCAATAATGTAGCATGGAACATAAGAAATTATCGATACGTCGGAGACGTATCAAAAGTTCGCATTGGATTTCTCACTTTTGATTATTCTCAACTTAGACATCCATACCGGGACAACATAGACAACAGGTAATGGACTCCTCTTTAATGCATAAGCATTCAACAACAGTTAAAATTCTCATAAGAGATTGAGGATTGATTGTCCAAACTGAAACTTCCACCATGAATCATGGTTTTAGTTAGCGGCCCAATGTTCTTCTCTAACAATATGCATACTCAAACCATTTGATCATGAAAATCGCCCTTACTTCAGACAAGACGAACATGCATAGCAACTCACATGATATTCAACAAAGGTAAAAGTTGATGGCGTCCCCAGGAACATGGTTACCGCTCAACAAGCAACTTATTAAGAAATAAGATACATAGCTACATATTCTTCATCACAATAGTTTTTAAGGCTATTTTCCCATGAGCTATATATTGCAAAGACAAAGGAATAGAGTTTTTAAAGGTAGCACTCAAGTAATTTACTTTGGAATGGCAGAGAAATACCATGTAGTAGGTAGGTATGGTGGACACAAATGGCATAGTATTTGGCTCAAGGATTTGGATGCACGAGAAGAATTCCTCTCAATACAAGGCTATGCTAGCAAGGTTGTTTGAAGCAAACTCAAGTATAAAACGGTGCAGCAAAACTCACATATGAACATATTGTAAGCATTATAAGACTTTACATCGTCTCCTTGTTGTTCAAACACCTTAACCAGAAAATATCTAGACTCTAGAGAAACTAATCATGCAAACCAGATTTTAACAAGCTCTATGTAGTTCTTCATTAATAGGTGCAAAGTACATGATGCAAGAGCTGAAACATAATCTATATGAGCACAACAATTGCCAAGTATCAAATTATTCAAGACATTATACCATTTACCACATGCAGCATTTTCTGTTTCCAACCATATAACAATGAACGAAGTAGTTCAACCTTCGCTATGAACATTAAGAATAAAGCTAAGAACATATGTGTTCATAAGAAACATCGGAGCGTGTCTATCTCCCAAACAAAGAATGCTAGGATCCGATTTTATTCAAACAAAAACAAAAACAAAAACAAACAGACGCTCCAAGTAAAGCACATAAGATGTGACGGAATAAAAATATAGTTTCACTAGAGGTGACCTGATAAGTTGTCGATGAAGAAGGGATGCCTTGGGCATCCCCAAGCTTAGATGCTTGAGTCTTCTTAAAATATGCAGGGATGAACCACGGGGGCATCCCCAAGCTTAGACTTTTCACTCTTCTTGATCATATTGTATCATCCTCCTCTCTTGACCCTTGAAAACTTCCTCCACACCAAACTCAAAACAAATTCATTAGAGGATTAGTGCATAATTGAAAATTCATATATTCAGAGGTGACATAATCATTCCTAACACTTCTGAACATTGCACAAAGCTACTGAAAGTTAATGGAACAAAGAAATCCATCAAACATAGCAAAACAGGCAATGCGAAATAAAAGGCAGAATCTGTCAAAACAGAACAGTCCGTAAAGACGAATTTTTTAAAGGCACCAGACTTGCTCAGATGAAAATGCCCAAATTGAATGAAAGTTGCGTACATATCTGAGGATCACGCACGTAAATTGGCAGATTTTTATAAATTTTCTACAGCAGGGGCGACTCAATTTCGTGACAGCAAGAAATCTGTTCCTACGCAGTAATCCGAATCTAGTATTGACTTTACTATCAAAGACTTTACTTGGCACAACAATGCAATAAAATAAATATAAGGAGAGGTTGCTACAGTAGTAACAACTTCCAAGACACAACAAAACAGTAGCAAAATAAAAACATGGGTTATCTCCCAAGAAGTGCTTTCTTTATAGCCATTAAGATGGGCTCAGTAATTTTAATGATGCACTCGCATAAGGAATAAGAGTTGAAGCAAAAGAGAGCATCAAAAGAAAATTCAAAACAAATTTAAGCCTAACCCACTTCCTATGAAAAGGAATCTTGTAAATAAACAAGTCATGTAGGCATAATGCAACAAGCATAGGAAAACTAGACAAGCGCAACTTCAAGATTCTCAACATAAAGAGGGGAAACTTAATATTATTAAGATGCATATAACCATGTTTCCCTCTCTCATAATAACTTTCAGTGGCATCATGAACAAACTCAACAATATAACTATCACATAAAGCATTCCTATTCACATGCATAAATGTATCATTACTCTCCACATAAGCATAATCAATTTTATTAATTGTAGTGGGAGCAAATTCAACAAAGTAGCTATCATTATTATTCTCATCATCAAATATAGGAGGCATAGTGTAATCATAATAAACTTTATCCTCCATAGTAGGTGGCACCAAAATACCACTATCATTATAATCATCATAAATGGGAGGCAAAATATCATCAAAGTAAATTTTCTCCTCCATGCTTGGGGGACTAAAAATATCATGCTCATCAAAACCAGCTTCCCCAAGCTTAGAATTTTCCATAGCATTAGCAACAATGGTTTTCAAAGCATTCATACTAATAACATTGGCATTATCATGCATATAAAGTTCCATAGGTTTTTAATTTTCTCTTCAAACACCTCATGTCCTAACTCAAGATAGATACTATAAAGATCTCTAATATTTTTGTTGTTTTCCATTAAGCCTAACTAGTGTAAACAAGAAACAAAAAGATGCAATTGCAGGATCTAAAGGAAATAGCTTCCGAGCACTCACACACCGGCAACGAGTGCTAGGAAATAGCTTAGTAGTCGGAGGATGTGAATACCTTTTACCTTACCTCCCCGGCAACGAGCGCCGGAAAATAGCTTGCTGTCCACAACTGGCGCGTGGTTGACGTGGGAGGTAGAAATCTCTGTGGTGTAGCTTTTCTTCATTCCCCGGCAACGGCGCCAGAAAATAGCTTGATGTCTACGCACGCTTCTATTCCTGTAGACAGTGTTGGGCCTCCAAGAGCAGAGGTTTGTAGAACAGCAGCAAGTTTCCCTTAAGTGAATCACCCAAGGTTTATCGAACTCAGGGAGGTAGAGGTCAAAGATATCCCTCTCAAGCAACCCTGCAATCACGATACAAGAAGTCTCTTGTGTTCCCAACACACCTAATACACTTGTCAGATGTATAGGTGCACTAGTTCGGCGAAGAGATAGTAAAACACAGGTGGTATAGATGGTGGTAATATTGCAGGAAGTAAAGATGCAGTAAAACAGTAAACAAACGGTGCCAGGAAATAGCTTGATGGCGTGGGAAGCAATTCTCTGTGGTGTAACTTTTCTATTCGGAAACAAGGCCTAGGGATCATACTTTCACTAGTGGACACTCTCAACATTGCAATGATAAAGGAATATAAATAAGCACTTCACTATGCTATTCTGAATTACTCTACGGCAAGATAACGAACACTAATTCATCATGTAGGCAAACCTTAAAGATGTATTCCCAAGTACTAATAAACACCCCACGCCGTCACTGTGAGCATTCATAGGAGGTACTAACACACCACAATTTCATAGAGACATCCAACTCAAATCATAACTCGGTGAATAAGTATTCATGAAATATAGCCTAAGAGACCCACACGGTGCACACACTGTCACCTTTACACACGTGGGACAAGGAGTCTCCGGAGATCACATAAGTAAAATCCACTTGAATAGCATAACGACATCTAGATTACAAGCTCATCATATGGATCTCAATCATGTAAGGCAGCTCATGAGATCATTGTATTGAAGTACATGGGAGAGAGATTAACCACATAGCTACCAGTACAGCCCTTAGCCTCGGGGGAGAACTACTCCCTCCTCATCATAGGAGACAGCATTGTTGATGAAGATGGCGGTGGTGTCGATGGAGATGCCTTCCGGGGGCAATTCCCCGTCCCGGCGGCGTGCCGGAACAGAGACTTCTGTCCCCCAGATCTTGGCTTCGCGATGGCGGCGGCTCTGGAAGGTTTCTCGTACCGTGGCTTTTCCGTATAGGGTTTTCATGACGGAGACCTTAAGTAGGCGGAAGGGCAGCCTCGGAGGGGCCCTGGTGGGGCCAGACAATAGGGGGCCCGCCCCCCTTGGGCCGCGCCGCCACCATGTGTGGGGCCCACCTGGCTCTCCTCTGGCCCCTCTCCGGTGTTCTGGAAGCTTCGTGGAATTATAAGGTGTTGGGCATTGATTTCGTCCGATTCCGAGAATATTTCCTTACTAGGATTTCTGAAACCAAAAACAGCAGAAAACAGGAACTGGCACTTAGGCATCTCGTCAATAGGTTAGTTCCGGAAAACGCATAAAATCATCATAAAGTGTGAACAAAACATGTAGGTATTGTCATAAAACAAGCATGGAACATCAGAAATTATAGATACGTTGGAGACGTATCAGTAGCGCATGACCCTATCAAGTGCATGCTAATGATCAGTACCCGGGTTTGACATGAACCTACTCAACTTGCTAACAGCAAAAGAGATGTCTGGTCTAGTCGCGCTCGCTAAGTACATGAGTGAGCCAACGATCTGAGAGTATCTCAGTTGATCTACGGCAATCCTCCGATTCTTGCGTAATGTCACACTGGGATCATAAGGTGTTGGAGAAGACTTGCTATCAATATAGCCGAACCGGCTCAAGATCTTCTTAACATAATGGTATTGTGTTAGAGTAATCCCACTCTCGTTCTTAATAAGCTTGATGTTCAGAATCACATCAGCTTCTCCCAGGTCTTTCATATCAAAGAACTTTGACAATAAAGACTTGACCTCGTGTATTACTTTCATGTTTATACCAAATATCAGAATATCATCCACATACAAACACAGTATAACACCTTTGCCCCCACCATGGCGATAGTAAACGCACTTGTCAGCCTCATTGACAACAAAGCCTATAGAAGTCAAAGTTCTGTCAAACTTCTCATGCCATTGCTTAGGTGCTTGTTTCAGGCCATATAAAGATTTCAGCAACTTGCACACCTTTCTTTCTTCACCTTTTACTATAAACCCATCAGGCTGATCCATATATATTTCCTCTTCCAACTCTCCATTAAGGAAAGCTGTCTTTACGTCCATTTGATGAACGATAAGACCATAGGAGGCAGCCATAGATAATAGTACTCGAATGGTGGTAAGTCTAGTGACAGGTGAATAGTTGTCGAAGTAATCTTCGCCTTCTCTCTGTGTGTAGCCTTTCGCTACAAGCCGTGCCTTGTAATTTTCAATAGTACCATCAGGTCTTAGCTTCTTCTTCAACACCCATTTGCAGCCTACAGGCTTGCATCCATGGGGTCGTTCTGACAACTCCCAAGTTTCATTAGAAAGAATCGAGTTCATATCATTATGGACAGCTTCTTTCCAGTCATCTGCATCTGGAGATGCATATGCCTCTGCAATGGACGTGGGAGTATCATCCACAAGGTACACAATGAAATCATCACCAAAGGATTTTTCAATCCTCCGTCTCTTGCTCCGTTTAGGAGCTTCATTGTCATCCTTCTGAGTAAGATTCTCATGTGATTGTTCAAAATACTCATTAGATATACTAGATTCAGGAATTATCTCAGTAGAAATTCTAGCAATGTGATACGTCCCAAACGTATCTATAATTTCTTATGTTCCATGCTACTTTTATGATGATACTCACATGTTTTATACACATTATATGTCATTATTATGCATTTTCCGGCACTAACCTATTGACGAGATGCCGAAGAGCCGATTGTTGTTTTACTTTGTTTTTGGTTTCAGAAATCCTAGTAAGGAAATATTCTCGGAATTGGACGAAATCAACGCCCAGGGGCCTATTTTTCCACGAAGCTTCCAGAAGTCCGAAGAGGAAACGAAGTGGGGCCACGAGGTGGCGCCACACTAGGGCGGCGCGGCCCAAGCCCTGGCCGCGCCGGCCTACTGTGTGGGCCCCTCGTGACGCCCCTTGACCTGCCCTTCCGCCTACTTAAAGTCTTCGTCGCGAAACCCCCAGTACCGAGAGCCACGATACGGAAAACCTTCCAGAGACGCCGCCGCCGCCAATCCCATCTCGGGGGATTCGGGAGATCGCCTCCGGCACCGCCTGGGAGGGGGAATCATCTCCCGGAGGTCTCTTCATCGCCATGATCGCCTCCGGATCGATGTGTGAGTAGTCCACCCCTGGACTATGGGTCCATAGCGAGTAGCTAGATGGTTGTCTTCTCCTCATTGTGCTATCATGTTAGATCTTGTGAGCTGCCTATCATGATCAAGATCATCTATTTGTAATTCTACATGTTGTGTTTGTTGGGATCCGATGAATATTGAATACTATGTCAAGTTGATTATCAATCTATCATATATGTTATGTATGTTCTTGCATGCCCTCCGTTGCTAGTAGAGGCTCTGGCCAAGTTGATACTTGTGACTCCAAGAGGGAGTATTTATGCTCGATAGTGGGTTCATGCCTCCATTAAATGCAGGACGGTGACGGAAAGTTCTAAGGTTGTGGATGTCTTTGTTGCCACTAGGGATAAAACATCGATGCTTTGTCTAAGGATATTTGTGTTGATTACATTACGCACCATACTTAATGCAATTGTCTGTTGTTTACAACTTAATACTTGGAAGGGGTTCGGATGATAACCTGAAAGTGGACTTTTTAGGCATAGATGCATGCTGGATAGCGGTCTATGTACTTTGTCGTAATGCCCTGATTAAATCTCATTGTACTCATCATGATATATGTATGTGCATTGTTATGCCTTCTTTATTTGTCAATTGCCCAACTGTAATTTGTTCACACAACATCTGCTTATCTTATGGGAGAGACACCACTAGTGAACTGTGGACCCTGGTCCAATTCTTTACATCTGAAATACAATCTACTGCAATTGTTCTTTACTGTTCTTCGCAAACAATCATCATCTTCCACACAATACATCTAATCCTTTGTTTACAGCAAGCCGGTGAGATTGACAACCTCACTATTACGTTGGGGCAAGGTTCTGTGATTGTGTTTTGCAGGTTCCACGTTGGCGCCGGAATCCCTGGTGTTGCGTTGCACTACACTCCGCCGCCATCAATCTTTAACGTGCTTCTTGACTCCTACTGGTTCGATAAACCTTGGTTTCTTACTGAGGGAAAACTTGCCGCTGTACGCATCACACCTTCCTCTTGGGGTTCCCAACGGACGTGTGTCTTACACGCCATCAAGCATATTTTCTAGCGCCGTTGCCAGGGAGATCAAGACACGCTGCAAGGGGAGTCTCCCACATCCAATCTCTTTACTTTGTTTTTGTCTTGATTTACTTTATTTAGTGCTTTGTTTGATCTCTATATCAAAAACACAAAAAAATTAGTTACTAGTTTTACTTTATTTCTTGTCTTGTTCTCTATATCAAAAACACAAAAAAATTAGTTACTTGCATTTACTTTATTTAGTTTGCTTTATTTACTACTGCTAAAATGGGTACTCGTTGAGAATACTAAGTTGTGTGACTTCACTAGCACAAATAATAATGATTTTTTATGCACACCTATTGCTCCACCTGCTACTACAGCAGAATTCTTTGAAATTAAACTCGCTTTACTCGAATCTTGTTATGAGAGAGCAATTTTCTGGTGTTAGTTCCGATGATGTCTGCTGCCCATCTTAATAATTTTGTTGAACTATGTGAAATGCAAAAGTATAAGGATGTAGATGGTGACATTATAAAATTAAAATTGTTTCCTTTCTCCTTAAGAGGAAGAGCTAAAGATTGGTTGCTATCTCTGCCTAGAAATAGTATTGATTCATGGACTAAATGTAAGGATGCTTTTATTGGTAGATATTATCCTCCCGGTAAAATTATATCTTTGAGAAGTAGCATAATGAATTTTAAGCAATTAGATAATGAACATGTTGCTCAAGCATGGGAGAGAATGAAATCTTTGGTAAAGAATTGCCCTACCCATGGACTAACTACTTGGATGATCATCCAAACCTTTTATGCAGGATTGAATTTTTCTTCGCGGAACCTATTGGATTCAGCTGCTGGAGGTACCTTTATGTCCATCACTTTGGGGGCAGCAACAAAACTTCTTGATGATATGATGACAAATTACTCTGAATGGCACACGGAAAGAGCTCCACAAGGTAAGAAGGTAAATTCTGTTGAAGAAACCTCCTCCTTGAGTGATAAGATTGATGCTATTATGTCTATGCTTGTGAATGGTAGATCTAATGTTGATCCTAATAATGTTCCTTTAGCTTCATTGGTTGCCCAAGAAGACCATGTTGATGTGAATTTCATTAAAAGTAATAATTTCAACAACAATGCTTATAGGAATAATTCTGGTAACAACTATAGGCCATATCCTTCTGCTAATGGTAATAGTTATGGTAATTCTTATGGAAATTCTTACAACAATAATAGGAGTGTACCCCCTGGTCTTGAATCCATGCTTAAAGAATTTATTAGTACACAAACTGCTTTTAACAAATCTGTTGAGGAAAAGCTCGATAAAATTGATATTCTTGCTTCTAGGGTTGATAGACTTGCCTCTGATGTTGATCTTTTAAAATTGAAAGTTATGCCTAATAAGGATATTGATAATAAAATTGCTACTACAGCAAATGCCATCCAAGTTCGAATTAATGAGAATATTAGATTGATGGCCGAATTGCATGCTAGGTGGGAAAGAGAAGAAAATGAAAAACTTGCTAAAGAGAATAATGTAGCTAAAGTTTGGACTATTACCACCACTAGTAATGTTAATGATTCACATGTTGCTACACCTCCTACTATCAATGGTAAAATAATTGGTGTTGGCAATGTTACTACTCCTAGTGCAAAGCTTCAAAATTGCCTGAAACTGCTAAAACTGCTGAAACTGATAAAACTGCTGAAATTTTTCAAAATATTGGGGACAATGCTCCCATTGTTGTAGATCATAATGGTTTAGACTTTGATGATTGTCACATCTCTGAAGTTATAAAGTTCTTACAAAAACTTGCTAAAAGTCCCAATGCTAGTGCTATAAATTTGGCCTTTACAAAACATATTACAAATGCTCTCATAAAAGCTAGAGAGGAGAAACTAAAACTTGAAACTTCTATTTCTAGGAAGTTAGAAGATGGTTGGGAGCCCATCATTAAGATGAGGGTCAATGATTTTGATTGTAATGCTTTATGTGATCTTGGTGCAAGTATTTCGTTATGCCTAAGAAAATTTATGATATGCTTGACTTGCCACCATTGAAAAATTGTTATTTGGATGTTAATCTTGTCGATAATGCTATAAAGAAACCTTTGGGGGATTGATAATGTTCGTATTATGGTTAACAATAACCTTGTCCCCGTTGATTTTGTTGTCTTGGATATTGAATGCAATGCATCTTGTCCCATTATATTGGGAAGACCTTTTCTTCGAACTGTTGGTGCTACCATTGATATGAAGGAAGGTAATATTAAATATCAATTTCCTCTCAAGAAAGGTATGGAACACTTCCCTAGAAAAAGAATGAAGTTACCTTATGGTTCTATTATTAGAACAAATTATGATGTTGATGCTTCGTCTCTTGATGTTACTTGATTCACACTTTCTGCGCCTAGCTGAAAGGCGTTAAAGAAAAGCGCTTATGGGAGACAACCCATTATTTTACTTCTGCACTTTATTTTATATTTGAGTCTTGGAAGTTGTTACTACTGTAGCAACCTCTCCTTATCTTTATTTTATTGCATTGTTGTGCCAAGTAAAGTCTTTGATAGTAAAGCCAATACTAGATTTGGATTGCTTCGCAGGAACAGATTTCTTGCTGTCACGAATTTGAGCAGTAGTCCCTGTAGAAAATTTGAAAAAATCTGCCAATTTACGTGCGTGATCCTCAGATATGTACGCAACTTTCATTAAATTTGGGCATTTTCATCTGAGCAAGTCTGGTGCCTCTTTAAAATTCGTCTTTACGAACTGTTCTGTTTTGACAGATTCTGCCTTTTATTTCGCATTGCTCGTTTTGCTATGTTTGATGGATTTCTTTGTTCCATTAACTTTCAGTAGCTTTGAGCAATGTACGAAGTGTTAAGAATGATTATGTCACCTCTGAATATATGAATTATGCACTGACCCTCTAATGAGTTTGTTTTAAGTTTGGTGTGGAGGAAGTTTTCAAGGGTCAAGAGAGGAGGATGACACAATATGATCAAGAAGAGTGAAAAGTCAAAGCTTGGGGATGCCCCCGTGGTTCATCCCTGCATATTTTAAGAAGACTCAAGCGTCTAAGCTTGGGGATGCCCAAGGCATCCCTTCTTCATCGACAACTTATCATGTTCCTCTAGTGAAACTATATTTTTATTCCGTCACATCTTATGCGCTTTATTGGAGCGTCTGTTTGTTTCTGTTTTTGTTTTTGTTTGAATAAAATCGGATCCTAGCATTATTTGTTTGGGAGAGAGACACGCTCCGCTGTTTCGTATGAACTAATATGTTCTTAGCTTTATCTTTAATGTTCATTGCGAAAGTTGAACTACTTCATTCATTGTTATATGGTTGGAAACGGAAAATGCCGCATGTGATAAATGGTATAATGTCTTGAATAATTTGATACTTGGCAATTGTTGTGCTCATATAGATCATGTTTAAGCTCTTGCATCATGTACCTTGCACCCATTAATGAATAACTACATAGAGCTTGTTAAAATTTGGTTTGCATGATTGATCTCTAGAGTCTAGATATTTTCTGGTTTAGGTGTTTGAACAACAAGGAGACAATGTAAAGTCTTATAATAGTTACAATATGTTCATATATGAGCTTTGCTGCACCTTTTATACTTGAGTTTGCTTCAAACAACCTTGCTAGCCTAGCCTTGTATTGAGAGGAATTCTTCTCGTGCATCCAAATCCTTGAGCCAATAACCATGCCATTTGTGTCCACCATACCTACCTACTACATGGTATTTCTCCGCCATTCCAAAGTACATTACTTGAGTGCTACCTTTAAAATTTTTATTCTTTGCCTTTGCAATACATAGCTCATGGGACAAATAGCCTTAAAAACTATTGTGGTGAAGAATATGTACTTATGTGTCTTATTTCTTAATAAGTTGCTTGTCGAGCGGTAACCATGTTTCTGGGGACGCCATCAACTCTTTTACCTTTGTTGAATACCATGTGAGTTGCTATGCATGTTCGTCTTGTCTGAAGTAAGGGAGATTTTCATGATCATATGGTTTGAGTATGCATACAGTTAGAGAAGAACATTGGGCCGCTAACTAAAGCCATGATTCATGGTGGAAGTTTCAGTGTGGACAACTAATCCTCAATCTCTTATGAGAATATTAATTGTTGTTGAATGCTTATGCATTAAAGATGGGTCCATTATCTGTTGTCTATGTTTTCCCGGTATGGATGTCTAAGTTGAGAATAATCAAAAGCGAGATATCCAATGCGAGCTTTCTCCTTAGACCTTTGTACAGGCGGCATAGAGGTACCCCTTTGTGACACTTGGTTGAAACATATGCTATGCAATGATAATCCATGTTAATCCAAGCTAATTAGGACAAGGTGCGAGCACTATTGGTATACTATGCATGAGGCTTGCAACTTATAAGATGTCTTATACATAACACATATGCTTTATTACTACCGTTGACAAAATTGTTTCTTGTTTTCAAAATGAAAAGCTCTAGCAAAAATATAGTAATCAATGCTTCCTCTGCGAAGGGCCTATCTTCTACTTTATTGTTGAGTCAGTTTGCCTATTCTTTCTATCCCAGAAGCAAACACTTGTGTCAACTGTGTGCATTGATTCTTACATGTTTACTTATTGTACTTGTTATATTGCTTTGTGTTGACAATTATCCATGAGATAAATATGTTGAAGTTGAAAGCAACCGCTGAAACTTATATCTTCCTTTGTGTTGCTTCAATGCCTTTACTTTGAATTTATTGCTTTATGAGTAATTCTTATGCAAGTCTTATTGATGCTTGTCTTGAAAGTACTATTCATGAAAAGTATTTGCTATATGATTCATTTGTTTACTCATTATCTTCATCATTGCTTCGAATCGCTGCATTCATCTCATATGCTTTACAATAGTATGATCAAGATTATGATAGCATGTCACTTCGAAATTATCTTTGTTATCGTTTACCTACTCGAGGGCGAGTAGGAACTAAGCTCGGGGATGCTTGATACGTCCCAAACGTATCTATAATTTCTTATGTTCCATGCTACTTTTATGATGATACTCGCATGTTTTATACACATTATATGTCATTATTATGCATTTTCTGGCACTAACCTATTGACGAGATGCTTCGAAGAGCCGATTCTGTCGTTTTCTGTTGTTTTTGGTTTCGTAAATCCTAGTAAGGAAATATTCTCGGAATTGGACGAAATCAACGCCCAGGGGCCTATTTTTCCACGAAGCTTCCAGAAGTCCGAAGAGGAAACGAAGTGGGGCCAAGAGGTGGCGCCACACTAGGGCGGCGCGGCCCAAGCCCTGGCCGCTCCGGCCTACTGTGTGGGCCCCACGTGACGCCCCTTGACCTGCCCTTCCGCCTACTTAAAGTCTTCGTCGCGAAACCCCCAGTACCGAGAGCCACGATACGGAAAACCTTCCAGAGACGCCGCCGCCGCCAATCCCATCTCGGGGGATTCGGGAGATCGCCTCCCGCACCCCGCCGGAGAGGGGAATCATCTCCCGGAGGTCTCTTCATCGCCATGATCGCCTCCGGATCGATGTGTGAGTAGTCCACCCCTGGACTATGGGTCCATAGCAGTAGCTAGATGGTTGTCTTCTCCTCATTGTGCTATCATGTTAGATATTGTGAGCTGCCTATCATGATCAAGATCATCTATTTGTAATTCTACATGCTATGTTTGTTGGGATCCGATGAATATTGAATACTATGTCAAGTTGATTATCAATCTATCATATATGTTATTTATGTTCTTGCATGCTCTCCGTTGCTAGTAGAGGCTCTGGCCAAGTTGATACTTGTGACTCCAAGAGGGAGTATTTATGCTCGATAGTGGGTTCATGCCTCCATTAAATCGGGACAAGTGACGTAAAGTTCTAAGGTTGTGGATGTCTTGTTGCCACTAGGGATAAAACATCGATGCTTTGTCTAAGGATATTTGTGTTGATTACATTACGCACCATACTTAATGCAATTGTCTCGTTGTTTACAACTTAATACCGGAAGGGGTTCGGATGATAACTCGAAAGTGGACTTTTTAGGCATAGATGCATGCTGGATAGCGGTCTATGTACTTTGTCGTAATGCCCTGATTAAATCTCATAGTACTCATCATGATATATCTATGTGCATTGTTATGCCTTCTTTATTTTTCAATTGCCCAACTGTAATTTGTTCACACAACATCTACTTATCTTATGGGAGAGACACCACTAGTGAACTGTGGACCCCGGTCCAATTCTTTACATCTGAAATACAATCTACTGCAATTGTTCTTTACTGTTCTTCGCAAACAATCATCATCTTCCACACAATACATCTAATCCTTTGTTTACAGCAAGCCGATGAGATTGACAACCTCACTGTTACGTTGGGGCAAGGTTCTGTGATTGTGTTGTGCAGGTTCCACGTTGGCGCCGGAATCCCTGGTGTTGCGCCGCACTACATTCCGCCGCCATCAACCTTCAACGTGCTTCTTGACTCCTACTGGTTCGATAAACCTTGGTTTCTTACTGAGGGAAAACTTGCCGCTGTACGCATCACACCTTCCTCTTGGGGTTCCCAACGGACGTGTGTCTTACACGCCATCACAATGCTATGCATATCTTTCATAGGAAACATATTCTCAAAAAATGTTGTATCACGAGATTCCATAATAGTATCAACATGCATATCTGGTACCTCAGATTGAACTACTAAAAATCTATAGCCTACACTCCTTGGAGCATAACCTAGAAAGATACAATCCACTGTTTTTGGTCCGAGTTTGTGTTTCTTAGTAATTGGAATATTGACTTTCGCCAAACATCCCCATGTGCGCAGATACGAAAGTGATGGTTTTCTCCCAGACCACTCCTCGTAAGGGGTTTTATCTTTATTCTTGTTAGGAACTCTATTCAGGACATGACATGAAGTCAACAAAGCCTCCCCCCACCATGCCTTTGATAAACCAGCAGTGGCTAACATGAAATTCACCAAGTCAGTCAGCTTGCGGTTTTTCCTCTCGGCAACCCCGTTTGATTGGGGTGAATAGGGAGGCCTCCTCTCATGAATAATGCCATGTTCCTCACAGAATTTATCAAAGATTTTAGGAAAATATTCGCCACCACGATCCGACCTAAGACGCTTGATCTTTCTCTCTAGTTGATTTTCAACTTCGGCCTTATAAATTTTAAAGTAGTCTAAAGCTTCATCTTTAGTTTGCAACAAATAAACATAGCAAAATCTAGTCGCATCATCAATCAATGTCATGAAATATCTCTTTCCACCTTTTGTCAACACACCATTCATCTCGCATAGATCAGAATGTATGAGTTCTAGAGGTGCCAAGTTCCTCTCCTCGGCCGCCTTGTGAGGCTTCCGAGGTTGCTTTGATTGCACACAACTATGGCACTTAGAACCTTTGGCAATGGTGAAATTCGGAATTAAACTCAAACTGGATAGCCGAGACATTAAATCAAAAATAATGTGACATAAACGAGAATGTCATACACTGGTATTATCACTAACATTGCCACAAATATGGTTCACAGACTTATTACTGAAATCGGAAAGCGAAAAGCGGAACAAGCCTCCGCACTCATAGCCTTTACCAATAAATTGTCCAAACTTGGAAATAACTACTTTATTCGACTCTAAAACAACCTTAAACCCATCTCTGCATAGAAGGGAGCCGCTAACGAGATTCTTGTTCATAGTAGGGACATGCTGCACGTTCCTCAGCTGCATGATCTTCCCCGAAGTGAACTTCAGATCTACCGTTCCAACACCACGAACAGAAGCATGTGACCCATTCCCCATCAAGATGGAAGAATCCTGGGCGACCTAGTAGGAAGTGAACATGGATATATGATACGTCTCAAACGTATATGTAATTTCTTATGTTCCATGCTACTTTTATGATGATACTCACATGTTTTATACACATTATATGTCATTATTATGCATTTTCCGGCACTAACCTATTGACGAGATGCCGAAGAGCCGCTGTCGTTGTTTCGCTGTTTTTGGTTTCAGAAATCCTACAAAGGAAAAATTCTCGGAATTGGACGAAATCAACGCCCAGGGTCTTATTTTTCCACGAAGCTTCCAGAAGACCGAAAGGATTACGAAGTGGGGCGACGGGGCGACGCCCGCCAGGGCCGCGCGGCCAAGGGTGGGGCCGCACCGCCCTGTTGTGTGGGGCCCTCGTGTCGCCCCTAAAACTACCCTTCCGCCTACTTAAAGCCTTCGTCGCGAAAACCCCAGTACCGAGAGCCACGATACGGAAAACCTTCCAGAGACGCCGCCGCCAATCCCATCTCTGGGGATTCAGGAGATCGCCTTCGGCACCCTGCCGGAGAGGGGAATCATCTCCCGGAGGTCTCTTCATCACCATGATCGCCTCCGGATCGATGTGTGAGTAGTTCACCCCTGGACTATGGGTCCATAGCAGTAGCTAGATGGTTGTCTTCTCCTCATTGTGCTATCATGTTAGATCTTGTGAGCTGCCTATCATGATCAAGATCATCTATCCGTAATGCTACATGTTGTGTTTGTTGGGATCCGATGAATATTGAATACTATGTCAAGTTGATTATCAATCTATCATATATGTTGTTTATGTTCTTGCATGCTCTCCGTTGCTAGTAGAGGCTCGGCCAAGTTGATACTTGTAACTCCAAGAGGGAGTGTTTATGCTCGATAGTGGGTTCATGCCTCCACCGAATCCGGGACGAGTGGCGGAAAGTTCTAAGGTTGTGGATGTGCTCGTTGCCACTAGGGATAAAACATCGATGCTTTGTCTAAGGATATTTGTGTTGATTACATTACGCACCATAGTTAATGCAATTGTCTCGTTGTTTGCAACTTAATACTCGGAAGGGGTTCGGATGATAACCTCGAAGGTGGACTTTTTAGGCTTAGATGCATGTCGGATAACGGTCTATGTACTTTGTCGTAATGCCCCGATTAAATCTCATAGTACTCATCATGATATATGTATGTGCATTGTTATGCCTTCTCTATTTGTCAATTGCCCAACCGTAATTTGTTCACCCAACATGCTATTTATCTTATGGGAGAGACACCACTAGTGAACTGTGGATCCCGGTCCATTCTTTACATCTGAAATACAATCTACTGCAATACTTGTTCTTTACTGTTCTTCGCAAACAAACATCATCATCCACACTATACATCTAATCCTTTGTTTTCAGCAAGCCAGTGAGATTGACAACCTCACTGTTACGTTGGGGCAAAGTACTTTGATTGTGTTGTGCAGGTTCGACGTTGGCGCCGGAATCCCTGGTGTTGCGCCGCACTACACTCCGCTACCAACAACCTTCACGTGTTCCTTGACTCCTACTGGTTCGATAACCTTGGTTTCGTACTGAGGGAAAACTTGCTGTTGTACGCATCACACCTTCCTCTTGGGGTTCCCAACGGACGTGTGTCTCACACGCCATCAATATATTAGCACACACATGAACATTAGCACCTGTATCAATCCACCAACATGGAGATTGAAATACCGAAAGAACAGGAAAGAGATTACCGTACCCATTGATACGTCCAAAACGTATCTACTTTCCCGAACACTTTTGCTATTGTTTTGCCTCTAATTTGTGTATTTTGGATGCAACTAACACGGACTAACATTGTTTTCAGCAGAACTGTTCTGGTGTCTCGTTTTTGTGCAGAAATCCAACTTTCAGGAAAAACCTCGGGATTTTGACGAAAGGGCCTATTTTCCCAGAATAATGACGGAGCCAGAAGGGCAAATCAAGTGGAGGCCCGAGGGCCCCACACCATAAGGCGGCGTGGCCCAGGGGGGGCCCGCGCGGCCATGTGGTGTGGCCCCCTCGGCTGGCCTCCGACGCCCCCCTTCGGACTACTTATTCGCCTCGACCTAAAAACGCACGGGAAAAAGTCGAAGTCGCCAGAAACCCTCCAGAACGCCGCCACATCGCGAAACTCCGTCGCGGGAGCCAGAAGTCTCCGTTCTGCACTCCGCCGGGACGGGAATTGGAGGAGATCATCACCGCCATCACCGCCAACGCCTCTCCATCAACCAGCAATGTTTCCCCCATCCATGTGTGAGTAATTCCCCCGCTGTAGGCCGAAGGGGATGGTAGGGATTGGATGAGATTGGTCATGTAATAGCATAAGATTGTTAGGGCATAGTGCCTAGTGTCCGTAGATGGTACTTTTATGATATTGTTGCAACTTGTTATGCTTAATGCTTGTCACTAGGGCCCGAGTGCCATGATCTCAGATCTGAACATGTTATTATTTCATCATGATATTCGTTGTTTATGATCTTACCTGCAAGTTGTATACACATGTCGCCGTCCGGAACCAATGGCCCCGAAGTGACGAAATCGGGACAACCGGAGGGAATGGCAGGTGACGTGAGGATCACATGTGTTCACGGAGTGTTAATGCTTTGCTCCGGTACTCTATTAAAAGGAGTACCTTAATATCCGAGTAGTTTCCCTTGAGGCCCGGCTGCCACCTGCTGGTAGGACAAAAGATGTTGTGCAAGTTTCTCATTGCGAGAACGTACGACTATAATTGGAACACATGCCTATTGATTGATTAGTACTTGGATACCGTTTTATTATTATCTCGCAAATGCCTCGCTATGATTGTTACATGAGTTTCTCTCATCCATGCAACGCCCGTCATCCGTCCCCGTGCCTACGGTATTTTAATCCTGCTCGTTTACTAAAATCACTACTGCTGTCTTTGTTACTCTGTCGTTGTTATTTTACTACTGCTATCGCTATAAAACTGACATTACTCGATAAACTCTTGCGAGCAAGTTTGTTTCCAGTGTGCAGCTGAATTGACAACTCCTCTCGTTAAGGCTTTCAAGTATTCTTTGTCTCCCTTGTGTCGAATCAATAAATTGGGTAATACTTCCCTCGAAGACCGTTGCGATCCCCTATACTTGAGGGTCATCAAGACTATTTTCCGGCGCCGTTGCCGGGGAGCATAGCTTTATTTGGAAGTTCACTTGGATTTATATTGTTCGCTGCAAATTCTCCATCATGGGTAAAACTCGCGATACTAAGGTCGCCATATTACCATCCACTACAAGAAAAGGTACAACTCGAGTACCTCTCGTCGCTCTTGATTCACCATCTCGTGATTGATAAACTTGTTTCACCGCCACATGCTTCAAATGTCGGTACTTCGCTTGAATCTGAAAACTCTCATAATACTGATAATATGTCCGCTGTGCATGATGATAGTGGTTCATTGGGAACTTTTCTAGATGCTAAAATTGCTAGGTCTAGACAAATTGAAAATGCTGAAACTCCCGATGTTACTACACTCGTTAATTCACCCGAACTTGAATACTCTAGTGATGATCTTGATGAAGATTATGTGGAACTTGATGATGATTTTATTGAAAAATGCCATGCTACTACTGATGCAAGAAAAATTAAAAAGTTGCTTGCGTAACATACTATTAGATATAAACTGTCTCCTGATCCTAAATTTGCCACATCTCCTATAAACATTAGGGATAAATATTATGATTTTTCTCTTGATCTATCTCATATAGCTATTGTTGAGAAAACACCTTTTTGTGGTACTGAAAAAGAAAGTGCTCGTTGAACACATGACTGAGTTATCTACTTTGAGTAGCTTGTTTTCTGATGATGTTAAGAAGCGTACTTACTTTGTTGCTAAAATCTTTCCATTCTCATTAAAGGATGACGCTAAAACTTGGTATAATAGTTTGCCACCTAGTTCTATTAAAAGTCCAAAAGAATTGCTTGCTATTTTCTTTCGGAAATACTTTCCTGCTAGTGCTCAACATGCTGCTTTGCAGAGAGTTTATAATTTTGATTAGGGAGATGAAGAGAAATTGCCTGAGGCTTGGGCAAGATTTTGCTCTCTTATTAGAACTCTGCCTGACCATGATTTGGAAAAGCATGATTTACTTGATATATTTTATAGTGGACTAACCATTGAGTCTAGGGCATACCTGGATAGTTGTGCTTGGTTGTGTTTTCAGAAAAGAACTCCGCACGACGCCGAAGAATTATTGGCTAAAATAGGTCGGAATTATGATGATTGGACTACGCTCGAACCAACTCCAACGCCAATAGTGAAGAAGAGGGGTTTAATTAAATTGAATGATGAAGATATGAGGGAAGCCAAGAAGTCTCTCAAGGAGAAAGGTATTAAATCTGAAGATGTGAAGAATCTACCTCCTATAGAAGATATATGTGAGATAATTCCCCCTTCATCCATGATTGAGGTAAATTCCCTTCAACGCTTTACTAGGGAAGATATTCCGTATTCAAAACCTCCTCGCGCAATGCTTAGATGAGTTTGATAATTATATTGTTAAGCAAGAAAATTTTAATATGAGAGTAGAGAATCATCTAATGGAAAATTCTCAAGCTATTAGTCAATTGCATGATATTGTGGAGAGAACCTCCAATGATGTTAAGATGCTTGTTAAACATTTTCATATGGTTCAAACTCAAATTGATCAACTCACTAAAGTGCAAAATGACTTGTTAGGAAATAATTCTAAAGAAAAACATGCTTATAAAGTAACAACTAGAGGTGGTGTCTCTACCCAGGATCCTCTATATCCTGAAGGACATCCCAAAAGAATTGAACAAGATTCTCAACAAATTGAAACTAGTGCTCCATCTAAGAAAAAGAAAAAGAAACATAAGAATGTTGTAGAATCCTCTGAACCTGCTAATGATCCTAATAGTATTTCTATTTCTGATGCTGAAACTGAAAGTGGTAATGAACATGATAAAGATAATGATAAGAATGATACTCCCGATAAAGAAGAGGTTGAAAAAGAACCTGAAAAGCATGCTAAAAATAAAAAGTATACTAAAGAAGATTTTATTTTATTGCTGAGAAACATGGTAATGAAAGAGAACCTTGGGTGCAAAAGCAAATGCCTTTTCCTGCTAAGAAACTAAAATCAAAGGAAGAAGAACACTATAATAAATTCTGTGATTGGATGAAACCTTTATTCTTGCAAATCCCTTTGATCGATGCTATTAAATTGCCTCCTTATTCAAAGTATATGAAAGATATTGTTACTAACAAAAGGAAAATCCCCAATGAGGAAATTTCCACTATGCTTGCTAATTACTCTTTCAATGGCAAAGTTCCAAAGAAGTTGGGCGATCCAGGTATACCTACTATTCCTTGTTCTATTAAGAATAATTATGTTAAAACTGCTCTATGTGACTTGGGCGCCGGTGTTAGTGTTATGTCTTTTTCTCTTTATAAGAGACTTTACTTAGATAAGTTGATACCTACTGATATATCTTTGCAAATGGCTGATAAATCTACTGCTATTCCTGTTGGTATATGTGAGGATGTTCCTGTTCAAGTTACTAATAATTGCTTGATATTAACTGATTTTGTTGTGTTGGAAATGCCTGAAGATGATAATATGTCCATTATTCTTGGGAGACCTTTTCTTAACACCGCAGGGGCTGTTATTGATTGCAATAAAGGAAAGGTTACCTTCAATGTTGATGATAAGGAACACACCGTCTATTTCCCCAAGAGGATTGAAAAGGCATGCGGAGTTAATACTATCTCTCATGTGAGAACTATCAAAGTGGGAACCATCGATTGTCCGATATATGAGCCTAAAGAAGAATATCAAACTCTTGTGATTGGATCCATATCAATACAATTCAAGGTAACATGATTGATTTGAGGTTTATTTCTTCATATGCTATGTAAAATTTATTTGGTGGCAAGACTTGATCAACCTTGTTAACAAATACCTTTTATATGCATAGAGGAGGTAAACAACATCTCTTTCTTCCTCCACTTGCTTTAGTTGCTGTAGCATTTTTAATTTGCAAAGTTTCTTAGTTGATTTGATATTTCAAAAATTTTCCTGACCAGTAATAATAAACTTAATACCCAGAAAATGTCCATTTTTCAAAGTTTTCAAAAATTCGCGAAAATTACACCGTTGGTCCTATTTTTCGCCGAGGCACCTGGGAGCACCAGAGGATGACCTGTGGGGCACCACAGGGTGCCACACCAAAGGCCGGCGCGGCCAAGGAGGTGGGCGCGCCACCATGTGGTGTGGGCCCCTCCTTGCCCCACTATCCCATCTCTTTCTCCCAGCATCTTCTCTCTCCCAAAAAAACTCGAACCAACTTTCTCTCACTCGCGTTTTTGCTCAAGAGCTCAGGATTTTTCGATCTCTTTGCTCAGCCCAGATTTCTGTTTGAAATTTGGCACATTTGCTCTCCGGTATGTGACTCCTTCGATTATCCAAATAGAATTTTGTTTGGTTGAGTATATCTTGAATATTTTGCTGCTGTAGGTAACATGTTTAGTGAGCTTGCATGATTGTTCTAAGTGGTAAAAATTAGTTTTGATGCATGATTAGTACTCTAGCAAGTTCCTATAGTAGTTCCCCTCAATTATATGTCACCAAATCAAGTTTTATATTGTTTGTTGAAAATTTCAGAAAATGGAAGGAGGTAGGTACAAACTCAACCAACATGAGTTGGAGGTGCCACAGGTCATGAGAGTTCACCGGGAAGAAGGAGTATATCCCACTTACTATCCGTGTGCGGATTTCATGAGAAGTGCGGGGATTTTGCAGGACGTCCAAAATTTAATCTCTCGTGCAGGATTGGATGATTTTGTTGATGGGGAACCATGCCAATATGTGAAGCTGACTATTGATTTTTGTGCAGCAATCAAAGTGCTGCAATGGGGATCATGCGAGAAGATGAAGGGATCGCCGCAAGAGCTCTTGGACCTCTTCAAGATGATTTGTCATGGAAGGAGTTTCTCAGAGGATGATGGTAAAATCAGTAGTATTCATTTCCCGGCTATTCGTTACTTCGCCTATTTCATTACCAAGTGCGTTCTAGCAAGAAAGAATGGAGGTAAAATAACTATCCCGGATCTAGCCTTTCTAGGCTGCTGCATTACAAGGTAATAAGACTTATAACTTGGGAGCTTTGATAGCCAACTGACTTGCCACTAACCGTGAGAAGGGAGGAATTTGTGGGGGTCTCATCGCCTCTCGTTTATTAGCTATGCATAATGTGAGACCTCACAGTCTTGATATTCCGCTCCCTATGGAGAAACTTGACATAGCTTCCATGATTAAGCATGAATTTCTTTCTAATTCGTCTAATTTAGGGAACTTGTCTTATAGAATAACATTTTACAAGAAATCTTGAACAAGGACTAAGAAAGTTGAAAAATTAGTAGGATTGCCTGCACCTTCTCTGTTTAACTTTGATTCCAGGGAGGATTGGTCGGTCACGGAAAGTGCAGTTAATGCATACATCGAGGGAGGAAGCCATCGTGCACGAGACAACACGGATGAGGTCGAGGAACACCTCGACTCGTCATCCGATGCAGCAAGCTCTTCGCATCCACAAGCTGGCTATGAGGAACCCCCACACTTTTCTTCTGCATCGGTACCTTATTATGACTACTCCACATATGATCCACCGGCGTGGAACCCAGGCCCTCGATGGGGTTGAACTCCACTTAGGCCAAAAGCCTAAGCTTGGGGGGAGGTATACCGGCATCACTCATTCTTTGCATATTATGATTGCTGGATACTTGTATATACTGGTTTAGTCTCTTTGAGTGGTTTTCTAATGAGAGGAAGATGATATTTGGGGAAGTGCTGCCTGAAAACAGATTCTGAGCTGTTACCGTAAAAATTCGTGCGCACAGCCAGAACGTTATTTTGAGTTGCACATTTTTGTGCATGTTCCCCAGGTTGTTATCTAACTTTCATTCGTTGAACACTTTTTGAACTGAGCAACGTAAGATTTTTGTAAAAATCGATTTCTGTACTCATTGTCGAGGTTTTGGCAGATTTCTGCCATCTCGCTTTTCTCGTGTTTCTTTTAGTTTGCTATTTCTTGTTTCCACTTTGTTTCTTTCCCAAAACACAAAAAGACCAAAAATATTTCTGTTGTTTCTCTTCACCATTTGTTTATCTTGGTTTCTTGCAATTGTTTCGCTTTATTTGCTATTGCTAGTTTGCTATAAGAAAACCCAAAAAGATTTTGCTTTGTTTGCTTGTTTCCTTTTGTTCTTGTTCTCAAATTCGAAAACACCAAAAATATTTGCTGTTCTTCTTTGGTTTGTAAAGTTCATCATGAGTTCAATGATCTTCGGTGGCTGGAGCGTGGTTTTCATTTCATATTATCCAAGCGACACAAGTGAAAAGGCAATAATGACGATCTACGACAATCTGATTGTGGTGAGAGGCTGGTATGAACTCTATTTGTTTTCATTTTTGTACATATACTCATCCATGTGAGCATGCTTAGTTGGTTCATGTGAGGTATATGTCATTTAAGAAAGTCTAGTAGTTTATGATCTCTCATGATTAGCTCCAATTGATTAATATGAGTAGCATGTCATGGATGTTTGCTTGCATTGTTTTATTCATAAGTAAGTATGGCATTGTGGTATCCTCCTCTGAATAATTCATTTATATCGACTTGGCACATGCTCACGCATGCATATGACTGAACAAGAGTCAATTAAGCCTCAATGATTTACATTGCTTCGTAGTTCTTGTATCACTTTTATGCATCGCTTAATTTATTTTGCCGCAAGCATGATTATGACGAGTCTATCGCTTCTCTTGATTTGTCGCTCCCTAGTCTTTTTGCTAGCCTTCACTTGTACCGAGCGGGAACGCTGCTCGTGCCTCCAAACACATGAAACCCAAGTTATTCCAAAGTGTCCACCATAAATACCTATGCATGGCATTTCAAACCATTCCAAGTAAATTCTCATGCGCTACCTTTAAAATCTTCAAAATGCTTCTTAATTTGTGTTAATGTTTCATAGCTCATGAGGAAGTATGTGGTGTTTAGCTTTCAACCTTGTCATTTACTTTTGACGGACTCTCATATGGAATAGTGGCACATCCGCTTATCCAATAATTTTGCAAAAAGAGTCGGCAATGGGATTCCCCAGTCCCGAATTAATTAACTTAAATAGACACTCCTCCATGGTTTGTGATTGTTGGACGGCACCCGAAGGATTCGGTTAGCCATGGCTTGTGTAAGAAAAGGTTGGGGGGAGTGTCATCATCATAATAAAACTAAATTAAAAAGGCACTCCTCCATGGTATGTGATTGTTGGCAGGCACCCGAGGATTCGGTTAGCCATGGTTTGTGTAAGAAAGGTTGGAAGGAGTGCCACATAAACATGCAAATAATTCATGGGAGCCGCTCTTGAAAGTCCGGTTGGCGAGGTAGTTGTTGAACCCATTACCATTCGTTGACAACAACAAACACCTCTCAAAATAATTTTACTCTCGTTTTACAAATGAAAAGCTCTAGCGCATGTTAATCCTCGCTTCCTCTGCGAAGGGTCAATCTTTTACTTTTATGTTGTGTCTCCATCCTTTCTTTGAGCACTTTCTTGAGAGCACAACTGTCATTCTTAGTGTAATATGCTTGTCTCAAAATATGATTGATTGTGGTATAACTTTGATGCTTTTATCTTTGACAATCACTACTTCTAGTCTTTCTATGAACTCCAGAGGTGCCCGGGCATTTATGTTTTGCCAATCAAATACAGGCAAGCGAGATACCACTTTATCATACTCTCTTATGAACATTGCAATCCTGCTTATACACATGATTCATGATGCTTATTATTGATTGTTGGTACCTCTTCATGATTGACATAGCTGTTAGATGATCTTATTTGCATGTACCTTATTATGAACTGCTTAAGTATTAGCCATATCATGAGAATATATACATCATATGAACAAATGTGTTCGTGAAAGTTCTTTTATCGCTCGGTTGTTAACTGAATTGCTTGAGGACAAGCAATAAGCTAAGCTTGGGGGAGTTGATACGTCCAAAACGTATCTACTTTCCCGAACACTTTTGCTATTGTTTTGCCTCTAATTTGTGTATTTTGGATGCAACTAACATGGACTAACACTGTTTTCAGCAGAACTGTTCTGGTGTCTCGTTTTTGTGCAGAAATCCAACTTTCAGGAAAAACCTCGGGATTTTGACGAAAGGGCCTATTTTCCCAGAATAATGATGGAGCCAGAAGGGCAAATCAAGTGGAGGCCCGAGGGCCCCACACCATAAGGCGGCGCGGCCCAGGGGGGGCCCGCGCGGCCATGTGGTGTGGCCCCCTCGGCTGGCCTCCAACGCCCCCCTTCGGACTACTTATTCGCCTCGACCTAAAAACGCACGGGAAAAAGTCGAAGTCGCCAGAAACCCTCCAGAACGCCGCCACATCGCGAAACTCCGTCGCGGGAGCCGAAGTCTCCGTTCGGCACTCCGCCGGGACGGGGAATTGGAGGAGATCATCACCGCCATCACCGCCAACGCCTCTCCATCAACCAGCAATGTTTCCCCCATCCATGTGTGAGTAATTCCCCCGCTGTAGGCCGAAGGGGATGGTAGGGATTGGATGAGATTGGTCATGTAATAGCATAAGATTGTTAGGGCATAGTGCCTAGTGTCACGTAGATGGTACTTTTATGATATTGTTGCAACTTGTTATGCTTAATGCTTGTCACTAGGGCCCGAGTGCCATGATCTCAGATCTGAACATGTTATTATTTCATCATGATATTCGTTGTTTATGATCTTACTCGCAAGTTGTATACACATGTCGCTGTCCGGAACCAATGGCCCCGAAGTGACGAAATCGGGACAACCGGAGGAATGGCGGTGACGTGAGGATCACATGTGTTCACGGAGTGTTAATGCTTTGCTCCGGTACTCTATTAAAAGGAGTACCTTAATATCCGAGTAGTTTCCCTTGAGGCCCGTGCCACCGGGTTGGTAGGACAAAAGATGTTGTGCAAGTTTCTCATTGCGAGCACGTACGACTATAATTGGAACACATGCCTATTGATTGATTAGTACTTGGATACCGTTTTATTATTATCTGCAAATGCCCTGCTATGATTGTTACATGAGTTTCTCTCATCCATGCAACGCCCGTCATCCGTCCCCGTGCCTACGATATTTTAATCCTCTGTTTACTAAAATCACTACTTGCTGTCTTTGTTACTCTGTCGTGTTATTTTACTACCGCTACGCTATAAAACTGTTACTACTCGATAAACTCTTGCGAGCAAGTTTGTTTCCAGGTGCAGCTGAATTGACAACTCCGCTGTTAAGGCTTTCAAGTATTCTTTGTCTCCCCTTGTGTCGAATCAATAAATTGGGTAATACTTCCCTCGAAGACTGTTGCGATCCCCTATACTTGAGGGTCATCACCCATCAGCATTGCTAGCGGTCACCGTGTTGACTTGCCTCGCCTTCTTCTTGCGGTCTGCCCTCTCTGGACAGTCCTTAGAAAAGTGGCCAGTCTCTCCACAGGTAAAACAACTCAGATCTGCTTTGTTTACCATCTTCTTCTTCTTGAATGTTGTAGTCTTCATAGGCTTATTGAAGGAGGGATTGTTATTCCCTTTGTTCTTGATGTAGGGTTTCTTCTGCACCATGTTGGCGCTAGACTGACCCTCTCCTTTCTCAGTAGTATCCTTAGCCCGAGCTTTCTCCTCAACATCAAGAGACGCTATCAGATTTTCAACTGATATCTCATGTCTCTTGTGTTTGAGAGTTGTGGCAAAGTTCCTCCATGAAGGGGGCAACTTAGCAATGATGCATCCAGCTGATGACCCACAAGTATAGGGGATCGCAACAGTCTTCGAGGGAAGTAAAACGCAATTTATTGATTCGACACATGAGGAGCCAAAGAATATTTGTAAGCCTTAACAGCGGAGTTGTCAATTCAGCTGCACCTGGAAACAGACTTGCTCGCAAGAGTTTATCAGTAGCAACAATTTTATAGCAGTAGCAGTAGTGAAATATAAGCAGCAGTGTAATAAAGACAGCAGTAGTGATTATAGTAAACAGCAGGATTAAAATACTGTAGGCATAGGGATGGATGAACGGGCGCTGCATGGATAAGAGAACTCATGTAATAATCAAGGCAGGGCATTTGCAGATAATAATAAGACAGTATCCAAGTACTAGATAACCATAGGCATGTGTTCCGTATATAGTCATACGTGCTCGCAATGAGAAACTTGCACAACATCTATTGTCCTACCAGCCGGGCCTCTAGGGAAACTACTGCTAATTAAGGTACTCCTTTTAATAGAGTACCGGAGCAAAGCATTAACACTCCGTGAACACATGTGATCCTCATATCACCGCCTTCCCCTCCGGTTGTCCCAATTTCTGTCACTTTGGGGCCTCGGGTATCGGACAGCAATATGTGTATACAACTTGCAGGTAAGATCATAAAACAATGAATATCATCATGAATCAATAACATGTTAAGATCTGAAATCATGGCACTCGGGCCCTAGTGACAAGCATTAAGCATAACAAGTTGCAATAATATCATAAAAGTACCAACTACGGATACTAGGCACTATGCCCTAACAATCTTATGCTATTACATGAACAATCTCATCCAATCCCTACCATCCCCTACAGCCTACAACGGGGATTTACTCACACATGGATGGGGGAAGCATGGATGGTTGATGGAGAGGCGTCGGTGGTGATGATGGCGATGATCTCCTCCAATTCCCCGTCCCGGCAGGGTACCAGAACGGAGTTTCTGATCCCGAGATTGAGTTTCGCGATGGCGGCGGAGTTTTGGATGTCTTCTGGCAAATTGGTCGACCCCCCCGTGCGTTTTTAGGTCAAGGGCTTTAAGTAGTCCAGAGGAGAGCGTCGGGGGCTGGCCGAGGCGGCGCCACCATAGGGCGGCGCGACCTAGGGGCCCACCGCGCCGCCTTGTGGTGGGCGCCCCTCGTGGCCCCCCTGTGTCTTGTCTTCTGGCTCCGTAAGTCTTCTGTGAAAATAGGCCCATTGCAATTATTTCCGGGGATTTTCCTAAGTTGATTTTCTGCACAAAAATAAGACACCAGGGCAATTCTGCTGAAAACAGCGTTAATCCGTGTTAGTTGTATCCAAAGTACACAAATTAGAGGCAAAACAATAGCAAAAGTGTTCGGGAAAGTGGATACGTTTTGGACGTATCAACTCCCCCCAAGCTTAGCTTATTGCTTGTCCTCAAGCAATTCAGTTAACAACTAAGTGCGACAAAAGAACTTTCACGAACACATTTGTTCATATGATGTAAATATTCTCATGATATGGACGAGTACTTAGGCAATTCATAATAAGATACATGCAAATAAAGTCATCTAATAGTTATGTCAATCATGAAAAAGATACCAACAAACTAATAATAAACATCATGAATCATATCTATCAGCAGGATTGCAATGTTAATAAAGAGATATGATAAAGTGGTATCTCGCTTGCCCGTATTTGTACAGCAAAACATAAATGCTCAGGAACCTCTGAATTTTATAGAAAGACTAGAAGTAAAGATTATCAAAGATAAAAGCATCAAAGTTATACCACAGTTAACCATATTCTGGGGCAAGCATATTACACTAAGAATGACAATTATGCTATCAAGAAGGTGCTCAAAGAAAGGATGGTGACTCAACATAAAAGTAAAAGATTGACCCTTCGCGAGAGGAAGCAGGGATTAACATGTGCTAGAGCTTTTCACTTTTAAAACAGATGTAAAATTGTTTTGAGAGGTGTTTGTTGTTGTCAACGAATGGTAGTGGGCACTCTAACTACCTCGTCAACCAGACTTCCAAGAGCGGCTCCCATGAAGGACGTTATCTCTACCAGCAAGGTAAATCATCCCTCTTCTCTTTTGTTTACACATGTACTTTAGTTTCATTATGGATGACACTCCCCCAACCTTTGCTTACACAAGCCATGGTTAACCGAATCCTCGGGTGCTTTCCAACATTCACATACCATGGAGGAGTGTCTATTGCAAAATTAACTTGCTTACTGATGAATCAGGGCAAAACATGTGAAGATAATTATTAATGAAAGTTAATTAATTGGGGCTGGGCACCCCGTTGCCAGCTCTTTTTGCAAAATTATTGGATAAGCGGATGTGCCACTAGTCCATTGGTGAAAGTCTATCAGGAGTAAATAACAAGGTTGAAAGATAAAACACCACATACTTCCTCATGAGCTATAAAACATTGACACAAATTGAGAAGTACTTTGAAGGTTTTAAAGGTAGCACATGAAAATTTACTTGGAATGGTTTGAAATGCCATGCATAGGTATTTATGGTGGACACTTTGGAATAACTTTGTTTTCAGGGGTTTGGAAGTGATGACGCGTGAAGCACACGTCCGTTGGGAACCCCAAGAGGAAGGTGTGATGCGTACAGCAGCAAGTTTCCCTCAGTAAGAAACCAAGGTTTATCGAACCAGTAGGAGATGAATGCCACGTGAATATTGTTGGTGAAGGAGTGTAGTACGGCGCAACACCAGGGATTCCGGCACCAACGTGGAACCTGCACAACACAATCAAAATACTTTGCCCCAACTTAACAGTGAGGTTGTCAATCTCACCGGCTTGCTGTAAACAAAGGATTAAACATAATGGTGTGGAGAATGATGTTTGTTTGCAAAGAACAACAGAGAACAATGATTGCGATAGATTGTATTTCAGATGTAAAAGAATGGACCGGGGTCCACAGTTCACTAGTGGTGTCTCTCCAATAAGATAAATAACATGTTGGGTGAACAAATTACAGTTGGGTAATTGAAAAATAGAGATGGCATAACAATGCACATACATATCATGATGACTAATATGAGATTTACTTAGGGCATTACGACAAAAAACATAGACCGCTATCCAGCATGCATCTATGCCTAAAAAGTCCACCTTCGGGTTAGCATCCGCACCCCTTCCAGTATTAAGTTGCAAACCACAGACAATTGCATTAAGTACTGTGCGTAATGTAAAGAATACAAATATCCTTAGACAAAGCATTGATATTTTATCCCTAGTGGCAACATCATATCCACAACCTTAGAACTTTCTGTCACTGTCCCAGATTCAATGGAGGCATCAACCCACTATCGAGCATAAATACTCCCTCTTGGAGTCACAAGTATCAACTTGGCCAGAGCCTCTACTAGCAACGGAGAGCATGCAAGATCATAAACAACACATATATGATAGATCAATAATCAACTTGACATAGTATTCCATATTCATTGGATCCCAACAAACACAACATGTAGCATTACAAATAGATGATCCTGATCATGATAGGCAGCTCACAAGATCTAAACATGATAGCACAAGAGGAGAAGATAATCATCTAGCTACTACTATGGACCCATTGTCCAAGGATGAACTACTCACGCATCAGTCCGGAGGCGGGCATGGTGGTGTAGAGCCCTCCGGTGATGATTCCCCTCTCCGGCAGAGGTGCGGAGGCGATCTCCTGAATCCCCCGAGATGGGATTGGCGGCGGCGGCACAGTAACTTTTCTCGTATCGTGGCTCTCGGTACTAGGGTTTTCGCGACGGAGAGATTAAATAGGCGAAGGGGCAGAGTCGGGGCACGCTCGAGGGGCCCACCCCATAGGGCGGCGCGGACAGGGGTGGGGCCGCGCCCCCCTAGGGTGTGGCCGCCTCGTCGCCCCTCTTCGTCTCCTCTTCGGACTTCTGGAAGGCTCCGTGGAAAATAAGACCGTGGGCTTTTGTTTCGTCCAATTCCGAGAATATTTCCTGTGTAGGATTTACGAAACAAAAAACAGCGAAAACGAGAAGCGGCGCTTCGGCATCTTGTTAATAGGTTAGTGCTGGAAAATGCATCAAAATGATATAAAGTGTATATAAAACATGTGAGTATTGTCATAAAACTAGCATGGACCATAAGAAATTATAGATACGTTTGAGACGTATCAAGCATCCCCAAGCTTAGTTCCTACTCGCCCTCGAGTAGGTAAACGATAACAAGGTTAATTTCTGAAGTGACATGCTACTATCATAATCTTGATCAATACTATTGTAAAGCATATGAGATGAATGAAGTGATTCAAAGCAATGGTACAGATAATGACTAAACAACTGAATCATATAGCAAAGACTTTTCATGAATAGTACTTTCAAGACAAGCATTAACAAGTCTTGCATAAGAGTTAACTCATAAAGCAATAAATTCTTAATAGAAGGTTTTGAAGCAACACAAAGGAAGATATAAGTTTCAGCAGTTGCTTTCAACTTTCAACATGTATATCTCATGGATAATTGTCAACACAAAGTAATATGATGAGTGCAAATAAGCAAGTATGTAAGAATCAATGCACACAGTTGACACAAGTGTTTGCTTCTAAGATGGAAAGAAGTAGGTAAACCGACTCAACATAAAGTAAAAGAAAGGCCCTTCGCGAGAGGAAGCGAGGATTACTCATGTGCTAGAGATTTTTATTTTGAAAACATGGAAACAATTTTGTCAACGGTAGTAATAATTCATATGTGTTATGCATAAAACATCCTATAAGTTGCAAGCCTCATGCATCGAATACCAATAGTGCTCGCACCTTGTCCTAATTAGTTCGGATATCCATGGATTATCATTGCATTACATATGTTTCAACCAAGTGTCACAAAGGGGTACCTCTATGCCACCTGTACAAAGGTCCAAGGAGATAGATCGCATTTGATTTCTCAATTTTGATAGATCTCAACTTGAGGACATCCATACCGGGACAACTGATACGTATCAAACGTATCTATAATTTCTTATGTTCCATGCAAGTTTTATGACAATACTCACATGTTTTATATACACTTTATATCATTTTGTTGCATTTTCCGGAACTAACCTATTAACAAGATGCCGAAGTGCCAGTTCCTGTTTTCTGCTGTTTTTGGTTTCAGAAATCTTACACATGAAATATTCTCGGAATTGGACGAAACAAAATCCCACGGTCTTATTTTGCACGGAGCCATCCAGAAGTCCGAAGAGGAGACAAAGAGGGGCCGCGAGGCGGCCACACCCTAGGGCGGCGCGGTGGGGCCCCTGGCCGCGCCGGCCTATGGGGTGGGCCCCTCGGCCGCCTCCCGACTCTGCCCCTTCGCCTATTTATTCTCTCCGTCGCGAAAACCCTAGTACCGAGAGCCACGATACGAGAAAAGTTCCAGAGACGCCGTCGCCGCCAATCCTATCTCGGGGGATTCAGGAGATCACCTCCGGTACCCTGCCGGAGAGGGGAATCATCACCGGAGGACTCTACATCATCATGCCCGCCTCCGGATTGATGCGTGAGTAGTTCATCCTTGGACTATGGGTCCATAGCAGTAGCTAGATGGTTGTCTTCTCCTCTTGTGCTATCATGTTTAGATCTTGTGAGCTGCCTAACATGATCAAGATCGTCTATTTGTAATGCTACATGTTGTGTTTGTTGGGATCCGATGAATATGGAATACTATGTCAAGTTGATTATTGATCTATCATATATGTGTTGTTTATGATCTTGCATGCTCTCCGTTGCTAGTAGAGGCTCTGACCAAGCTGATACTTGTAACTCCAAGAGGGAGTATTTATGCTCGATAGTGGGTTCATGCCTCCACTGAATCAGGGACAGTGACAGAAAGTTCTAAGGTTATGGATGTGCTGTTGCCACTAGGGATAAAACAGCAATGCTTCGTCTAAGGATATTTGTGTTGATTACATTACGGACAATACTTAATGCAATTGTCTGTTGTTTGCAACTTAATACTGGAAGGGGTGCGGATGCTAACCCGAAGGTGGACTTTTTAGGCATAGATGCATCTTGGATAGCGGTCTATGTTCTTTGTCGTAATGCCCTAAGTAAATCTCATATTAGTCGTCATGATATGTATGTGCATTGTTATGCCCTCTCTATTTGTCAATTGCCCAAGCTGTAATTTGTTCACCCAACATGCTATTTATCTTATTGGAGAGACACCACTAGTGAACTGTGGACCCCGGTCCATTCTTTTACATCTGAAATACAATCTACTGCAATCTCTGTTCTCTGTTGTTTTTCGCAAGCAAACATCATTCTCCACACCATACATTTAATCCTTTGTTTACAGCAAGCCGGTGAGATTGACAACCTCACTGTTAAGTTGGGGCAAAGTATTTTGATTGTGTTGTGCAGGTTCCACGTTGGCGCCGGAATCCCTGGTGTTGCGCCGCACTACACTCCTTCACCAACAACCTTCACGTGGCCTTCATCTCCTACTGGTTCGATAACCTTGGTTTCTTACTGAGGGAAAACTTGCTGCTGTACGCATCATACCCTCCTCTTGGGGTTCCCAACGGACGTGTGCTTCACGCGTTATCAACAACATAGAAAACAGATAATGGACTCCTCTTTAATGCTTAAGCATTCAACAACAGATAATATTCTCATAAGAGATTGAGGATTAATGACCAAACTGAAACTTCCACCATGATACATGGCTTTGGTTGGCGGCCCAATGTTCTTCTCTAACAATATGCATACTCAAACCATTTAATCATGACAAATCACCCTTACTTCGAGACAAGACGAACATGCATAGCAACTCACATGATATTCAACGAAGTGTAACGAGTTGATGGCGTCCCAGAAACATGGTTACCGCTCAACAAGCAACTTATAAGAAATAAGATACATAAGCGACATATTCTTTACCACAATAGTTTTTAGGCTACTTTCCCATGAGCTATATATTGCAAAGACAAGGAATGAAATTTTTAAAGGTAGCACGCAAGCAATTTACTTTGGAATGGCAGAGAAATACCACATAGTAGGTAGTTATGGTGGACACAAATGGCAAAAGTTTTGGCTCAAGGTTTTGGATGCACGAGAAGCATTCCCTCTCGGTACAAGGCTTTGGCTAGCAAGGTTGTTTGAAGCAAACACAAGTATGAACCGCTACAACAAAACTTACATAAGAACATATTGCAAGCATTATAAGACTCTACATTGTCTTCCTTGTTGTTCAAACACTTTTACCGAGAAAATATCTAGACTTTAGAGAGACCAATCATGCAAACCAAATTTCAACAAGCTCTACAGTAATTCTCCACTAATAGGTTCAAACTACATGATGCAAGAGCTTAAACATGATCTATTTGAGAGCTCAAAACAATTGCCAAGTATAAAATTATTGAAGATAATATACCAGTTACCACATGAAGCATTTTCTGTTTCTAACCAAATAGCAATAAACGAAGCGGTTTTCAACCTTCGCCACGAACATTAAAAGTAAAGCTAAGAACACCAGTGTTCAATATGACAAAGCGGAGCGTGTCTTTCTCCCACACAAGGAATGCTAGGATCCGAATTTATTCAAACATAAACAAAAATAAAAGGGATTTCTATTTTCGTGCCCTCGGGTCCTTAGTTGTACTCAGTTTTCCCCAGCTCCTTAGTTTTTCCTCAGTTTTCCCCAACTTCTTGTCTATAACCCGCGAGAAAGAGCTCGGACGGAAGGAATCCCGTTTAGTTGACGTTGGTTGGTGCCGGCAAGTGGGGCCGCTGTTGGTGCCCCGTAGTGGACACGTCTCCACTTATCCGGATCATCGTGGGACCCACAACTTGTCCACGTGAGAGCGCCGGACCCACAGCTTACCCGGGTGACCGTTGCAAAATGGGAGCCCGAGCTAGCCCCGCGCCCATGCCCGTGCCATTGCTTCCCCTTTCTTTCTCCGCGCCCCATTGTTCTTCTTCTCCGCCGCCGCGCAGCCCTTCTCCGACACGCGGGTGATGTCTAGTTTCTCTTCGACCTCCCGTTCTTCATGGCCGCGAGTATGGACCCGTGCCTTTGACAAGATGCCCCGACCGCCCACGCCAGGAGCCTCCGAAGCGGTCGATCCGTAAGACGGACGAGAACGGCAACCGTGGACGTGAGTTCGTTGCATGCGAGAGCTTGCCATATAGAGAGGGGGATAAGGTTAGATCTCGCTCCAATTTCTCTGTTTTCTCTCGATTTTCTTGTTATTCCCTCGAATTTGGGATTTAGGGTTCACGTTGTTGTTTTCGGATCTTGAAGAAATGCAGGCATTTCGAGTGGATCGATGTGTACGTTCGGAGGCTTCGGTTGCGAGGAATCAATTGGCGCTATTGGGGGCGCAATTTGGGAGGGGGGGACTTGCCTGTAGAGAATGCGGCGGAGAGAGGAGCCGTTCCGATTAGGGACCTTCCGATTATGCCTAATGCTCCCAATGCGGAAGCGGTGGAAGTGAAGGGAGAAGCTGAAGAAAATGAACAAGCGATTAAGGCGGCTGATCGAGTTGAAGAAGCAAGCTAATCCGATGGCTGGTTGTTTTTTTGTTGTATAATTACGATCGGATTCTTATCATTGCTCACCAGGCGCTAGAAGTTGTTACAAGGGATACCTAGTTACAAATCCATTATTCAGTTGGGATGTACTTGTAGTTGTTTTCAAAGTTAGTGTGTGCATTCACCGAAATTACCAAACTATATTCCCTAAAAGAAAAGGACAACTAAAGATAGTTGATAATTGTTAGAGGGGTGACAAATAATGCAATCGCCGAAATTCGCAAAAATGTATGCCTCATGTTTATAACAAATTTATACCACTTTTAGGCCGTTTCAAAATACCAATACTATATCCCAAACTATATTCCCTAAAAGAAAAGGACAGCTCAAGATAGTTGATAATTGTTAGAGGGGTGACAAATAATGCAATCCCCGAAATCCGCAAATATGTATGCCTCATGTTTATACCAAAATTATACCACTTTTAGGCCTTTCCAAAATACCAATACCATATCCCAAACTATATTCCCTAAAAGAAAAGGACAGACTAAAGATAGTTGATAATTGTTAGAGGGGTGACAAATAATGCAATCACCGAAATCCGCAAATATGTATGCCTCATGTTTATAACAAAATTATACCACTTTTAGGCCGTTTCAAAATGGGATCCCTTTCAAAATAGGGTCCCTTCAAAATACCAATACAATATCCCAAACTATATTCCCTAAAAGAAAAGGACAACTAAAGATAGTTGATAATTGTTAGAGGGGTGACAAATAATGCAATCGCCGAAATCTGCAAAAATGTATGCCTCATGTTTATAACAAAATTATACCACTTTTAGGCCGTTTCAAAATGCCAATACTATATCCCAAACTATATTCCCTAAAAGAAAAGGACAGCTCAAGATAGTTGATAATTGTTAGAGGGCTGACAAATAATGCAATCACCGAAATCCGCAAATATGTATGCCTCATGTTTATACCAATACTATATATTAAGTGGCAAACTCGTCATTGCATTCTCCACCGACGAGAGAGAGAGAGAGATGGGTGGCCACGAAGAGAGAGAGAGAGAGAGAGAGACGAGAGGTTGCCACGAAGAGACGGATAGGGGTATACTGCCCGTTAGATCGGTGGATCAACGGTTCGTGGAGTCGATCCGTGTGACAACGGCTCAACCAATCGGGATAAGTTTGGGCTTCTCGGAGCATTTGTGACAGTACTTGAGGGCAAAGCTGAGTAGTACTAAGAATCCAAGGGCACATAAATAGTAAATAGACTAAGGGATTCAAACAAAAGAATTACAAAATGAAAAATGTGTGTTTTGTACAATATAATTCATATTGGGCTACATCAAATTATTTGCAATTCAAATATACATGAGTGTGACAATTATGGCATCATTTAGACAAACTATGTTTTGGGAAAGATGTTTTGCAAAGGGGTTTGGGTGGAAAACCATGCATCTTCATAGCTACACTAGTGATTCGAGAAGTGGCAATTTGTGGTAAAACTTGATTTATATATGTTTGTTAAGGTTTTCTAGGTGGCAGGGTTGCGTAGGAAGACTCCATGAGTAGTTGCCACTATGTTTTTATTTTTTTGGATTTTTTGCGCATGAAATGACTCAATTAGCTATGTTAATCTCATTTGTTGACTCTCCGTTGACCAGCTACTTGAGGGTAAAACTGAGTATATTGCACTTGCCGGTCTAAGTCCTCGAGGGGAAAAGCGAGTACGGATAAAATTTCGTATAAGGCCCGAGGTTATAACCGAGTACACCAAACGTCCCGGGGTTAGACTCGGGTAGCGGTGCACGCTGCAGCCGTGCATAGCGGACGCGTGTTGCCGTGCATAGCGGACGCGTGTTGCGGTACACGCCACCTTCGTCTTTATAGAGCCCCTCTTTCTCTCCCTCGACGCACGTTCTCACCGGCTCACCGCAACCGCCTCTCCTGTCCCATCATCTTCTCCACAACCGAAGAAAAACCCCGAAGAAAACCGCCGGCGATGGAGAAGAATGAGATGCCCATTGTCGGCACATCGGCCGCCGCCCCGTCCGGGCCCCTGTCGCTGCTTCCATCGTAGCAGCCGGCGCATCGGCCGCCGCCCCTGTCCAGGCCCCTGTCGCTGCTTCCAACGTAGCAGCCGGCGCATCGGCCGCCGCCCCCGTCCAGGCCCCTGTCGCTGCTTCCAACGCATCGGCCGCCGCATCGGCCGCCGCCCCCGTCCAGGCCCCTGTCGCTGCTTCCAACGTAGCAGCCGGCGCATCGGCCGCCGCCACCGTCCAGTCCCCCGTCGATTGGGACCCGTACGAACCAGTGCGATACGACGCGCCGGAGAACCCCTACGACACCACCATCGTCGACAACGAGCCGGAGGTAACCCTTTGTTCCCTAGTTCTTATCTCATTTCAATCATTTTGTGTTAGATCTACCGTTATTACGGTTCGTCACGTTCCTAGTTCAATCCTTTTTTGTTAGATCTTGCGTTATTACTTGTTCGTCCGTTCCTAGTTCGATCCTTTTGTGTTAGATCTTGCGTTATTAGTGTTTGTGATTTGCTTTTGTTTAAGATTTGTGCCGATGATGATGAATATTTGGGCATAAATTGATTCAGGGTTTGGTCGGTAAACAATTGGTGTGTACAAATTTGTTGTGCATGATCTTTGGTTTGCTTGACTCAAATCCTGGATATAAGTGTGTCCAATGTAACCGAGGCTACCTCTTTTTTTCGAGCCCATATTATCATGCATGATTTTTTGTTCACTCTCTGTTCCATCATCGTTGCAATTGACTCCGTGTTTTTGCACGATCTTTGGTGCTACGTGACGAGGTGCAGAGCAGCGACGTCGACGACGACGACGAGTCCTTCCACACCAAGACTCGTCACGTCCTCGGGAGGCTGCGGTCCGGCCATTACGGTGGCCCTTTTGCTCGAGGCATTTACAAGTGCCCCTTCGCAACAGGAAGCTCCGCGCCACCGACTTCAACTCCCCGGTGAACCATGCTGAATCCATTGGCAGATGTGGCGCTAGAGTTGGAAGGACCGTGAACGTGCATGCGTACATGGCCAAACACAAAGCACTTGGGATTCACTCGCGCAACCTCCAAGCGAGTCACACGCGCTACCCGGAGGCGTTGAACGTGCCTACTCGCACTCTCTCGTATGTGACTGCTCTATCCGTAGAGCAGCTTAATTTCATGTAAATTGTAGCTTATGTTGGATCTATCGGTACTACTTTTGGATCTGTCCCGAATATATCTATGCTATGTTGGTTGCTTGTATGCAGCTTATCCTATATTTTTTCTCCGGATTTGTGCCCTAGATTTCCTACCCGATTGGGTAAAAACGAAGGCATAAAGAAATGAATGGCGTTAAAAAACGAAGGAGAAGCTGCTCTAGATTTGCTACCAATTTGGGCTATCAAATATGAATGAGATCGAGCGATAGAGAGGAAAAAGGTACATTGAAAACTGCTAATGCGGGCGGAAGAGACAGAAACCACTCGTGCTCCCCGTCCCGGACCCACACGGCTCCACACGCTACGGCCCCACACGCTACGGCCACACAAACACGGCCTCGTCTCCGTCCCACGCGGTCCCACACGACGCGACCCCACAAACGACACGACCCCACTCGTCGGCACGGAACGGTCAACTTAACGGATTCCGTCCGTCCGAGCTCCTTCTGCGGTTCAGACAAGGGCTTGGGGAAAACTGAGGAAAAACTAAGGAGCTGGGGAAAACTGAGTACAACTAAGGACCTGAGGGCACGAAAATAGAAATCCCAAAATAAAAACATACAGACGCTCCAAGTAAAGCACATAAGATGTGACGGAATAAAAATATAGTTTCACTAGAGGTGACCTGATAAGTTGTTGATGAAGAAGGGGATGCCTTGGGCATCCCCAAGCTTAGATGCTTGAGTCTTCTTGAAATATGCAGGGATGAACCACGGGGGCATCCCCAAGCTTAGACTTTTCACTCTTCTTGATCGTATTATATCATTCTCCTCTCTTGACCCTTGAAAACTTCCTCCACACCAAACTCAAAACAATATCATTAGAGGGTTAGTGCATAATCAAAAATTCACATGTTCAGAGAGGACACAATCATTCCCAACACTTCTGGACATTACCCAAGGCTATTGAAAGTTAATGGAGCAAAGAAATCCACTCAACACAGTAAAAGAGGCAATGTGAAATAAAAGGCAGAATCTGTCAAAACAGAACAGTCCGTAAAGACGAATTTTTTAGAGGCACTTAACATGCTCAGATTAAGAAGCTCAAATTGAATGAAAGTTGCGTACATATTTGAGGATCACTCATGAATTTTCGCAAATTTTTCTGAGTTTCCTACAGAGAGATCTACTCAAATTCGTGACAGCTAGAAATCTGTTTCTGCGCCGAAATCCAAATCTAGTATCAACCTTACTATCAAAGACTTTACTTGGCACAACAATGCAATAAAGCAAAAGATACAAAGGTATTGCTACATTAGTAACAAGCACCTTGACTCAAATATAAAACAAAAATTGCAGAAATAAAATAATGGGTTGTCTCCCATAAGCGTTTTTCTTTAACGCCTTTCAGCTAGGCGCAGAAAGTGTAAATCAAGTAACATCAAGAGAAGAAGCATCAACATCATGATTTTCCTTAAAAATACAACTTGTCACAATAGGTATCTTAGATGCTCCATTATCTAAATTTCCCATAGTGGTACTAAGGGCTTTATCAATTTTAGGCTTATAATAATTCTTTGGCTTAGGCACCTTAGAGACATACATGAACTTTTGCTCCTTACCCACATAAGCTTTCTCCTTAAACTTAAGAGAAGAAAAAGTTCAACCCAAGGTTCCCATAGCTTCTTCAAGTTCACCAATCCTAGGGGTTTGATTATCATGGATAGCACAAGTTTCTAAGACATCAATTCTTTCATTAATCCTCCTAGAGATTTATCAAGTTTATCAGTGTTATCAAGTAATATTCCCAATTTAGTCTCAACACTTGGAAGATTTTTCTCTATGGCCTCCAACTTTTTCATGACATCTTCAAGAGAGATTTCAATTTTAGCTTCATTAACAGGTGGTATTCCAACTAGACTCTCAATAATGCAACTAGCTTCTAAAGCACGAGTACCTAGGAAATTACCTCCCGCCAGAGTATCAAGAACATACCTATTCCAGCTAGAGATACCAACATAAAAGTTCCTAAGGAGGATAATAGTGGAGTGTTTCTTAGTGCACCTATGATGAGCATCACTAATTCTATAGAAAGCATCTTTAAAACTCTCTCCCCCTTGTTGCTTAAACGAACGAACTTCAACTTCAGGATTACTCATTTTAGCAATAATAAAAATAAACTAAGCAAAACCGAATTAAGTAAAGTAAAACAAGTAACTAATTTTTGTGTGTTTTTGATATAAATAAAGCAAACAAGATAGAAAATAAAATAAAGTAAAGCAAGACAATAAACAAAGTAAAGAGATTGGATGTGAGAGACTCCCCTTGCAGCGTGTCTTAATCTCCCCGGCAACGGCGCCAGAAATTTAGCTTGATGACGCGTGAAGCACACGTCCGTTGGGAACCCCAAGAGGAAGGTGTAATGCGTACAGCAGCAAGTTTCCCTCAGTAAGAAACCAAGGTTTATCGAACCAGTAGGAGATGAAGGCCACGTGAAGGTTGTTGGTGAACGAGTGTAGTGCGGCGCAACACCAGGGATTCCGGCGCCAACGTGGAACCTGCACAACACAATCAAAATACTTTGCCCCAACTTAACGAGTGAGGTTGTCAATCTCACCGGCTTGGCTGTAAACAAAGGATTAAACGTATGGTGTGGAGAATGATGTTTGTTTGCAAAGAACAGCAGAGAACAATGATTGCAGTAGATTGTATTTCAGATGTAAAAGAATGGACCGGGGTCCACAGTTCACTAGTGGTGTCTCTCTAATAAGATAAATAACATGTTGGGTACAGTTGGGCAATTGACAAATAGAGAGGGCATAACAATGCACATACATATCATGATGACTAATATGAGATTTACTTAGGGCATTACGACAAAGAACATAGACCGCTATCCAGCATGCATCTATGCCTAAAAAGTCCATCTTCGGGTTAGCATCCGCACCCCTTCCAGTATTAAGTTGCAAACAACAAACAATTGCATTAAGTACTGTGCGTAATGTAAACAATACAAATATCCTTAGACAAAGCATTGATGTTTTATCCCTAGTGGCAACAACACATCCACAACCTTAGAACTTTACGTCACTCGTCCCAGATTCAATGGAGGCATGAACCCACTATCGAGCATAAATACTCCCTCTTGGAGTCACAAGTATCAACTTGGCCAGAGCCTCTACTACCAACGGAGAGCATGCAAGATCATAAACAACACATATATGATAGATCAATAATCAACTTGACATAGTATTCCATATTCATCGGATCCCAACAAACACAACATGTAGCATTACAAATAGATGATCTTTATCATGATAGGCAGCTCACAAGATCTAAACATGATAGCACAAGAGGAGAAGACAATCATCTAGCTACTGCTATGGACCCATAGTCCAAGGATGAACTACTCACGCATCAGTCCGGAGGCGGGCATGGTAGTGTAGAGCCCTCCGGTGATGATTCCCCTCTCCGGCAGGGTGCCGGTGGCGATCTCCTGAATCCCCCGAGATGGGATTGGCGGCGGCGGCACAGTAACTTTTCTCGTATCATGGCTCTCGGTACTAGGGTTTTCGCGACGGAGAGATTAAATAGGCGAAGGGGCAGAGTCGGGGGACGCTCGAGGGGCCCACCCCATAGGGCGGCGCGGCCAGGGGTGGGGCCGCGCCCCCCTAGGGTGTGGCCGCCTCGTCGCCCCTCTTCGTCTCCTCTTCGGACTTCTGGAAGGCTCCGTGCAAAATAAGACTGTGGGCTTTTGATTCGTCCAATTCCGAGAATATTTCCTATGTAGGATTTCTGAAACCAAAAACAGCAGAAAACGAGGACCGGCGCTTCGGCATCTTGTTAATAGGTTAGTGCCAGAAAATGCATCAAAATGATATAAAGTGTATATAAAACATGTGAGTATTGTCATAAAACTAGCATGGAACATAAGAAATTATAGATACGTTTGAGACATATCAGGAAGCACGAGCAGCATTCCCGCTCAGTACAAGTGAAGGCTAGCAATAGACTGGGAAGCGACAATCAAGAGAGCAATAACTGTCATAATCATGCTTGCGACAAAATAAAATTAACGGAGGCATAAAAGTGATACAAGAACTGTAAAGCAAAGTAAATCATCGAGGCTTAATTGACTTTTGTTTTTCAGTCATATGCATGCGTGAGCATGTGCCAAGTCAATTCAAATGAATTATTCAGAGGAGGATACCACAATGTCATACCTATCTATGAATAAAACAATGTAAGCAAATATTTATGACATGCTACTCATATTAATAAATTGGAGCTAAACATGAGAAATCATGAACTACTAGACTTTCATTAAATGACATATACCTCACATGAACTAACTAAGCATGCTCACATGAATGAGTATATGTACAAAAATGAAAACAAATAGAGTTCATACCAGCCTCTCACCACAGTCGAGTTGTCATAGATCGTCATTATTGCCTTTCACTTGTGTAGCTTGAATAATATGAAATGAAAACCAAGCTCCAACCACCGGAGACCGCTGAAATCCATAATAAACTTTACAAAACCGAAGAAGAACAACAAATATTTTTGGTGTTTTCGAATTGGAAACAAGAACGAAACTAATTTTTTTTTGGATTTTCTCATAGCAAACCAACAATAGTAAATAAAGCAAAATAGGAACAAGAAACCAAATAAAGAAATGGTAAAGAGAAACAACAGAAATATTTTTGGTCTTTTTGTGTTTTAGGAAAGAAACAAAGCAAAAACAAGAGAATAAAAACTAAAAGAGTCACATAAACACAAAGTAGCAGAAATCCGTCAAACTTGACAGCAGTACAGTAATTATTTTTTCCGAAAATCTTCCGTTGTTCAACTCAAAAAGTGCTCAATTAATGAAAGTTAGATAATAACCTGGAGAACATGCAAAAAAATAGGCTTCTCAAAATAACGCTCTGGCTATTTTTAGGATTTTTTTTAGTATCAGTCCAGAATCTGTTTTTTAGACAGCACTTCCCTAAATATCATCTTCCTCATATTAGAGGCAACCATCTGAAGCGAAATGTCAACACCCGGATTTTTAAGTCCAGATGCCTATTATGTCATTCATCGCAATCCCAGGATAATGTTGTTGCGAGGCATAATAGTCGAATATCACAGTCATTATTTATTACAAGCCATAATGTCTTACAATCTTGAATCACATGATTCATATTACACAAATAGTTGATCTCACAATCAACAACATACATAAGTTCATACATAGCGGAAGCGTAATAGTAACGGGACTCTCTAGTCCACGAGGCCAACATTTGACGTCGAAACCCCTAGTTGTCGTAGGCGTCCTGCTCGGTCATCCTCGTGATAGTTCTGTTCCTCCTCGTACTCGGCCATTTGAATAGCCGGGGACAAAGCCGTAAGTACTTCAAGTACTTGCAAACTAATACTATTGTAAAATGCCTATTAAAGAAACTAAGTCCTAATTTAACTTGCATAAGCCATATTTTAGTTCACCGACTTGGATCATGTACTAACTAACTTAAGTGGGAACATTAGTGTCATTCCCACATCATTTGTTCAAATACCCAAAGAGTCACCAAGTCACCATTCACATTTACTAAAGCTTTCAAAAATCGACACCGGAAACTGTATGGCCTTTCCAACCGTCCGTAACCGTGGACACGGCTATTCGAATAGGTTTACACTCTGCGAGAGGTTGCACACTTGTGCCACAATATTTGATTTCATCCGTCGGAATAACTCCGAGTCACCGTAACACGATACGCGGATCATCAACCATAACCTTTCACTTACACATCCTAGTATGAGCACCTCTCCCCATGAGCTTGGCCTCCCGGTGAAAACCAAGCTGTTAACACGGGAAGCTGCACGGGGCTTGGCCGTACAATTTCACCTCAATTCACATCCTTTCTCAACAACGGAGGCAGCCTCGGCATAACCCCTATGATGTGTGTTCGGAGGGAACTCATACTAAAATCTATAAACTTCCGAGTTAAGCCCTACCCATAATCGGGTATTGTGGGGGTACTCAAAAATTGGAAAGGTATCGCATTCAAACCAATATCGGGTTTTATCAAAAATCACCATCTTCTCTTGTTCACATTCAACTTCAAACTCTTCAATGGAATGCTTCATCATTCCAAGGTTTCAAAATCAACCATTCACATGCTCCCATCTAATATAGTCAAATTTTAGTATTTTAGCACTAGCACTACACATGAGGGGTGCTACTTTGCTTTGCTATTTCTACTCATCTAGTAATCTTGTTCTCTATCCCAATTTTAGTTCCTCCTTGGAAAACACAACAAGTAGAACTTGTATGGTGTACACATCAGATAAGCTTGTATAAGGAAAAATAAGAATCATGGTGCCTTGCTCAAGGTGAGCTTTGCACTTTGCAAGAGTATTATCTTGCCTCGGTAGTTCTCTAGGTTTTCTCCTTCTTCTTCAGGGTAGAATTCTCCTTCCTCTTGATAATCTCCGGTGCTAGCGTCTAAATTTGAATACGAAGTATAATCACCAAACAAGCTCAAAGGCTATTCTACACACATTATTACTTCACACAAACTATACTAAGCACACACATAAAATAAGTAAGTGTATTGGTGGGTGACTTGAGGAAAATGCTTTCCTCTTATTCATATGTGATAAGTAATGTTCATATAGTGTTTGGGGAATAAATTCCTCTCATTGAAATCTTCTTAAGATTTAATTTCTCAATAGCAATACATGAATGCTATGTTGACCCAAGTCAACCATTCATCATCATTATTGAAGAAAATGATTTAAATGAGGTAGACCACCTCATACTACTTAAATAACACTACATTTGATTTAAATCTCAAGTAATTCATATAAGAGAGTTGGGACCAGGGTCCAAACATCACATGAATTCATTTGAGACAAAGATTTAAATGAAGTACAAATACTTCATAAGATTTACATAATAGTTTTGGACAATATCACTTACTAAACTAGTCGGATTGTCCATTAGTTAAACTAGGGTATGATCATGCAAAGTGACCACACCATTTTCTTGCAGAAACAATTAGTGTAAGTCATATGTGAGCTACTAGAGTTGGAATTAACTTAATATCTATTTTGGTTGATTTTTAATAATTATTTGAATAAGTAAAAGTCCCTGTCTTGTTATTTTTATCACATTTATTCTACCAAGAATCTGACCAAGGGACCAGTGGCATTAGTTAGATCTTTTTCTTAGCTTTCCAACAACATAAAGTTCATCAAATTTGGTTTAGCCAATTTCAAACTATTGAATTTCAAAGTTGGAACCGAGTATTGCAATAAAATGGATTTGGATAAATCGAATTTGAATTACTTGGGCTACGCGGGAAAGCTAAGTGGGCTGAAACGTTTAAAAACGGCCCAAGGCCAGCCCACCACGCATCCGTGCACGCGCGGGCCACCTGACGGTGGGCTCCACCCGTCGGCCGACTCATAATAGCCGAAACGGTATGGGGCGAGGTGGTGCGTTGGATTAGAACACGGATCAACGGCTCGCGTTCATCGTCGTCTCCGACGAGAACCCGACGTGCGGCGGCGGCAGTAGGGGGTCGGCGAGCTCACCGTGGCTCCGGCTAGGGTTGGCGGTGGGCTTGGCGAAGGTGTAGACGACGGCGATGCAGCTCGTAGCGATGGCGAAGCTCGAGGCGGCCTGGATCGACGGCGATTTCACCAAGGCTTCCGCGGCTCCGATCGCTCGATTGAGCTTGCTCCGGCGACGATTGAGGTGGCTAGCGGTGCGAGGCGAAGCGGTGGTGATAGGTGGTCATGGTGGTGTGCTTGGTTTGGTCCGGGGAGTGCTCTATTTATAGGAGGGAGGGGGTCTGTGCGGGGCGGTGAGCAAGTCGTCGTGGGCGCGACGTCTCCGGCGAGCTAGAGGGCTAGGCGGTGACGCAGCGACGATCGCAAAGGTACGGCGAATCCGCGAGCGTCCATGGCGAGTTAATGCGAGGCGTACGATGGTCGGGGCCGTGCGTGTACCGTCGCGGCCGTGGCGGAAGGAAGCTTCCTCTCCGGCGGCGGTAGGCGCTAGGGGGTGACGCAAGCATGTCCGGCAAGCTCCGCGTGGCGAGAGAGGTACTACGGCGCGCGGATTTGGTCGAGTACGGCGAGATTTGGCGAGCGCCGCGTGGACGTGTCCGTGCACTGGTGACGTCGCCATGCCGTTGGCGGCGTACCTGGAGCGTGCCGGGCGCGGCGATGGCGGGTCGTGGCGTCGTCCTCTCGTTCAACGGTGGGTACGGGCGATCTTCCGGGATCGTGGGCGACGCGTTTGACAAGGTTGCTTAGGGCTGGAGAGGCGGGGAGAGAGGGGTGAGCGTCGAGGGGCGACGTGGCCGGCATGGCCATGGCCGGTCATGTTCGGTCGTGTCCATGGTGTGTTTTTGCATGGGCTTGGTGTAGAAGGGTCCAGGGGTCAATGCTGAGGCAAGTGGTGAGCAAATGGTGGCCTGGTTTGATCACATTTCAAAAATGGAGATTGTTACATTCTGTTTCAAAGTCTCATCTTGGCATGCTTCTATCTCTTGATCCATGATGAATTTGAGGTGATGATCTTTACAGAAGTTGTTCACCTTATTGAGTACTTGGATGACATGTCAAGAGTTGAATTTGTTTGGTTTGGAAAAAATGAAAAAGAGAGGCTCAAAGTAGGTACCGAGACTATAAAAGTCGAAATGACCATTATCATATGTGGTCATGTTTTCAAGTTTGAAATTGGTTTAAAAGCTATAACCTTGATTCTCCAAGTTGTAATTACTCAAATATATCATAACACAATTATTGGTGAAGATCAAATGAGTCTAGGATCAAATTTACAAAAAAGATATAAACCATATGTTAGGGTTTTTAGGGTTTTTCTAGTATTTGATTTCTTTCTCTTTTTGGTGAATTTGGTTTATGATGATCACTTGATCACTTTAGGGTTTTAGAATTCATCACAAACACAAAGTAACAAACATCATGGCATAGCACTCAAAATGCACAAGTCCTATGCGAGGTACTATATGCAAGTAAAAGTTTTTGTTGGTTCTAAATTTTTGGATAATTGAAATTGTTCTTCTTCCTTTATTTGAGATTTGGGATGTTACAAACCCTTCCCCCTTACAAAAGATCTCGTCCCGAGATCTAAAAGAAAATTAGGTACTAAAGAGATCTGGGTACTCCTTCTTCATATCTTCCTCTCGCTCCCAAGTGGCTTCATCTTCGGTATGGTTGCTCCACTGTATCTTCGTAAACTTGATGCTTCGGGTGCGAGTGGTTACGTATGCTTCTTCCAAGATGCGAATCGGCACTTCGCGGTATGTCGGGTCTTGGTTGATATCCACCGAACGGTGATCGATGTTCTTGAACACTTCCGTCTTCTCGGGGACTTCCGGGCACTTCCGCGGGAGTGAGATGTGAAAAACGTCGTGCACGGCCGACATTTCTTCGGGTAACTCTAATTGATAGGATACTTCGCCTCGGCGACTCGGAACTTTGAAAGGTCCGACATATCTAGGTGCAAGCTTTCCTTTCAGTTGAAATCTCTGCATTCCTTTCAGGGGGGATACCTTGAGATAGACAAAATCTCCGATCTCGAAGGTCATCTCTCGGCGTCTCTTGTCGGCGTAACTCTTCCGTCGGGACCGAGCGGTCTTGAGGTACTCTCGGATCTTGTGCACCTTCTCTTCGGCTTCACGAAGAACATCAGGTCCAAAGACTTGGCTTTCTCCGACTTCCGACCGGTTCGGGGAGTACGGCACTTCCTTCCGTACAAAGCTTCAAAGGGGGCCATCGCGTAGGCTGGCTTGGTAGCCGTTGTTGTAGGAGAATTCTGCGTAAGGCGAGGCAATCTTCCCACTTGGATCCGTACTCCGGTACGCATGCTCTCAACATGTCCTCTAGTATCTGGTTGACTCTCTCGGTTTGTCCATCGGTACGTGGGTGATAGGCGGTGCTCGAAGTTCGGACGGGTTCCTAGTCCTTCATGCACTTTCTGCGCGAATCTTGAGGTGAACCGGGATCCTCTATCCGACACTATCGACTTCGGGGTTCCGTGCGGGCGACTATTACGGGAGATGTACAGCTCAGCTAACTTTGGTCCTTGGTAGGTGGTCTTGACGGCGATGAAATGAGCTACTTTGGTCAATCTATCCACCACTACCCATATAGAGTCGTTGCCTTTCGTTGGATTTGGGCAAACCTGTGATAAAGTCCATTCCTACCGAGTCCCACTTCCATTCCGGAATCCGCAAGGGTTGCGAGCAGTCCTGCGGGTCGCTGATGTTCAGCCTTGACTCGCTGACAGATATCACACTTGGCGATGTAGCTTCCGATCTCCCTCTTCATTCCATGCCACCAAAATTGTTCCTTCAAATCTTGGTACATCTTGGTACCTCCGGGGTGAATAGAGTATAGGGTGTCATGGGCTTCCTTCAGAATGACTTGCTTCAGGTCTGAATCCGATGGTACGCAGAGACGTCCTTTGTACCAAAGAACTCCGGCTTCATCTACAGTGAATCCGGGGGCTTTTCCTGCGACTATCTGGGTCTTGATTCCGTCAATGCTGGCATTTCCCTTCTGAGCTTCCTTGATCTGACCAATCAAGGTGGGTTGTAGCTCCATGCTGGCTAGGAATCCTTCACTGACTAGCTCCATTCTAAACTGTTCAAATTCCTGGTATAAACTGGGTTGTTCTTCTGCTATCATTGAGTTCAATTGACACGGCAGTCTACTCAACGCATCCGCTACCACATTGGCCTTGCCGGGGTGGTAGTGGATCTCCATATCATAATCCTTAATCAGTTCTAACCATCTTCTTTGTCTCATGTTCAGCTCCTTCTGGGTAAAGATATACTTCAGGCTTTTGTGATCCGAATAGATCTCGCAGCGATTACCCATGAGGTAATGACGCCACACCTTCAGTGCTAAAACTACAGCTGCGAGTTCGAGGTCATGGGTGGGGTAGTTCTGCTCATGCTGCTTTAGTTGCCGGGACAAATAAGAGATCACTTTGCCTTCTTGCATAAGCACACATCCGAGACCAATCTTGGATGCATCGCAGTAAACATCAAAGGGTTTGGTGATGTCCGGCATTATCAGAATTGGGGTCGTGGTCTGTCTAAGCTTGAGTTGTTGAAAACTCTCTTCACATTTGTCCGTCCATTCGAACTTCTTATCCTTCTTCAACAATTGGGTCATTGGTCGAGCGATACTCGAGAAGCCTTCTACAAATCTGCGGTAATATCCGGCTAATCCAAGAAAAGCGCGAACCTCGGTCTGGGTGGTTGGGGCTTTCCATTCTGCAACAGTCTTGATCTTGGCGGGGTCTACGGCAATTCCTCCTGCGGACAATATATGTCCCAGGAATCCAACTTCCTTTAACCAAAACTCACATTTGCTGAACTTAGCATACAGCTTATGCGCTCTCGGGGTCTCTAGGACAGCTTCTAGGTGTTGCTCATGTTCTTCCTCGGATTTGGAGTAGATTAGGATGTCATCGATGAAAACGACCACAAACTTATCCAGGAAGTTCATGAAGATCTTATTCATGAGATTCATGAAATAAGCAGGGGCATTGGTCAATCCAAATGACATGACATTGTACTCGTACAATCCATATCTGGTGGTAAAGGCAGTTTTGGGAATGTCCGACGCTCGGATCTTCAGCTGGTGATATCCAGTCCTGAGGTCAATCTTTGAGAACACTATGGCTCCGGTCAGCTGATCAAACAAATCTTCTATCTTCGGCAAAGGGTATTTGTTCTTGATGGTGACATCGTTAAGTTTACGATAGTCCGTACATAAACGACTGGCACCATCCTTCTTATCCACAAACAAAACGGGGGATCTCCAAGGTGACGCACTTGGTCTAATCAGACCTTTGGCTAACAGTTCATCCAGTTGCTTCTTCAGCTCTACTAGCTCTGCTTGGGTTCATGCTGTAGGCTCTCCGGGCTATAGGTCCGGTTCCGGAATTAACTCAATGATAAACTCGATATCCCGGTGCGGGGGCATACCGGGTAAACCATCCGGGAACACATCGGGATATCGACAAACGACCCTGATTTGATCCAGAGTTGGCTTGGCTATGCTCTGGTTGCAGGTAAACTTTCTAGGTAGCAGTTCAGAGACATGTTCCACTAAGATACCGGTGCTACTGGTCATGGTGATGGCTTTCTTGGCACAGTCAATCATTCCATGATGTTTTGCCATCCAATCCATTCCCAGCACTACCTCCAAACCTTTGGTTCCCAAAATTATCAAATTGGCATAGAACTCTACTTCATGAATTCTGATGGGTACATTTTTACAAAATTTTCTGGCTTTAGTGGTTGATCCGGGGATTTGAACTATCATGACATGTTTCAAACTGAGGGGTTGAATTTTACTTGTTGATGCAAAGTCTTCGGTGACAAAAGAATGAGATGCTCCGGAATCAAACAACACTCGCGGCAGTACCGAGTTGACAGGAAACATACCCGAGTACAACATCCGGTGCTTCCTGGGCTTCTTCGGCATTCATGTGGAAGAGACGGCCGTTGCGGTTATTGGGGTTGTTGGGGGCGAACTTCTTTCCAGTGGGAACGCGGCGTTGCTGCTGGGCGGGTGCGGCGGTGTTGCCGGCGAGCTTGGCGAGTCTCTTGGGACACTCGTTGGAGTAGTGCCCCACCACTCCGCACTCATAGCAAGTGATAGTGGACTTGTCCTTGGTGGCGACAGGAACGGCGTTGCTTCCGGTCCTTGGAGCGGTGTTGGTGTTGTTGTTGTTGTTGGGAGCTCTGGCGGAGCGCGGTTGAAGTTGTTGTTGTTGTTGTAGTTGTTGGTGTGGCCTCCTGGCCTAGAGTTTCCTCCACTCCGGCTTCGATAACCGGGCGCGAGTTCCGCATAGGGGGCTTGTTGTTGTTCCTCGGAGTGAAACCTCCGCTTGAGTCGGGCGATACTTCGGGGCATTGCTAGGCCCACTCGGTGCATCATGCGACGTTTGCGGTTCTCGTTGGCTTGGTTCGAGCTTGCCTTCCATCCGGATGGCTGAGTCAACAAGGGCTTCGAGGTCGGTGAAGGGGATGTTGATGAGAACAGTCTCGCATCTCATCATGCGATCCGTTCGGGAATCTCTCCTGCCTCTTCTCAGTGGTGTCGGTCTCATCGGGGCGTACCTTGACAGGGTAAGGAACCTGTCGCGGTATTCTACCACCGTCATGCGACCTTGCTTCAGTTCACGGAACTCATCCCTCATCTTCTTGATAAGACCCGGGGGTACATGGTACTTGCTGAACTTGAGCTTGAAATCTGCCCAAGTCATGAACTGACCTCCATTCATGGCACGTGTGCTAATCCACCAGTGCTCGGGCAGGTCTCGCGAGGTAATGAGTGGCAAACAGGACCATCTCGTTGGGTTCTACTCCCGCTACCTCCAGATTGTTTTCCATGGTTTGAAGCCAGTCATCGGCATCGAGGGGTTCCTCCGTCTTGCTGAACACCGGAGGGTTGGTATTCTGAAAATTCTTGAGCTTGGATCCGGGGTGATCATGGTTTCCATGGCCTTGGTTTGCAAGGTTTTGCAGTGCAGTGATGTTGGCTTGTCTTTCAGCTCTTTCAGTCTCCCTGTCTGCCAGCAGGGTTTGCAGCAGTTGCATCATAGCATCGTTGTTGTTGCGATTGGGAGGGGCCATCTGAACATACAGGAGATTATAAGATAAGAGGGAATTTTTATGGTTTATTTTGAATGAGTTCAAGACTTAAAAAACAATTTGAATGCTTTGGATGACACACACAAACATTCATTCATTCCACATAACACATTACAAACTACATATCATTCATCCCATGGTTTTAAGAACCATTTTTCAGACTACGATACAAGGAATGAAAAACACACTCATACCCAGGATTTTAAGAATCCTTCATGCTACGATACACGGGACGGGATACAACTCACACCTACATCAGTGCTCAAGTGTGACTACCCTCATCCTTGATGTCAATGGGAACGACATCATCAGGTCCTGGCTCCAAGAACTCGTAGTCCTCCTCCTCCGTGAACTCGTCCTCCTCGAAGTCGTCGTCGTTACTCAGGAAGGCATCTCCTCCCTGAATATCGATACCGACCTCGTCTTCCTCTATCTCCATCAGCTGCTCCTCCTGGGCCTTGACGGTGGCCTCAAGTGATGCTATCTGTGCGCGAAGGCGTGTAATAGTGACATCCTTCTTCGCGCACTTCAGGCGAAGCTTGTTGCGGCACCGGGACAGATGCTTGATGGCATCTCCATGCGTAGCCAGGGCGAGGTGAGTCTGGTTCGCATACATACGGGCGTTATCCAGATCCAGCTGAGTGTGATACAGCATGAAGTCTAGATGCTCGGCGTGATGCCTCAGCTCAGGGTGGGACTCGCGAGCCATAGGTACTCCGTTGGCATCACGCTTCACTAGGTGAGCGAAACGGGACGCAAGCAGGCGTACCGTGTTCTGTCCGCAAAGGCGAGCCAGTGCCTCCTGCAGGCCGCGTGCCAGTCCATCGAGCCAGTTGCTCTCACGGAAGGAGAACAGGATCCTGTCCGTGGTAGGAGACTCCATGTTCCCCTCAGATCCACAGTAATGATCCACCGTAGCTCTCCGCCGGCTGATCATCCATCTCGGATCCCATGGAACTCGGGCTGGAGGCGCCCGGAAAGTTCGAGACCGCGGTGAGATCGTGCTCGAAGATCAAGTCTGCCTCCGTTACCAAGTTGGTAAAACTTGGTGTTGACGGGTGCGTTGGGCTCCATCTGAAAGTGAATTAGGAGAGTAAGTTAGACATTTGATCAAGTGTGGCACAGTTTTAGGTAGACATAATAAGAAAGAGCATGTTTTTATCAAGTTTCGAAAAAGCCTCCAAGACAAGAATATGAAGAACTTTTCATAAATAACCTTTTCCTTTGTATTTCAAAGTTATGTTTTTATGAACGCCCATTCTAACTAAGGTTTTCTAAGGTCAAACAATGGCTCCGATACCAACTTGTCAACACCCGGATTTTTAAGTCCAGATGCCTATTATGTCATTCATCGCAATCCCAGGATAATGTTGTTGCGAGGCATAATAGTCGAATATCACAGCTCATTATTTATTACAAGCCATAATGTCTTACAATCTTGAATCACATGATTCATATTACACAAATAGTTGATCTCACAATCAACAACATACATAAGTTCATACATAGCGGAAGCGTAATAGTAACGGGACTCTCTAGTCCACAGGCCAACATTTGACGTCAGAAACCCCTAGTTGTCGTAGGCGTCCCGCTGGTCATCCTCGTGATAGTTCTGTTCCTCCTCGTACTCTGGCCATTTGAATAGCCAGGGACAAAGCCGTAAGTACTTCAAGTACTTGCAAACTAATACTATTGTAAAATGCCTATTAAAGAAACTAAGTCCTAATTTAACTTGCATAAGCCATATTTTAGTTCACCAGCTTGGATCATGTACTAACTAACTTAAGTGGGAACATTAGTGTCATTCCCACATCATTTGTTCAAATACCCAAAGAGTCACCAAGTCACCATTCACATTTACTAAAGCTTTCAAAAATCTGACACCGGAAACTGTATGGCCTTTCCAACCGTCCGTAACCGTGGACACGGCTATTCGAATAGGTTTACACTCTGCAGAGGTTGCACACTTGTGCCACAACATTTGATTTCATCCGTCGGAATAACTCCGAGTCACCGTAACACAGTACGCGGATCATCAACCATAACCTTTCACTTACACATCCTAGTATGAGCACCTCTCCCCATGAGCTTGGCCTCCCAGGTGAAAACCAACTCGTTAACCTCGGGAACTGCACAGGGCTTGGCCGTACAATTTCACCTCAATTCACATCCTTTCTCAACAACGGAGGCAGCCTCAGCATAACCCCTATGATGTGTGTTCAGAGGAAACTCATACTAAAATCTATAAACTTCCAGTTAAGCCCTACCCATAATCAGGTATTGTGGGGGTACTCAAAAATTGGAAAGGTATCGCATTCAAACCAATATCAGGTTTTATCAAAAATCACCATCTTCTCTTGTTCACATTCAACTTCAAACTCTTCAATGGAATGCTTCATCATTCCAAGGTTTCAAAATCAACCATTCACATGCTCCCATCTAATATAGTCAAATTTTAGTATTTTAGCACTAGCACTACACATGAGGGGTGCTACTTTGCTTTGCTATTTCTACTCATCTAGTAATCTTGTTCTCTATCCCAATTTTAGTTCCTCCTTGGAAAACACAACAAGTAGAACTTGTATGGTGTACACATCAGATAAGCTTGTATAAGGAAAAATAAGAATCATGGTGCCTTGCTCAAGGTGAGCTTTGCACTTTGCAAGAGTATTATCTTGCCTTGGTAGTTCTCTAGGTTTTCTCCTTCTTCTTCAGGGTAGAATTCTCCTTCCTCTTGATAATCTCCGGTGCTAGCGTCTAAATTTGAATACGAAGTATAATCACCAAACAAGCTCAAAGGCTATTCTACACACATTATTACTTCACACAAACTATACTAAGCACACACATAAAATAAGTAAGTGTATTGGTGGGTGACTTGAGGAAAATGCTTTCCTCTTATTCATATGTGATAAGTAATGTTCATATAGTGTTTGGGGAATAAATTCCTCTCATTGAAATCTTCTTAAGATTTAATTTCTCAATAGCAATACATGAATGCTATGTTGACCCAAGTCAACCATTCATCATCATTATTGAAGAAAATGATTTAAATGAGGTAGACCACCTCATACTACTTAAATAACACTACATTTGATTTAAATCTCAAGTAATTCATATAAGAGAGTTGGGACCAGGGTCCAAACATCACATGAATTCATTTGAGACAAAGATTTAAATGAAGTACAAATACTTCATAAGATTTACATAATAGTTTTGGACAATATCACTTACTAAACTAGTCAGATTGTCCATTAGTTAAACTAGGGTATGATCATGCAAAGTGACCACACCATTTTCTTGCAGAAACAATTAGTGTAAGTCATATGTGAGCTACTAGAGTTGGAATTAACTTAATATCTATTTTGGTTGATTTTTAATAATTATTTGAATAAGTAAAAGTCCCTGTCTTGTTATTTTTATCACATTTATTCTACCAAGAATCTGACCAAGGGACCAGTGGCATTAGTTAGATCTTTTTCTTAGCTTTCCAACAACATAAAGTTCATCAAATTTGGTTTAGCCAATTTCAAACTATTGAATTTCAAAGTTGGAACCAGTATTGCAATAAAATGGATTTGGATAAATCGAATTTGAATTACTGGGCTACGCGGGAAAGCTAAGTGGGCCGAAACGTTTAAAAACGGCCCAAGGCCAGCCCACCACGCATCTGTGCACGCGCGGGCCGCCTGACAGTGGGCTCCACCCGTCAGCGACTCATAATAGCCGAAACGGTATGGGGCGAGGTGGTGCGTTGGATTAGAACACGGATCAACGGCTCGCGTTCATCATCGTCTCCGACGAGAACCCGACGTGCGGCGGCGGCGGTAAGGGGGTCGGCGAGCTCACCGTGGCTCCAGCTAGGGTTGGCAGTGGGCTTGACGAAGGTGTAGACGACGGCGATGCAGCCTGTAGCAGTGGCGAAGCTCGAGGCGGCCTGGATCGACGGCGATTTCACCAAGGCTTCCGCGGCTCCGATCGCTCGATTGAGCTTGCTCCGGCGACGATTGAGGTGGCTAGCGGTGCGAGGCGAAGCGGTGGTGATAGGTGGTCATGGTGGTGTGCTTGGTTTGGTCCGGGGAGTGCTCTATTTATAGGAGGGAGGGGGTGCTGCGGGGCAGTGAGCAAGTCGTCGTGGGCGCGACGTCTCCGGCGAGCTAGAGGGCTAGGCGGTGACGCAGCGACGATCGCAAAGGTACGGCGAATCCGCGAGCGTCCATGGCGAGTTAATGCGAGGCGTACGATGGTCGGGGCCGTGCGTGTACTGTCGCGGCCGTGGCGGAAGGAAGCTTCCTCTCCGGCGGCGGTAGGCGCTAGGGGGTGACGCAAGCATGTCCGGCAAGCTCCGCGTGGCGAGAGAGGTACTACGGCGCGCGGATTTGGTCGAGTACGGCGAGATTTGGCGAGCGCCGCGTGGACGTGTCCGTGCACTGGTGACGTCGCCATGCCGTTGGCGGCGTACTGGAGCGTACTGGGCGCGGCGATGGCGGGTCGTGGCGTCGTCCTCTCGTTCAACGGTGGGTACGGGCGATCTTCTGGGATCGTGGGCGACGCGTTTGACAAGGTTGCTTAGGCTGGAGAGGCAGGGAGAGAGGGGTGAGCGTCGAGGGGCGACGTGGCCGGCATGGCCATGGCCGGTCATGTTCTGGTCGTGTCCATGGTGTGTTTTTGCATGGGCTTGGTGTAGAAGGGTCCAGGGGTCAATGCTGAGGCAAGTGGTGAGCAAATGGTGGCCTGGTTTGATCACATTTCAAAAATGGAGATTGTTACATTCTGTTTCAAAGTCTCATCTTGGCATGCTTCTATCTCTTGATCCATGATGAATTTGAGGTGATGATCTTTACAGAAGTTGTTCACCTTATTGAGTACTTGGATGACATGTCAAGAGTTGAATTTGTTTGGTTTGGAAAAAATGAAAAAGAGAGGCTCAAAGTAGGTACCAGACTATAAAAGTCAGAAATGACCATTATCATATGTGGTCATGTTTTCAAGTTTGAAATTGGTTTAAAAGCTATAACCTTGATTCTCCAAGTTGTAATTACTCAAATATATCATAACACAATTATTGGTGAAGATCAAATGAGTCTAGGATCAAATTTACAAAAAGATATAAACCATATGTTAGGGTTTTTAGGGTTTTTCTAGTATTTGATTTCTTTCTCTTTTTGGTGAATTTGGTTTATGATGATCACTTGATCACTTTAGGGTTTTAGAATTCATCACAAACACAAAGTAACAAACATCATGGCATAGCACTCAAAATGCACAAGTCCTATGCAGGGTACTATATGCAAGTAAAAGTTTTTGTTGGTTCTAAATTTTTGGATAATTGAAATTGTTCTTCTTCCTTTATTTGAGATTTGGGATGTTACACGAAACAAGTATGTACAAATATCCGACAATTGTAATATGCAATGAATGAGTGATGCTGGCATACCTCCCCCCAAGCTTAGGCTTTTGGTCTAAGTGGAGATCAATCGCACGGTGCCCATGAGGTGGCACCTCCGTAGTAAGATGAAGAAGGATCCTGTCCTTGGTACGTGCTGGAAGACGCACCAGGATACGTGATGGTGTACCCGTCGGAGGGCTCGGCGTCCTCGGAGTCGTGCTGCTGGTGAAAACCACGTATCCTCAGCTGCTCATCCACCTCCTCCTTAGAGCGCGACCACGATCTCCTACGAACACTGAACAAATCGGCCTGCGGCAAAGGGATTTCCCTCTCATCCCCGTCAATAAACAACATTCTATAGAAAATATTTTCTAAATTAGATTTAGTTGTGACAAATTGGTGACTCTTCATAGCAGCAATATCAAGCTTAATAGGAGTTAGTTTCTCATCACTAGGATCAATAGAAAAACCTAGATACGCAACAATACGTGAGGCAATAATTCCTCCATAAATAGGTCCCTTACTATCTAAGCGACGAGCAATAAGAGCACCAAGATGATAAGGTGTACTTCCAGTAAGTGCAGCAACCAGAAAAGCAAGATGATAACTAAAAATGTTGCTAGTGTTCTCCCTACCAAGAATGCTAGTAGCAAGATAGTAAGTGAAATATCTAATGGCAGGGAGCTGAATGTTCCTTATCTTGCCGCGCTGAATGGTGCGGCTATCATCGTTGGTAACTTCTCGATAGAGTTCCGTCAAAGCTTTGGGGCGGTTCTCGATCTTCTTCGCTGTACCTATAGGAGTAATATCCAATGCAGCACAAAAATCCTTCAACTTCATAGTAATAGGCATGTCATAAATCCTAAATTTAACTGATGGTGTGAAGGGTGAGTTGCTGAATTTAAAGCTTTCAACAAAGATTTTAGTTAGCCTGTAAAATTGATCACTCTCATCTTCCATATAGGTAGATAAGCCCACACTATTGATGAGAAACAAGAAGTCATCAAGTAGCCCTGCATTACGCAAAAAGTCAAAGCATGGAAAGGATGAAGCATTAGGAACTCCATTATCCTCTTCAGCTTCAAAGCTAGGTGCAATGACATCCTCATCATAGGATCGCCTAACTCGAGTGGCTGCCCTTGAATGCCTTGCCGCTCTTGTCGTATCCCTCTCGAACACTTCTCCAAAGGTGTGGTTATGCATTTTCCTTTTCTGAAATTTTTCAACAATCATTATAAAGTTGATTTCGAGACATATAAATGAGGGAAACTACTATAGGAACTTGATAGAGTACTAAACATGCATCAAAACTAATTTTTACAACTTAGAACAAGCATGCAAACTCACTTAACATGTCACCTATAGCAGCAAAATACTCAAGATATACTCAACCAAACAAAATTCTATTTGGATAATCGGAGGAGTCACATACCGAAGAACAAATGCCCCAAATTTCAGCAGCAAAGATGGGCTGAGCAAGGAGATCAAAAATCTCGAGCAAGAACAGCAAGAAACTCGGGTTTGAACAATGGTGGTGTGTTTTCCCGTGAAAGAGAGTGGAGTGGTAGGTGGATGAGTGAGTGGAGGGCCAAGTGGGGGCCCTCACCACAGGGTGGCGCGCCCCCCTTGCTGGCCGCGCCGGCACATGGGGTGCAGCCCTGGGGTGCCCCACTGGTCAGCCCCATGCACTCCCAGGTTGCATTTTGAAAAATAGGACCAGTGATATAATTTTTGTAAATTTTTGAAAACTTCGAAAAATGCACATTTCCGGGTGTTAAAATAACTATTACGAGGCGAGAAAAAGATTTTCAAACTTCTAAACAACTAACGCATCTTGCAAAACAAATAGTACTACAGAAAGTAAACAAGTGTGGAGAAAGAAAGAAATGTTGTTTAGCTCTTCCATGCATATAAAATGTACTTGTTAACAAGGTTGATCAAGTCTTGCCACCAAATAAATTTTACGTGACATAAGAAGAAGTAAACCTCAAATCAATCATGTTACCTTATATTGTATTGATATGGATCCAATCATAATATTTTGATATCCTTGTTTAGGCTCATATATAGGACAACCAATAACTCCCACTTTGATAGTTCTCAAATTAGAAATTGTATTAACTCCATATACTTTATCAATCCTCTTGGGAAAATAAACAGTATGCTCCTTATCATCAACATTGAAAGTAACTTTTCCTTTATTGCAATCAATAACAGCCCCTGCAGTGTTAAGAAAAGGTCTTCCAAGAATAATAGACATATTATCATCTTCAGGCATTTCCAACACAATAAAATCAGTTAATATTAAGTAACTATTAGTAACTTGAACAAGAATATCCTCACATATACCAACAGGAACAGCAATAGATTTATCAGCCATTTGCAAAGATATATCAGTTGGTATCAACTTATCTAAATAAAGTCTCTTGTAAACAGAAAAAGGCATAACACTAACTCCTGCTCCCAAATCACATAGAGCAGTTCTAACATAATTATTCTTGATGGAACAAGGAATAGTCGGTATACCTAGGTCTCCCGAGCTTCTTTGGAACCTTGCCATTGAAAGAGTAATTAGCAAGCATAGTGGAAATCTCCTCATTAGGAATTTTCCTTTTGTTAGAGACAATATCTTTCATATAGTTTGAATAAGGAGGCAATTTAATAGCATCGAGTCAAAGGGATTTGCAGGAACAAAGGTTTCATCCAATCACAAAATTTATTATAGTGTTCTTCCTCCTTTGATTTTAGTTTCTTAACAGGAAAAGGCATTTGCTTTTGAACCCAAGGTTCTCTTTCATTACCATGTTTCTTAGAAATAAAATCCTCTTTAGTGTACTTTTTATTTTTAGCATGCTTTTCAGGTTCATCTTCAACCTCTTCTTTATCAGAAACATCATTCTTATCATTATCTTTATCATGTTCATTACCACTTTCAGTTTCAGCATCAGAAATAGAAATACTATTAGGATCATTAACAGGCTCAGAGGATTCTACAACAATTTTATGTTTCTTCTTCTTTTTCTTAGAAGGAGCACTAATTTCTTTAGTTCGTTGAGAATCATGTTCAACTCTTTTGGGATGCCCCTCAGGATATAGAGGATCCTGGGTAGAAACACCACCTCTAGTTGTTACTTCATAAGCATGATTTTCTTTAGAAGTATTTTTTAACAAGTCATTTTGCACTTTAGTGAGTTCATCAATTTGAGTTTGAACCATATGAAAATGTTTAACAAGCATCTTAACATCATTGGAGGTTCTCTCCACAATATCATGCAATTTACTAATAGCCTGAGAATTTTCCATTAAATGATTCTCTACTCTCATATTAAAGTTATCTTGCTTAACAACATAATTATCAAATTCATCTAAACATTGATCCGGAGGTTTTGAGTAAGGAATATCTTCTTTATCAAAGCGTTGAAGAGAATGTACCTCAATCGTAGATGAAGGGGGAGTTATCTTACATAAATCTTCTATGGGGGGTAAGTTCTTCACATCTTCAGATTTAATACCTTTCTCTTTAAGAGATTTCTTGGCTTCCCTATCTTCATCATTTAATTTAATCATACCCCTCTTCTTCAATATTGGTGTTGGGGTTGGTTCAGGTGTAGTCCAATCATCATGATTTTGGCTTATTCTAGCCATTAATTCTTCAGCTTCATCTGGAGTTCTTTTCCTGAAAACACAACCAGCACAACTATCCAGGTATGCCCTAGACTCAATGGTTAGTCCACTATAAAATATATCAAGTAAGTCATGCTTTTCCAAATCATGTCCAGGCCGAGCTATAAGAAGAGAGCAAAACCTTGCCCAAGCTTCAGGCAATTTCTCTCCATCTTCCTGGTCAAAACTATAAATTTTCTGCAAAGCAATATGTTGAGCACTAGCAGGAAAGTATTTTCGAAAGAAAACATCAAGCAAACTACTTGGACTATCAATAGAATCAGGAGGCAAACTATTATACCAAGTTTTAGCATCATCCTTTAATGAGAAAGGAAAAAATTGAGCAACAAAATAAGTACGATTCTTGGTATCATCAGAAAACAAGCTACTCAAAGTAGAAAGCTCAATCATGTGCTCTACAACACTTTCTTTGTCAGTACCACAAAAAGGTGTTTTCTCAACAATAGATATATGAGATAAATCAAGAGAAAAATCATAATCCTTATCCTTAATGTTTATAGGAGATGTGGCAAATTTAGGATCGGAGACGAGTTTATATCTAACAAAGACGTTGTGCAAGAAGCTTTTTAATGTTACTTGCATCGGTAGTAGCATTACATTTATCAATAAAATCATCATCAAGTTCCACATAATCTTCATCAAGATCATCACTAGAGTATTCAACGTGACTCGGTGAATTAACAGTGTAATAAGTATTTTCATTAGGAATTTCGTATTTTCAATTTGTCTAGACCTAGCAATTGTAGCATCTAGAAAAGGACCTAATGAACCATTATCATCAAGAACAGTGAGAAGCATCATCAAGATTATAAGAGGAATTTCCGTATTCAGCAGAAATACCAAGCATGTGAAGCTTGTGGTGGTGAAACAAGTTGACTTATCACGAGATGGTGAATCAAGAGCAGCAGAGGTACTCGTAGTTGTACCTTTTCTTGTAGTGGATGGTAATATGGCGACTTTAGCATCGCGAGATTTACCCATGATGGAGGATTTGCAGCGAACAATATCAATTCGAGTGAACTTGCAAATAAAGCTATGCTCCTCTGCAATGGCGCAGAAAATAGTCTTGATGACCCACAAGTATAGGGGATCGCAATGATCTTCGAGGGAAGTAAAACCCAATTTATTGATTCGACACAAGGGAGCCAAAGAATATTTGTAAGACTTAACAACGGAGTTGTCAATTCAGCTGCACCTGGAAACAGACTTGCTCGCAAGAGTTTATCAGTAGCAACAGTTTTATAGCAGTAGCGGTAGTGAAATATAAGCAGCAGTGTAATAAAGACAGCAGTAGTGATTATAGTAAACAACAGGATTAAAATACTGTAGGCATAGGGATGGATGAACGGGCGCTGCATGGATAAGAGAATTCATGTAATAATCAAGGCAGGGCATTTGCAGATAATAATAAGACAGTATCCAAGTACTAAATAACCATAGGCATGTGTTCCGTATATAGTCGTACGTGCTCGCAATGAGAAACTTGCACAACATCTATTGTCCTACCAGCCGGTGGCAGCCAGGCCTCTAGGGAAACTACTGGTAATTAAGGTACTCCTTTTAATAGAGTACCGGAGCAAAACATTAACACTCCGTGAACACGTGTGATCCTCATATCACTGCCTTCCCCTCCGGTTGTCCCAATTTCTGTCACTTTGGGGCCTCGGGTTCCGCACAGCAATATGTGTATACAACTTGCAGGTAAGATCATAAAACAATGAATATCATCATGAATCAATAACATGTTCAGATCTGAAATCATGGCACTTGGGCCCTAGTGACAAGAATTAAGCATAACAAGTTGCAACAATATCATAAAAGTACCAACTACGGATACTAGGCACTATGCCCTAACAATCTTATGCTATTACATGAACAATCTCATCCAACTCCTACAGCGGGAGATTTACTCACACATGGATGGGGGAAGCATGGATGGTTGATGGAGAGGCGTCGGTGGTGATGATGGCGATGATCTCCTCCAATTCCCCGTCCCGGCAGGGTGCCAGAACGGAGTTTCTGATCCCGAGATTGAGTTTCGCGATGGCGGCGGAGTTCTGGATGTCTTCTGGCAAATTGGTCGAACCCCCGTGCGTTTTTAGGTCAAGGGCTTTAAGTAGTCCAGAGGAGAGCGTCGGGGGCTGGCCGAGGCGGCGCCACCATAGGGCGGCGCGGCCCAGGGGCCCACCGTGCCGCCTTGTGGTGGGCACTCCTCATGGCCCCCCTCCGTCTCGTCTTCTGGCTCCGTAAGTCTTCTGTGAAAATAGGCCCATTGCAATTATTTTTGGGGATTTTCCTGAAAGTTGATTTTCTGCACAAAAATAAGACACCAGGGCAACTGCTGAAAACAACGTTAATCCGTGTTAGTTGTATCCAAATTACACAAATTAGAGGCAAAACAATAGCAAAAGTGTTCGCGAAAGTGGATACGTTTTGGACGTATCACCAGCCACAAACTTGTCAGGTAAGACACACTTAAGGAGTTCAAGCTCTTTCGCAATGCACTGTATCTCATGAGCTTGTTCGAATACAGAACGGTTGTTTACCATCCTGATGTCATGGAAAATCTCCATGATGTACAGTTCACTGCCTGCATCGGTTGCACCGAATTTAGCATTCAGTGCATCCTAGAGCTCTTTACCATCTGTTATGTGCATGTACACATCACACAGACGATCAGCAAGAATACTCAGAACGCATCCGACGAAGAATGTATTGTTTTCCTTGAACTTGTTCTGATCTTGGTTAGATATAGTTCCTTCAGGTAAACCATCACTAACTTCGAACACTTTCAGATGAGTAAGCCGGAGCGTGGCCTTAACCTGCCACCTCTTAAAGTGCACACCGGTAAACTTATCCGCCCTCAGTGCATCAGCAAAACCAGCCATTGTTAACTCAGGAAATTGCCTACAATTAGGTTTTTGGATTGTTGGATAATTAGGCACAATTTCCATAATTAATTCCAGAGTATTAAGCCTGATGATAGTAACTACTAACTGAAACTCGAACATACTAGATGCATTAATCAACATGAATAGTAGTAGGGCAAACAGTACAACATCCATCGCTAAACATATCGAGATTTGTCGTGCGTACCGATCTGGTGGTGGTGGCGGTGGCGGTGTAGCAGATGACGTCGCAGCAGTAACGTTGTTGATGACAACATTGTTGACGACGGGAACGACGGGTCGAAGTAGACGGCGTTGAAGATGACGGTAGGCAGCACCGCCCGACTTGGACGGAATGCGACCCGTGATGAAGAACTTGAGCAGTCGCGCAATAGGATCACAAAGGCGATTGGTTCCGGAGACCTGCTCTCCCGTTCGCCGATGCACGTCGGCGCGTGAGATGGAGTAGGCTACGATGGCGACGCAAGCAGAGAGAGGTGGAAACCCTAACTCGTGTATCAGATAGCTTTCTGCGGTAGCCGGGCAAGAGATTATATAGGCTCAGGAAACCCTAGGCAACGTGGGGCACGCCCACGTCGCGCGCACGTTTCGAGTCGGTTACAGATAGCCCACGGTCCGGGAGCGACCCGAATCGACTAACTGTGACACGTCCGTCTAGGACTCTGTTCATTTTCCTGAGCTGCAAAAAGTAAGGAAAGTCTCGGCTCAAGGCTCAATCCACTCACCACAAGCGCGGAGCGCGTCGTGACGTGTCGTGTTGATTCGAGACGAGCGAGCGAGGAGGAGGAGGAGCGTGCGTGTAGCACTCCTATGCTCACTCACTTACTAGTGGTGGAACAACCCACCTTATAAGGTGGTCTAACTTCCTCCCAACTTTTCATGTGGGACTAAACTTCCCACCTCTTGCCACTCCCTAGTGAGGTGCCACCCACTTGGGCTCAAACTCACAAGGCTGCCACTATTTGAGCTTTGAGATTTATAGGGAAAACTGAAATCTAATTTGGGCCACTAAAAATGGACCCAATATTTCAACATTTACATACTTGGATGGGTCGAGGATGGATATCACTTGGATGTCTCCTTGAGGAGCAGGTTGGTGGAATGCATGTTCCCTTGCTCAGATCGGATCGGCAGTGAGATAGCAACGACAATGGAGCACTGGCTTCCCTTCTCTTGTTCTTCCACAAGGATCCGTAGATACATGGGCTCTAATTCATACCCTCACAGAAAAATCAACCAAAAATTTCATACAGGATTCAAATCGAAAAGAAATCACGGAAGCAAATCGGAAGCAAATGAGTAGATGAAAACCTACCACGAACATGGACAAGAAAGGGAATTAATACACAAAAAACATGCCTGAAGCAAATCCTCCAAGGCTGGATGCAATTTCTCCACTGCTTCAGCCGGCCTCGATCTCCTTGGGCATGTCTGTTAGCGCCGTGGTTGGAGGGGACAAGAGGCTTGGCCGTGAAAAACGAATGGGGGCGCAGATGAGACCGCAGGGTCGAGGACGACGAGGGTGGCGCCTCCCTTCCCGCCGGCCATCGCATGGTGTAGATGCCAATGATAGGTCACCCTCGAGGAAATGGCACGCGAGGAGTTGGACGACCATGGAGATGCCGATCAGGTGACGCTGCCGTATACGACCTCCAGCTGCAACCCCTGAACTTCCGTTATAGCAACCACATGATGGGGGTTTCGTTCCTCCCGTCGGAGGTGGTAGGCGGCGGCTGCCGTCACAGATCGACACAAGGAAGGCGGGAGAAAACCTAGAGGCGACTTCTATTTTGTGTTCCATTGGCCGGCGGTAGTACATGAAACTGGGCCAGGCCCATAAGGAGGCGATAGATGAAGCGGGACAATCGATCGCCGAAGCCAACTGGTAAGCGGGACAATCGATCGCCGGAGCCGCCTGGGATGGCGTGACGACGGAACAGGTTAGTAGAGATAATACTAAGGGTGTGTTTGGTAGCCTGGGGCTACTCAGATTCTCCATCTCTCTTCAGCTATGCTGACCTCAACTATGCTCAGTACAGATTGTTGCCTTTGTTTGTTAGGCCGGGTGTGTTGAGAATCTCTGAGTAGAGAAGCTGTTTGGTGCTCATGTATGACTAGAGCCGGGCTATACAAAATAAAAAGCAATCGGGTCCCTAAATATATGACACAAAAGCAATCGGGTCCTTGTGGTGCCATGGCGGCCGTGGCTGGAGGTCGTGGACGACGGCGCGAGGCCGTGGACGGCAGTGCGAGGTTGTCGACAGCGGCGCGAGGCCGTGGACGTCGCGCAGGTCGGCGCGAGGCCCTGTCAGAAACGCAATCGGGTCCCTGGCGACGAAACTCCGGCGAGGATGCTCCGTTGACCGAGCTCCGGTGGCGGCGCGAGGCCGTGGCTGGTCGTCGCGGAGCTGGCCGTCCGGGCGCGAGGCCGTGGCCGGTCGCGTGTGCTCTGGCGAGGGAGCTCCGGTGGCGAAGGATCTCCGCTGACCGTGGCTGTCCCCGAGCGAGGAGCTCCGGCGTGAAGGTGCGGGCGGCCGGCCGGCGTCGTCCCGGCGTCGAGGCGGTGGCGTCCGGCGTCGAGGAGGCGGCGCAGAGGGCGGCGTCAAGAGCGGGCGATTTTGGAGCGAGAGCGGCTACGGTGGGAATGAGCGAGACCGGTCCGACCCCTGTTGGATTTTGGCCCGCGCCGCGAGGCGCGGGGGTTTTTCCGGGCGAGGTCAGCCCCGCCTGAGTGCGAAGCTCGATTTGAGCTTCTCGTCGGGCGGTGGCGAGAGGCCTTTTCCGGTGAGTTGGGCAGTGCCCACTTGGGAGAGCCGACCTACCAAACAGCTAAAATCTCAGAAATCTCTGTTGAGATGGGATTTTCTGGGTTGGCCCGACCTACCAAACACACCCTAAGTAGTAGAGAAGAGATACAAATCCAAGTTTAAACTACAATTTTCTCAATTAACGAAAACGGGGCAAATGCCATAAGGACGGCGACGATTTGGCCCATGCTATCAATCAATTTCAAGGGCTGGTTGAGGTCGACACATTCGGCTTGTTCATTCACGTGGTACCCACTCGTCTTAATCCAGCTAGCATCGGCTGCATGCGCCTCTCAAACATATCGACGTGTTCTCATACAATTACAATGACATGTAGGGCCTATGACTCGTCTGTCCAGCATGTCAGTGGCCTAGTCATTTTCTTCCTCGCGTTTGCAAATTTCCGCAGACGGCACAATTATTGTGGCAATTTTAATAAAACCCAATTCCCCTTTCTGTGTCCTCCCCCATCCGATCCGCCCCGATCCCCAAACTCCTCTCCACCTCCACCTCCGCGGCTCCACTTCGCGCGCGCGCGAACCCGCCTCTCCCGTCCCCACGCCATCCCAGCCGGCTCCGATCCGGCCGCCGCCCGTCCCCATGCAGCACCGCTCGCCGGCGGCCGCCTCGGCCTCCGCCTCCCCCTCCCCCGGGGCGGCGGCTGCCGCGGCGGCGGCGGCCATGGCGCCCGGCGTAGGCGGGGTGGAGCCGGCCGTGACGCTCGACCAGGTCCCGCGCTGGAGCGACCCCGACCAGCGCCTCCCCTCCTCCCCCACCGCCGCCGGATCCGAGGCCCCCGCCTCCTCCTTCCTCTCCTTCGCCGACCCCCTCGACGCGGCCGCCGGGGCGGGGGGCCGCGGCGCGTCCCGCTTCCCCGTCGACGACCACGTCAACTCCAAGATCTACCTCTGGCGGGGCCAGCCCTGGAGCCTCGAGGTCGACGCCGTCGTCAACTCCACCAACGAGGTCCGTCGCTCGCGATTCCCTTCCCCTCCTCCTCCTCTCGTGCCGCAAACGTACATACACTATTAGCAGCATCGCGATCGGTAGCGCTAATTTGTTCCTCAATGCTTCCCGCAGAGCTTGGACGAGGCGCACAGCAGCCCGGGCTTGCACGCGGCGGCGGGGCCGGAGCTCGCCGAGGAGTGCGCCACCTTGGTACGTTTTTTCCTCCGATGCTGTTTCTACCTTCTAGAGCCGCATTTCGGTTTGGGATCGTCATCAGCGGGGCGGCCTTTTGTTTTCATCCATCTTTGCAGGGTGGGTGCCGGACTGGGATGGCCAAGATGACCAATGCGTACGATCTCCCTGCTAGGTTGGTCATCTCATTTCGTTCTCATCAGAGCTGTTGTAGTTACACGACAGACTTGTTAGTACTTGAGAATGGAGACTATAGAGGGTAGATAGCAGCGCCTTACAAGTATTGATTGCTCAAGTCATAGCGCTTTCTGTATGGATTGTTAAAACAAGTGTTCTATTTCCCCACATTCGAAAAAAAGAAGAAGTGTTTTATTTCCCATTGGGTATGTACACAATGTTTACCCACAGAGAAGCCCATATGACCGACAATCCTCATATGTACTGATTTTGCATCCTCCATGCTTGTAGTAGTAACACTTGAGAATGGAGACTACAGAGGGTAGATAGCACAATCTTTCCAGTACTGATTCGAATGTAGTTGGGCAACCAGTGTTCAAGCCATAACATTTTGTGTATGAATTCTTGAATGCAGTTTGTCCATTTCTGATTGGGTATATACACAATGTTTGCTCACTACAAGTTTGCATATGATCAATAATCCTTTTGTAATTGCAGATTTTGCATCCTTTTCTACTATTTTTTTTTATGGAAAAGGAGGCAGCCAAATTGACCATTGCTCCAAGGAAATTTTTGACATATTGTTGTTTTATCTGCTGTTGCCATCTTATAGTGATTTTTTTAGTTATTTCGCAAAAAAATGGTGATTATTTTTAGTTGCAAATCAGTAGCTATCTCAGCAAAAGAATGGTGATTATTTTATAGGGATGGCATAAGTGTTGGTATGTGGTCTGACATGCATTTGCACAAATGGTACTTGGTTACATAAGCAGTCAACTCTGTGAAGTTCATTTGCATAACTTTGCAAACTGTTAGACCCTTTCAGAGGGAATTAACACTCAAGTACATTATCATCTCGATTAATGGACAGAGCAACATTTTATGGCATATGCTTCTGTAAGCATGAACAATCATATTTTCGTGGTCAACGTACATCATTAAGGGACCCTGGTTTTGCTCTCCGAGACACCCCACCCTCCTCTGGATAAATTATCTGTCGGCATTTTTTTGCTAAGACAATGCTGTTCTGCTAATATATTTTACCAGTAGAAAATTGGTGATACTTTATAGTTAATTAAATTTTAGTGGGAAGATCTATTTGTTCCAAAAAACGCACATTTGTTCTGACCATATGGGCGATTACTCCTGCTGTTCGATGTCAAATCAGCCATTACAACTGCAATGGTTGCTCACCATAGACCAGTCCTAATTTTCTGGTTCCATGCTGCATTCCGTACTGTAAAACCAATTACACTTTGTCTGTAATTTGCTCCACAGTGCAATTTGAACTCTGCATTTTCCATCTGAATGAATACTTGCTGTAAACAGATCAGATCAGACCTTACCTGTCTTATGCTCAAGGGTGATCCGCTACTAAGGCATATAATTTTTTTTCTTAAGTCAAGACTTATATGTTTGACCAAGTTTATAGGAAAAAACATCAATTTCTAGATTACCAAATCAGTATCATTAGATCCACTATTAAATATATTTTCTTATTATATTTATTTTGTATTTTTTCTAAAACATTGGTAAAACTTTGAAGGTTTGATTTAGGACAAAATTTATATGCCTTATATTTTGGAATGGTGCAAGTCATTGATTTTTATTATATTTGCTCTTCATCTGTTACCATACTTATCGATTTGTTTTCCAGGAAGGTCATCCATACGGTGGGCCCTAAATATGCTGTCAAGTATCACACAGCTGCGGAGAGCGCACTTAGCCACTGCTACAGGTCTTGTATGGAACTACTTGTTGAGAATGGTCTTGAAAGGTATATTAAAAGCTTTGATGCTTGAATACGTACATATTTTTATTTATTTTACATTTTGGTGTCTTCCAATATTGCATTTCACATAGTATGTCCTGCAATTTTACGAGATTAAGTTTTTTTTGCCTTTAATGTGATTAGCATCGCAATGGGTTGCATATACACAGAGGCCAAGAATTACCCTCGCGAACCAGCAGCTCATGTGGCAATAAGTGAGTTATCTTGTCAATATTTTGTTTCAATTCTCTTTATGTTCCGCTATTGTTTGATTTGTTCAATGGCTGCTATTTTCTACGGATGCGGACTCCAAAGAATGGATTTTGTCTGTGCTAATTATTTATTTGTTCAACAGTTAGCTTTTCCTAGTTTCTAAGTCCTGTCTTCTTTGGATGAGGTTGAGCAGGAACTGTTAGACGTTTTCTGGAGAAGCAAAAGGACAATATAACTGCTGTTGTCTTTTGTACTATATCATCATCTGATACAGAGATATATAAGCGGTACTTAAACTGAAACTAGTACTGCTAGTTAAATGTGATGATTTTCTTGCATAGATTGATAGTGTTGCATCCTGCAGATTGCTTCCTCTGTATTTCCCACGGGACAAACAGGAGGAAGAGATAGCTTCGTTAAAACTTCCAGCTGATGTTGGGGATGAGAATGGCGAGCCAATAATAGATGAAAGGAAAATAAGAATAAAAACATTGCCTGCGGAGGCAGCAAATAGCAAATATCCAGCTCCCGTGCCCGCAGATAATCCCCTTTCTGGTTCTGGATTGACACGCAGAAGGTGAGACTCAACATGTTACTTGACGATGATTGTTCCTTAGTTGGAGTTTGTCTCATTCTGTTTTGTTCCATACAGAAATTCGAAGATGGATTCATATTTGGATCCTACCTTTATGTCCATAATTAAAGATCCAGATCTCCGACGCAAGGAGCAATGGGAAAAGTCTGCCCAGGCAAAGAAAGGATTTAATTGTGCCAAGTTGCTCGGTTTAGGCGATCTTGGTGGTCCTGCCTTATCGGCTGCCGAAGAATATTCACTTCATTCAAGATACCTTGCTAAAGCAAATTCCCTCAATCTTTCAGAAATCGCTGAAATGAAAATAATGTATGTAAATTCGTCATTTTCTATTTATTTTGGACTTTCTTCAGGCTGCTTTCTATCCATGACAATTTTTCCTGCTGGCGCTGTATCATTTGCCTGTATTTTGATATTGTTCGTCAATTTCAGTTACCGTGGTGGTGTCGATAGTGAAGGGCGTCCAGTTATGGTGGTTGTTGGCGCTCACTTTCTTCTTCGCTGTTTAGATCTTGAACGATTTGTTCTATATGTAGTAAAGGTAATAAATTGAAACACTTGAACTGCACATGATATGCAGTAACTTTCCCTGATATATCATGATTCATGAGCTTGCAAGGATTAATATACAATAGTGCTGCCTCAAAATGCAAAAGTTCTTAAGGTGTCAAATTGTCTTGAAGGATTTAAATACATAATGCACTATTTTATGGATATATATGCAATTTAACAACATTGATGATTGGGCCCACAACAAGAAAAGTAAAGGCAATGCATCTAGCAGTTACTTTGTACTATGGAAGTAAATCTGCAATTTCCTTTCTACTTATATATGATATTTGCTGCAGCCTCTTTTAGTACTACTTGATAGTACCCATTCCTTTTTTTTTTGGAACATCTGGACAATAATCTCTGACTGGATTATGATATGCTTTGCTTACAGGAGTTTGAGCCTTTGATTCAAAAGCCCTACTCTATTGTCTATTTCCACTCGGCAGCATCCTTACAAGTGTAAGTGTTGGATATGTAGGCTGGGAGGAAATTACATTTCTATCTGAACCTTAGTGTATTTAATATTTAAGAAGCAGTGGTGTAACTTGAGTTCTTGTAATTGAATTTGCAGACAACCAGACTTAGGATTCATGAAGCGGTTACAACAAATGCTAGGGCGGAAGCATCAGCGAAATCTTCAGGTTTGTACCTCATTTGATCTGATTGTGCATTAATGATTTTATGTTTGAAGAATATTAACATCTGGTGTCATCGATTTCCACAGGCTATATATGTACTCCACCCAACACTGGGATTGAGAACAGCTATTTTGGCGTTGCAGCTTCTTGTTGATGGAGATGTAAGTGTGGTTGCAAATACTTTATCTCCTTATTACTGGGCATGATTTGTTTTCTTGAAATTCCAACTTCTCGTTGTGTGTGAATCAGGTCTGGAAGAAAGTTGTCTATGTTGACAGATTGATGCATTTGTTCAGATATGTACCACGAGAACAGCTAACCATTCCAGATTTTGTCTTTCAGTAAGGAAATCTTGCAAATTTTCTAGCTTTTTCACAGGTCTTCTAGCTAAGATAGTTCAGTACTGATGTAGTTAATCACGCAGGCATGATCTCGAAGTGAATGGTGGAAAGGGCATAATCGTTGATCCTAGAACAAAGCATGTCTACCAAAGACCGTCAGGTTGATATTTAGTAACTTGTTCCTTCCAGTTCCTCGGTCAACTATTGTAAAAACTATGTCCTCTAGCAGAGTTTTTCTAGATCCGTGCAGTATGTACCTAGTTGAGTTGGCATTATGTTCTACTTACATTCTTTCTTATCTTAGGAAGGTGAATATGTATATCAGCATATGTATCTTGTTCTGTACAAGCAAATAAAGGCTGTATCTAAATGTCCCCCCAAGTTCTCCCGTTGGGATCAGTTGCCTAGTCCTTATGTACTGTAGAATCTTGACTGGTCCTTGCAGTGGAGTAATATGTTGTCCGGTTACTAATGTTCTGGACAAGTGGACACGCGGGTGTTACAATCTTGTAAAGTCACCTACCTGCATCTTCCCAGATAGGATTCATACACCGTATGGTGCCTAGATATCTCCACTTTGGCCACCGGGCAAGTTAGGGTATGTTTGGTTTACAGCCAACACCTACCACACCAAAAATTTGGCAAGCCCATAACATTTGGTAGATGTTTGGAGTGAAGCCCAGAAATTGGCTGCCAAAGTTCGCCCCAGCCCGCCTGTGTAGTTTTCGCGCGCTGAGGGTGGAGAAATCCATCGCCAAAATATTCGCAGCCCTACCCGCCCGCTTCTTCATGGTGGGTCCCATGTAATAATTAAAATATGAGAATTCTATTAGAAAAAACTTAGCACACAGTATACCAAAACTTTTATTCCATATAGCGGATATAGGAGGGGTTTGTTCTAAGAATCTTGTGTTGAGTAATTCGACACATAAAAGTACATTAATTAATTAATTAATTAATCCAAATTATTCATATTAAATAATTGGAATTATTTTTTGATAGGTCAATTCATATTAAAGAAAAGGTTGTTTAGATGTATACATTATTTATTTCTTATTTAAAATTGAAAAAATTAATTTCTTTATTTTATTAATTTAGTATCCAGAAGTAGTCTTTCTTTGATCCATATCTTATTTAATTCATAATCTTATTTAATTCATATTATAGTATATGAATACTCTCTATACATATGAAATAATATCTACTGAAAATCAGATGAATATTAAATATTTTATACTATATTTTTTTTATATATTAAATATTTCCTTGCAATACTGGCCAACATGCAGTGAATGATGATCCAACGATCTATTTTCTGTTGGGGAAAAGAACTAGTATTACGAAACATCTTTAAGCGTTCTATTTCGTATCTCATTGGTTCATACAAGTGAGCTAGCTGCTTTGAACTGCATGCAGTAGTTAGTTACGATAATTTAGCTCACGTTTTTTTTCTTCTTGACTTTATTCTTAAAAAATACCTTATTAACAATTATTTTGATTGAATTGTCATCAAATCAAGAATTGGCCAATTTAAGTTGTCTATGCATGCCAAATCAGTTTGGTTGCAAACCAAACAGACGCACTATTCAACCAAAATTTTGGAAGGACAACGGCTATAATCCAAACAACAAGACTTTGTCAATATTTTGGTCATGCCAAAAATTTGGTAGGGCTTGTTGGGGCTCAAACCAAACGCACCCTTAGTACTTTTTATTGTTCACCATTTTGTCCACACGTAAAATTTTCTAGCGTCAAGTTTGATCTGTTTTATTTTTATTTTTGGGTAGCAGTCAAGACAATTGCTTAGGAAATGTCAACCCATTTACAATCGGCAAGGATTTGTCAAACATGACAGTGATACTGTATATCATCATGAGCGGTTGCTCTCGAGAATCAAATTACCTTGCGTCTGAAGTTAATAAGTAACAATGGTGCCTTAGAATAATGGATCGTAACATTTGGAGCAACTTTCTTGAGATGATTATCTCATCAAACTGTCAGTGAACCACACTTTTTAGGAACGGGCGGTCGTTGTTCACCCCTCAACAACACCAACAGGGGAAGCTGTATGCTGTTTTTCTGAATTCATGAGTATGAAAACTGTGTTGATGATGGCCGAGCTGTGGTTGTCACATTCTAAAGCAAATATTAGCTAGACTTGCTCAAATTTAAGGTATTGTGGAAAAAAACTGTTGGATGGTCTATCATCACTGTATTCAATAAATCATGTTGAAGTTACATAAACTCTGTTAGAAAGTCATCAAACATTTCAGGTCGTATCCTTCCCAATGCTAAGCTTGTTCAGAGCATGATTAATAAAATTGGTTAGCATAAATTATCTACAATCAGTTAAACCAGATGAGATCATCATGATTTTGAGGCTTTAATAACAATGCTAGAGGGCAGAAAGTCTAGTTGTTTTTAAAAGTAGTTGACAAATGCATTCGACTCCGTCAGGTAGTACCATCTACCAGAGTAATTGGGTTTGCAATTGTTGTACTGTCATGCTTTACTTATTGTAAAGCTGTTGTTGATAAGAGCTGTTGTAGATGATAATAGTCAGATAGCTTCTCTTGGGATTGATGATTGTGTCTCCACTGCTCTTATACCTTCCGCCTGGAGATGATAGGAGTGGAAACCCTCATAGGCTTGCGAGCTGCTCCTGTTATTTCTGCAGATTTACGTTAAAAATGGAAGTCGTACTATGAAAATTGAGTATTGAAAGATGAACCTTTCCACCTCTATGGAAAATCAACAATGTGGTAGATGAACACCACTCCACCGAGAAACGCCAACATCCAGCAGCTGCTCCAAAAACGATGCCCCAGGAGGTAGAACGACGAGGGCGCGCCGCCATCGTCCGATCCGGGAGACCCGGACCTAGGGTTTCCCCCGGAGCAGCACAAGTGAGAGACCGCAGACTGCGACGACTGCCTTCAAGAAGGTAGCGGCGCGAGACGTCGCCATCGTCCGCCAACCGAAGTCGGAGCACGGTTTTCACCGGTAGCCGCACATCCCCAACTCGCCGAGTGTAGTGCCAAGACGGCAAAGATGACGCCTCGACAAGGTAACGACGTCGACTGACGCCGCCATCATCCGCCAAGACCGAGGTCGAGGCTCAGTTTTCACCGGCCGCCATGACACCCCGGACTAGATCATCATTGCCGGATCCCATGATCCCCACACAGGACTACCAGCCTGGCCGACCACCTCCGACGGAGAAGATGGACACCACCGCCATGCCCAGGGTAGATACGCTGGATTCCTCGCGTCGCAAGAATAGCCCAAGATTTCCTCCGCGAACCGCCGTCGGGGACCTCGCGGAGCAGAGCCATGCCCCAGTCCCGTCCAGGCCCATCTGGGCCCAGATCGGGGCCCAGACCACCGCCGCCACCCGTTGCCGTCGACAGCAGGGTCGCCGATGTCCTCCGGCTGCCGCCATGCCGCGATGCCCCGTCGACCTGGCCGGTGCGGTCGCCGCCGCCAGCGCAAGATGCGCCCCCGCCGAGTCGCGGACGAGAACCTCCGCCGCCGCCGCCACGCCACCGAGGCTTTGCCCGGCAGCGCCTCCGGCGGCGGCGGCAGGGAGAGAAGGCACGCGGGGAGGCGAGAGGAGGGGCTGCCGGAGCGCCCGGGCGCGGCGCGGCGCCGCCGCGTCGGGGCGAGGGTTAATTAGGAGCGGTCTTTTGTATTTTTACATTCCAAATGACCAATGTTATGATCGTATGGCTATTGCCTGCGATTCTGCTCTGAAATTGGGTTTAGAGGTGATCATGAACAATTTCAATGGCTGTATTTGCACGAATTCGTATGGCAATATTTGCATGACTTGCATTTTCCATACCCATTTCTTGGAGAAATCGTTTTTTTCTTGTTCTTTTCTGTCTTAAGAAATCGATAGAGCCTTTGCCTTATTGTCATACCACACGAATAGGTATGGAGGAGAGAAAAACATTAGTAACCCCACCTATTAAGACAGGTCACAAGATAGTTGTATTGATAACATTTAGATAAAACTCACATTACAATCTCGACCTTTTCTGGCAGCCCTTTATTCCTTACAATTTGTTCCGTTGAGGTATATTCCCAGCATAAAGATGACGTGGTTTCAATATTTTTCTTTTCATATTTCTGTATTGAAGCATGAAAGTCAAAACTGATAAACTTCAGTTTGGCATTCCTCAATCCCCAACTAAGATGTGTCTCTAAACGAAGGCATTTGACCTTTGATGCATCTTGATAATGTACGGCTGTACCTGCCGTACATAGAGTATTTTATTCCTGCAACTAGCCAATGTCCGGATTGGTATATCCATACCGTAGGTCCACGATGCATACATGTTCCTATGTCCATTCCAATCTTTATCTAATTTTGCTAAGTTCCCCTTGTCTGCCTATATATAGGTACCAGCGGTACGGAAGAAAACACACAACAAGAAAACTAGAGAAGTAGAAGCGGAGAGCTCATAGCTAGGAGAGGTCAATAACTAGTTGATCGATCGGCCATGGCGGGTGAACAGCTCAACGTGTTGAAAGCACTAGACCAGGCGAAAACGCAATGGTACCATTTCACGGCGGTGGTGATCGCCGGCATGGGCTTCTTCACCGACGCCTACGACCTCTTCTGCATATCCCTCGTCACTAGGCTGCTGGGGCGCATCTACTACACCGAAGCTGGCAGCAACGAGCCGGGTCACCTCCCGGCAAACGTGTCGGCCGCCGTGAATGGCGTGGCCCTCTGCGGCACGCTCGCGGGGCAGCTCTTCTTCGGCTGGCTCGGTGACAAGCTCGGCCGCAAGAGCGTCTATGGTTTCACGCTCATCCTCATGGTTCTCTGCTCCATCGCGTCAGGGCTCTCGTTCGGGCACGAGGCCAAGGGTGTGATAGGGACGCTGTGTTTCTTTCGCTTCTGGCTCGGCTTCGGCGTTGGCGGCGACTACCCCTTATCGGCGACCATCATGTCCGAGTACGCCAACAAGAAAACACGTGGCACCTTCATCGCTGCCGTATTTGCCATGCAGGGCTTCGGTATTCTGTTCGGCACCATCGTCACCATTGTTGTCTCCTCCGCGTTCCGGAACGCGTTCCCAGCGCCACCCTTCTACGTCGACGCAACGTCATCCATTGGGCCGGAGGCCGACTACGTGTGGCGCATCATTGTCATGTTCGGCACCATCCCTGCCGCGCTGACCTACTACTGGCGCATGAAGATGCCAGAGACCGCGAGATACACGGCGCTCATCACCCGCAACACGAAGCAAGCCACGGCGGACATGTCCAGGGTGCTCAACAAGGACATCACCGAGGAGGAGGAGAAGGTCCAGCTTCAAGTGGCCTCCGGGGACACTTGGGGCCTCTTCTCGCGGAAGTTCATGAGCCGCCACGGACTACACCTGCTAGCCACCACAAGCACCTGGTTCCTGCTGGACGTCGCCTTCTACAGCCAGAACCTATTCCAGAAGGACATCTTCACCAAGGTCGGATGGATCCCACCGGCAAGGACAATGAGCGCCCTCGAGGAGTTGTACCGCATCGCTCGTGCCCAGGCGCTCATCGCTCTTTGCGGCACCGTACCGGGCTACTGGTTCACCGTCGCCTTCATCGACATCATTGGCAGGTTCTGGATCCAGCTCATGGGTTTTGCCATGATGACCATCTTCATGCTCGCCATCGCTGTGCCCTACGACTACCTCGTCAAGCCAGGGCACCACACCGGCTTCGTCGTTCTCTACGGCCTCACCTTCTTCTTCGCCAACTTTGGGCCCAACAGCACAACCTTCATCGTGCCCGCCGAGATCTTTCCGGCCAGGCTCCGCTCCACTTGCCACGGTGTCTCTGCCGCTGCCGGTAAGGCCGGGGCGATCATCGGTGCATTCGGGTTCCTGTATGCATCACAGGATCAGAAGAAGCCCGACAAAGGGTACTCCGCGGGTATCGGCATGCGCAACGCACTCTTCGTGCTCGCTGGCACTAACTTCCTGGGATTACTTTTCTCACTGCTGGTGCCAGAGTCAAAGGGAAGGTCGCTCGAGGAGATCTCCAAGGAGAACTATGACGATGACGCAACCATTACCCCTGCTGGTGTCTAGTGTTTTACATGTATGGCTCGTGTGTTTGCTTTTGCTTCCTTTTGCTCGTGTGCTGCCACTCGCTGAATTCGTGGCATCGGTTTGATGTCCGCGTGCAATTCCTTTTTTTCAGTTAGACCTTAACACAAACCTATCGTTTGTGTTGTATGCATTGTTTCTTTGTTCACCAAGAATCTCTATGAAAATCAATGATTTGATGCTAAAAGCGACTTCTTATATGTTTCGCGTGGAGAAATGTATTGGGTTCTAAGAAAATGAAGAATTTTTTGAAAAACAGTACCCTTCATAAAATGCGTTTATCGGGGACTCAAGGGTAACGAAACTTGGGGGAAAGCACGATGGTACTAGGGTTCCCACGCGGTAGCTCGTGCATCACGCAAGCTTTCCTTTGGGATCGCTCTTATAAGTTTTTTCAGCACAAAAGGGTGCCCCACCATTTCATTGCAACAAGAAATCAAAATGTAGACAAGGTAGATCTGGAATTGTGCTCTTATACATTTTGTCTAAATATTCTCCGCCAACTTTCCGCAAAGTGTTTTAGGAGAATGACATTAATTTTTTTACCAATGCAACTTTTGCGTCCGCAAGACAGAGGACACTGGGGTTTGCACCCTTTTTTATTTGGTAGTGGGCACTGGTCGTTTCAAATCTAAATGAAGCAAGATACAAAAATACACGATTTTTACTTAAGTTTAGGACGCATGATGCGAAACCCCTACGTCATGCATGTCTTATCACTTTAGACTCAAACAGGGTATACGAGGAGCTGAGACTCCATATTTCTTCTCCGCCTTTAGAGTTTTTCCTCTCCTTCCTTCAAGCCTAACCTTACATAGAAAACTGGTCATCCTTTTATACTAAAGGGGATACCACATAATGTATGTGCATGTTCTGCAAATGGCATCCAACGGGGTAGGCGGTGGTACAGATGAACCAACTTCCTATGTGTTCTACACGTCGTAGTCCTTGATGTGATGTCATCAATCCATCCCATCGACTTGCCTCTGTGCGCAGTCCGGTAGAGTGCACTGCAACCGTCGGGTGGTAATTGGACTTTTAGACGGCGCCAAGGGTGTGGCACCAAGTTTCGAGTATGCGCTCCCGCGGGAAGGCATGTCATGGATCCCGGGTACGCGCCTCCCCCGGAGGCCATCCTGCCGCTGGCGAGGCCTCTCCGCTCATCGTCGTGTCGTCGAAGTGTGCTCGGGTTGCCCACAAGTCCTTGGAGATGACGTCTTCGGGGCATGTCCTCCTAGCACTGCTCTTTAATGAAGAAGTTCATGATGGGCATATATTTGGTGATCATGGTGGCACAACAACGCCCCTCCCCGGGCACAACAGTGGTACCGAGTTTGCATGCCTTCAAGCCTCTCTCTCTATGGGGCACCATCTTGGCCCACGCGAACGGTGTAGTGGGCATCTTGGTTCCCACTACGTCGGGAGTAGCCCCCGGGCATGTGTCGGCAATATCCTTTGTTTTGGGCTTCGCTGGGGCGCACCACCAGACCCCGCCATACCCGGGCGTGCGAGAGTTGTAGGGCTATGCCCCAAGACAAAATACATGGGCTCGAGTGGATGATGGTATAGAGGCGGCAAGGGTGAGAATTTTGGACTTAACTGTCCACCCCCTTGGGCTCGCCTTGATCGAAGTGTGGAAGCGGAAAGTTGTCCCATCACGGCATCACCACGTGGTAGTTAATGGACAAGGAGATGAACTGCCTAGCAATTCCCCTCCCCAGCCTACGAAAACCATCTCCGCGGATCCATTCCCCACATTCTTCTTATGCTCCCATCTTCCTCTCTGATCAGATCTGAGCCAGACATCCACAGACCGCCTCGCCCTCTCGGTGATGTCATCATCCAAGTCTTCTTTCGACCGCAACAAGGAGAAGGCTGGGGGATAATCGACCGCCCGCGAGCGGGATTGGGACCAGTGGCGATCTTCCCAGGCATTCTTCTCCCCCGGCGAGCACAAAGCGTCTTTCGCCCGCGTCGCCAGTGCAGTGGCCTTTGTTACGAACGAGAGAGGCGCCACAAAGCTCCTAAACCGGGAACGTCCGGTATCAAAGAGGGGTTCTCGCGGGTGTCTCCTGCTTCATCCAGGCGGGCCTAGTGCCGCCGCTGTCTTCGTCCGCGAAGGCCATCTTGTTGGAGTGCAAGCTGCAACTGGCGAACCTCCACCCCAACGGCCTCCTCGTGCTGTTGATATTCCAACACCTCTACAAGGTGTACGTGGGGATCCACCCAACTGTGGCACTGTTCTGCCACTAATTTTATCCCCTTGTGGAAAGCCCTGAGCTTGTCACCATCAGGGTTACCTTCTGCCTTCGAGATCATATGGCGCAACATTTCATCACAGTGGAGAAGAAGAAAGTGGAGGAGTGGTGCCACAAGTGGTGTTACGTACGTTTTACCGAGTTCTTCGAGGTGCTGGCTGATGACTGCAAGTACACAGATGAATTGTAGCTAGTTTCGAAATAAGAGTATCGAACCACGAAGAGCTACTAGTTAAGGCTACTCATAAATCATTCTTTAATATCATGATTCAGGTGTTCTAAAAGATGATTGTATTTGGTTGCAAGAAAGTAAACAAATGTAACATCCCAACTTTTCAATAAAGAGATAAAGAGAGTTTCCAAAATACCAATTTTGAGAACCAACAAAAACTTTTTATCACCATATAGTGCTATGCATATAGATCACCTTGTTAATTATTTTAGTGTGCATTTTGCCATGATGATTTCTTGTTTGATTTCCATTGCCCTAAAACCCTAACCAAGGATCTCTTGATCATCCATTTGGGAGGAAAAAGAAAGGAGAAAAGAAAATAGAAAAGTCACCTCAACACACACAAATGGCTTATGCCATTTTTGCAAATTCTTAACCTAGACCACTTTGGCTTGAACCATTGTTTGGAATTGGTTACTAAACACTTATAAACCCTTTTGGAATCAAAGAAACCCAAATCAAATTGAAATCAAATGCAATTTCCAATTCACATGCAATATGGTCAATTTGGCAATTCTTAGCCTGATGCCCACTTTGAGCCCTTCTATTTAGAAATTTCCTTACTATACTTTGCCAACTCTTTGCACCTCATCCAAGACAACATCAAGTTGAACAACTTTGCCCAAAACCATCACCCCAAATTCTTTCTCAATTTCAAATGGTGAGCTAGCAAAGTGGAGACTTTGAAGCATATGGAAGATCATATGCATTTTGGATTTTTGCAAAACCTTTCAAATCTGACCACCACCACCACCATTCTACTACAAATCATTTATGATGCAAACCCACCAAATTTCATCCAAAAATTCCAAAGTAGAGCTCTTGCGGCCATTTCATCGAACAAGTGGTGAGCACCTGGCTGCCAACTCTGGACATTGCTTTGTCCAGCAGTTCTTTGCATCCCTCCTCAACCCTAGGTCATCTCTAGTACCTCACTGATCTCTCTGAGCATGGCCAAGCATCAGAGACAAGCTCTAGTACACGGCAACGTCACCATTTTGACCAGAGCGTCCATGCCGTGGCATGGCATGACCAGCACCATGTCACCTTTCTCTCTGGTGCACCCCAACGTGCACGAACATGTCCACGAGCCTCTCCTCACCTCCTTGAGTCTGCTAGACACGGCCTTCGACAAATTCGTGCACCACAGGCACCAAACCAGGCGCGCCCAGACACGCCCAGAACGTGCACGCGCACGACAGAGCGTGCACAGGCATGCTCCAGAACGCGCCGGCCACGTCGTCGCCTGAGCTCCTCCGTTGACCCCTGCCCTTGCTCTATGCGCCAACAGCTTCACGATGTCACCGTGCACCGCCCAGACACCGCCATTGGTCCGCGGGAACGCCGTAGACGACGCCCACTTCGCCGACGTCCGCCGCGGGTACTGGCCGCTCCCGTCATGCGTACGAGCTCGCCTCTCCCTCGTTTTCCCCGCAATCACGCGCTGCGTCACCGCCAGGACGTCACCTGCACGCCTGCGTCATCGCCAGTCCATCACCGCCCTGTAGCCGCGTCGTCGACGATGACTTCATCGCCGCCCCATGGCCTCGCCTCGCCACTATAAAAGGAGGACCTCCCGCTCCAATTCCTTCACACCGCAGTGGATTGTAGGCTAGGGTTTAGTTGGAAGTAGAGGGCAAGTAGATCTCGAAGGTTTCAGCCGAAAAGTACTCGACGATTATGAAAACTAGGGTTTGTAAACAATGATTCGATGATCTCTGCGTCCCTCGACTCCCCTTTATATAGGAGGCGGAGCCGAGGGATTCGTGCTGTACAAGTTACAAAGTCCGGGAAGGTTTCAAACTCATCCCGTAAGATTACAAATAAGACTTTCTATTACAACTCTAGCTTTCCTTAATAATATCTTAGGCTTCCGAATCTTCTTATTCTTCGAGTAGTGGGCCTTCAGTAAACCCCGGGTACTATCTTCGGCAGGCCCATTAGGGATGCCCATGTCAGTAGCCCCGAGATTTTGCTTGAATCGTAGAGTCGGGGAAAATCTCCACTCGTTTATTTTTACTCGACAACTTAAACTTTTCTATATTTCTTCATATAAATTTCTATATTGTACAGGGATAATGGTAGTTGGGGCTAGTTCATCTGACGGATCAGGTACTAGTTAACTGCTCTAGTGGCAATCCGCAAAAACCTACTTCAAAATCACGTCCCTGGACATGATTTCGGGATACTCGGTGTAAACTTCGTCGAGTGCCGCTTAAGGTCTTACCATTCGTCGAGTCCCAGTTATATTTATTGGGTACCTAACGCGTCCGTTAGGATTTTTCTTCGTATCTGTTGATACGGATAAAAGTAGCAAACCGACGTCAGAGACGGCGCCACGCCTCACAGAATAGATCTGGGGTCTTACCTTCGCAAAGTTTTGCGGCATTCAGAAATTGATCGCAACTTTGGCGTTCTGAGAATATATTGTCGAGTGCTTATTCGGCTGATGGAATGGCACATTTTATCGAGTCAAGGATGACTTATATTGCGCTCCCGATGGGAGTATATGCAGAGTTATTTATAACTCGAAATATACTCTTTTGCTTTTCTATGTTTCTTCTTTTCATTCTGACTTTTTTTTTTATAATTTCATCGGGCACGCGAACAGCGTTCCCGATGGGAGTAGCCCCCGAGGCTACAGCCAAGGACTTGTGCTTGGTTGTAGGCTCCACGCTATATGCCGCTATATTTTCTTTCTCTCCCTTAGTTTTATAATTTCTCGGGTGCGCGAACAGCGCTCCCGATGGGAGTAGCCCCCGAGGCTATGAACAAATATTTGTATTTGATCATAGGCTCACACCATTTCTATTTTGTCTTTCTTGATCTCTTCTTTTTTCCAAAGTAGCCCCCGAGCATTTGTTCAAAAACTTGTATTTGATCAAAGGCTCTCCAATACTTTTGCATGTCGCCTTTTGATGCAGCTGTTGAGTCGAATTTTTCTTCTCGCCAAGGTGACGTTATTGCCGACGATAGCCACGATTGCTAGTCAAAAATTTGCGACAAGTCTTTTCTCGCTGCCATGCGGGCCCAATTGATCCACTATCTTGACACATCGTGCAAGTGGGGGACACACGTCCTCCGCTTTTTCTGGCGCACGCACCGTAACTTCCCCAACGTTAAGTTACTTTTTTACCCTTGTTGCCACGTGGCTATCATCTGTCACACATTTTCCTTATCCAACGGTTCGTCGTTTCACCGCACCCCTATATAAGATCGTCTTCTTCCTCCTTGAACACTTCCGCTCACGCCGTCCTCCTTCTCTCATCTGCAAATTTCCTCCTGCGATCCACAACCTCTTAAGCTCCTCGCCTCCAAACTGCAAACCCTGTGCCATTGTTGATGCCACCGCGTCGATTGACAAGGCACAGCACGCCGGAATCCTCCATGGCCGCCGCGGATCTTGGGGCGGCGGAGTGGGAAAGATCGAAAATTTCCACTCAAGACATCAACATGCTGAAGAAGGCCGGGGATCAACAAGAAACCCAAGGCACTCGTGCTTCCCCGAGTGAGGAGAGCTACCCAACCCCTCCAATGGGGTACCGGGTAAGTTTTGTCGATCACCTCATCCGCGGTCTGTCCGCCCCCATTCATCCTTTTCTTCGTGGACTGCTTTTTATCTACGGTCTACAACTCCACCACCTCACGCCAAACTCCATTCTTCACATCTCCATTTTCATCACTCTTTGCGAGGCCTTCCTTGGCGTCCAGCCTAACTGGGCACTATGGAAGCGCATTTTCTTCTGCCGCCGTAATGGCTCGCCCAATGTCGCCTATAATATAGGCGGCGTTGTAACTTCTGTTCGGCCCACTGTTGACTACTTCGACGTCAAGCTTCCTGACTCAGTTCAAGGATGGCGCAAGAAGTGGTTGTACATTCAGGAGGAGAACCATGGGTGTGCGGAGGACAACATTCCTCCTTTTGATGGCGCCGAAAAAATCTTTCGCCGCCGCTCCTGGGACGCGGAGGCCACCGAAGAAGAAAGGGCGTCGACAGAAACCTTGATGACTCGTATCCACGAGTTGCAAAATACTCGCGGCCAAGAATTATCGGGTATCCAAATCACTGCATACTTTCTTAGGACTAGAGTGCAACCACTTCAAGCTCGCAAATATCCTCTCTGGAAATATGCCGGCGACGAAGACGTAGATCGGCTGTCGGTGAATTTGGAGGTCAAGGATTTAGAAAAACTTGTCCGAAAAATTTCATCTCTCAGCAAAAGAGATGCTGTCCCTTCTTCTTGCCGTGTGACGCCGTTCAGCGCCGCCAATCCACTTCCCAAGGTAATCTTTGTCTATTGTCTTGTTGTTGCTTTGCTATCTTTTTGTAACTTCTTTCTTGACATCTCTCCCTGTTTTATTTTGCACAGAATCATCCAGACCTTGTCTCGCTTCCTCCTCTTCATGAAGGTGGAGAAGTCGAAGAAAGGGCCATTGTCACTGATGACAATCAAGAAGCTCCGTCTTTTGTGAATGAACCCGTGGATTCTCGAAAATCTGCGGGATCTTCCGAAGGCACTGCGTCGGCACAATCTCCTCCTCCCGCTGTTTCTCCAAAAGGGAAAAGGAAGAGGAGTAACGTCGAAGATTCCGGCACTTCCAAAGCCGAAGAAGTTGATCCTTCACATCAGAAGGCGACTTATGATCCATATCTCGCATCCCTCGTCAGCTCGTAAGTCACCTTGATTTCCCCTTATTTCTGTAGTCGAAGTTTTTTGTCTCATCTTGCTTTTTATGCTGTCAATCCTTAATCGCAGTGATGATGAGGAAGAAGTACCAACTCGTGACGTGGCTCCTCGAACGAGCGCGTCACATACTTTACTTGTGTCGGAGACGCTAGTTGAAGGAGAAGAATCCTCGCCTCCTCAACAAAACGTCGTCACCACCACTCCTCCTTAAAGCCCCCTTGCTCCTTCACCAAAAAGGACTAGGGTTGAAACGATCATCGAGCCTGCCCCTCAATTGGGTAGCTCTTCTCAGGCGCTCTTGGATGATGTAAGTTTTTGACTTTCCTGCTAGTATCTATATTTCCTCGGTTTACTTCTTTTTGTGCCTTCATTTTTTTCTCGTACCGATATTTTCCTTCTCTATTCTTCTTTGACAGCCCATGATCAAAGAGCTTGTTCGCATTGGGTCCCAATTCATTGGGTACCGTGAATACGCCAGCAGGACTGAAGGTAACAACTTTTTGCTGTCATTGTTTCTAATTTTCTTGCTCCTATTTTTGTCGCAATTTTGATTGTTCTTTTCTATTTTGGCAGAGAAACTTGCAGAGGCCAACAGGCTTGCCGACACTCTTGCTCAGAAATTGGAGCAAAGTGAAACGGCTCGCCAGAAAGCCGAACTTGATGCTAGCCAAGCAAAAGTGGAGGCTGATGAGGCCAAAGCAAAAGCTGCTAGTGTCGAAGAACTGCAGAAGAAACTTGAAGATGCTGAAGCTGCTCTAAATGAGCACAAAGCCGCTGTCGTGGTATCGTCACGGCATATGCCATAGGGTGGCTAATCGAAGGGGCTCCTGAGAGATCTCACGGCGGTATCCGGAAGCGGGTATGGGCACGAGCGACACGGCGACGTACCCAGGTTCGAGGCCCTCCGGTGGAGGTAAAACCTCTACTCCTGCTAGAGTGTATATGATATCACACAGTACAATGGTGCTCCTAGAGCTGTATCCGGCTTGCCCTGGGAGGCTAAGGGAGACGAAGGTCTCTCTCACAGGGCAGCGCTGTAGGTAGGTGAAAGCAATAAGTGATCGATCCTCTCTGCATGAGAGGGGGTAGGGCGGCTTATATAGGCACCGGCACTTTACATATAAGACCCTATAGTCTACTAGCCGGCTTGGCCGGCTTCGGCTTCCGCTCCTTCCCGAGGCGGTGACGTCAGGAGCCGTTGAGGCGTCATGGCCTGTCCCATCCGGCCGCCTTGGTCGGCGGTATGGAGAGGAAGCGTCCCCTGTCGCCGTCGCCCACCGTAGCCTCGTACGGCGCGTCGTAAGCCATGATGGCCTGTCCGGCGCGTGGCACTATTGCTCCACGGTGCCCCGCGCTTACGGAAGATGAAGTCGGCGTGGACTTTGGGAACCCGGATCACCAACCCGGTTCCTTCCAAGTGCAAGACTCGCCAGCCTCGAGTCGGTCCGAGGCATGGACCCCCGCCGGATATGGCTTGTAGAAGCCGGCCCAGCCACAGCATTGGCGGCCGTAGCCGTGCCGACTAGGACCTAGAGCCAGCCGGCTTCCGACCAGCCGGCCACGGCGCCGCGCCGGCTGCTCCTCGCCCGGCCTTTGCCGCGAGCCGGCCGGTGGTCAGCCGGTTGCTCCGCGTCCATTGCCCTACCCGGGGTCTTCCCCCCGACATTAGCCCCCGAAGCTGGCAAGGTCCTGCGTTTAGAAGGACCTAGGCAGGTTTTCCTGGCTTCTTGAATATATTTGACGGCAGTTGGAGGGGCCGACTGAAGATTTCCTTTCAGCCGGCTGCGCCCTCATCCGGCTCGTTCCTGCCGGCTGCTCCCAGCCGGCCGCTTTTTTCACTTATAGTTTTTGCTTTCTCGCAAGATTTGATGGCGCCTCCGCCTTGCTGATGAATTTTGGTTCGGGTGGAACTTTTGTCCGGTTCCGGCTTGCTGCGCGCCGGGGTCTCCGCCGCCTCGGGCCCTGCGCCCGACTTGACCGGTCTGACGCCTGGCCCGGCCGTCGGTTCGTCCGGTCACATCAATGTCCCTCCGGATCCGGTGCGGCAAGGGCGACGTGGTGTGGCCGTTTCCGATAACCGTCGTGGACGTGGGAGGAGTTACGGCGCAATAAATCCGGGGACGTGGCCCACGACCGCCACTTGGAGGCCAACCGCCCGCGGCAGGAGGCTATAAATGCCGTGGGGGAGGCATCGAGGCGGCCACTTGCCATTCTCTTCCTCCTCGCGCTCCTGCTTCCATCGCTCTCCGCGCGCACGAGCTCGCTGTTGCTCCGACGAACGTCTCCCGCTGGCGAACTCCGGCGGGCAAATCTCCACCGATCCGCCGCCGTCACTCCATCAATCCGGCGCCACGGGGCCGCGCGTCTCGACGGAGCGTCCTCAGCCGCCGTTGTCGCCGCCGCGGTCGCAAGGTTCTTCCTCGCCGTTCCGCCTCTCCCGGTCATCTTCTTCTTCGGCCTCGTCAATGGCGTCCCCCGCCGGATCGTGGAGGGGCTCCTACATGCGGGAGGACGACATCGAGCGCCCGGTGCGCCTCCGGCGGATCCCGCGGTTGGTGATCACGCGGGCGCCCGGCGGGGAGTTGGAGCCCAAGCCGAGCCCGGCGAGCGCGTCATTTTCGGCGCGCACCTCGATCGCGGGCCGGGCTCGCCGGCTTCGACATTCTTCCGGCAATTCCTCGACCACTTCGGCCTTCGGCCGCATCACCTGCCGGCCAACGCGTGCGTCCTCTTGAGCTGCTTCGTGGCGTTCATGGAGGCTTACGCCGGCCCGTGGCCCGACATCGACTTCCGGAGCCGGCTCTTCTACTTGAAGGCCCAAACCACCGAGGGCCGCCCGCGGGCTCGCGGCGCCGCCTCGATCTACACTCGGCCCGGGTACGCCTTTCCCCAAAATCCCCACCGTCGACTCGGTGAAGAATTGCGCATGTCCTTCTTCTACGTGCGCAACGACGGGGCGCTCGTCGACCGGATCAACTTGCCGGAGTTCAACCCGGCTCCTCCGGCCGGCCGGATCAACCGGAGCCACAACGCCCGCTCGACGGATCCGAACGCCGAGGTGAACCTGCTTTGGGACTTCTCGGCGACAGCCACCGATGGCGGGCTGACCGCCGAAGATCTCCTCTCGCACCATCGCCGAGCGCCGGGTGCCGCCGCTCCAGCTTGCGCACCCACAAGATCGGGCACATGTCCGGCCGGTTCGATCCGAACCGGACGTCCAAGGCGCCGCTCAACAAAGCCTGGTGGCCAGCCGGTGAACCACATCACCAAGGCGAACCTAACGGAGAGCCGGAGCTACGGGCTGGTGCCTTGCGACAGGGAGCATCCGCCGGCGCGGGTAAGTCTCATGTCTTTGCCATTTTCCCGCCTTGCGGCTGCGAGGCCGACTTCCTTTTTCTTCTCGCCGACTTCCGGCTTGTCATATGTTCATGTTTTTTCTGTCTTTCTAGCTTTTTGAGCGCCGAACGCCGAGGACGGCGACCTCGGCGACGAAGAGGTGGACGCCGGATCACGTCGATCCGGCTGACCAAGCCGGCGAACATGCCGGCGACGACGACCCGCCGCAGGCGCTCGATCTAGGCGGCCGTGGGGAGCACAATCCGCCCCTTCACCGCAGCAGCAAGAGGAGGAGGAGGAGCCGGCGATGTCCGGCACGGGGCCCATCCCCGCCGTGCCTCTCGCGTACGAGGCCGCCAAGCACCACGGCGACTTCGGCGCCCAAGGGCACGAAGCGAGCCGGCTCCACCGCCGCCTTGGAGGCGAAGGCGAAGAAGCCGCGCCAGCGAGCGTCGAAGATGGTCCCGGAGCAGGCCGGGTGAGTTCTTTCTCTCCTTTTCTTGTTTGATTCCTTTTCTTTCCTTACTTTTATGCTTATTATCTCTCTCGTTTATCCGGCTAGGGCCCCTATCAAGTTTGCCCGGGCGGCGGCTCCCGCAAGCTCCGCGCGTTACGTCGCCGCTTCCCCGCCGGAGGAGGGAGCGACGCCGCAGCCTTCCTCGCGCGCACCTACACCGCCGCCGCCGCCACAGGGGCACCTTCCTTCGCCGTGCCGCTGGCCTCGCCGCCCGATCGCGGCACGCGGGTTGAGCCGACTCGCCGTGCGACGCCGGACGACATGTTCCCGGGCCGGACTCGTCCTCTCCGGGCCCAGCTCGCCGGGGCTGGTCCGGGAATGCCGCCGTCGACCGGAGCCGGAGCCGGCAGTTCCGCACCGCCCGCGACCGGAACCGGAGCCGGCAGGGCTGCGCCGCCCACGATCGGAGCCGGAGCCAGGCCGAGCGTGGTGGTGCTGGACGAAAGCCCGGAGGAGGCACCTCAGGCGCCGGAGATGGCTGCGCCGACTAGACCGTCTGCTTCGCCCGGAGCGCCGCCACCACCGGAGCCGACTATGGGGGAGCCGGCCAGGCAGGAGCCGGCAAGGGACGAGCCGGCGCGCACGGAGGGCGCCGACTCGCGCGTTGGTGAGGACGGGAACCCCATTGGCGTCACCGCAAGGCCCGCACGTGGCCAAGGG
>NC_061510.1:37580824-37641643 GCF_022539505.1 Lolium rigidum
AAGATCATATCAACGACTTGTATACTACAACATGCAGTGGTATGCTTGGGTCACCGCACCGTGTAGGATTACACGAACCCTCAATGCCGGAGTTAACAAGCTCCACAATATTCAATGTTCATATTTAAATAACCTTAGAGTGTAAGATAGATCAACACAATTACACCAAGAACTAACATAGCATGCACACTCGTCACCATCACACTATGTAGGAGGAATAGATCACATCAATACCATCATAGCAATAGTTAACTTCATAATCTACAAGAGATCATAATCATAGCCTACGCCAAGTACTAACACGGATGCACACACTTGTCACCATTACACCGTGCAGGAGGAATAAAACTACTTTAATAACATCACTAGAGTAGCACATAGAATAGTAGTGATACAAAACTCATATGAATCTCAATCATGTAAAGCAGCTCATGAGATTATCGTATTGAGGTACATGGGAGAGAGATGAACCACATAGCTACAGCGGAGCCCTCAGCCTCGGGGGTGAATTACTCCCTCCTCATGGGAGACAGCAGCGTTGATGGAGATGGCGGTGGTGTCCATGGAGGAGCCTTCCGGGGGCACTTCCCCGTCCCGGCGGCATGCCGGAACAGAGACTCCTGTCCCCCAGATCTTGGCTTCGCGATGGCGGCGGCTCTGGAAGGTTTCTCGTACCGTGGCTTTTTCGTATTGTGGTTTTAGGTCGAGGGCCCTTAAATAGGCGAAGAGGCGGCGTCAGAAGGTCGAAGGGGCGCCGACACTATAGGGGGGCATGGGCCCCCCCTTGGCCGCGCCGGCCTAGGGTTTTGTGGGCCTATGCCCCCTCTCTGGCGGTTCTCGTGTGTTCTGGATGCTTCCGGGTAAAATAGGAACCTGGGCGTTGATTTCGTCCAATTCCGAGAATATTTCGTTACTAGGATTTCTCGAAACCAAAAACAGCGAGAAAACAGCAAGCGGCCTTTCGGCATCTCGTCAATAGGTTAGTTCCAGAAAACGCATAAATATGACATAAAATGTGCATATAACATGTAGATATCATCAATAATGTGGCATGGAACATAAGAAATTATCGATACGTCGGAGACGTATCACCCAACTTCTTTGGAACTTTGCCATTGAAAGAGTAATTAGCAAGCATAGTGGAAATTTCCTCATTGGGGATTTTCCTTTTGTTAGTAACAATATCTTTCATATACTTTGAATAAGGAGGCAATTTAATAGCATCAGTCAAAGGGATTTGCAAGAATAAAGGTTTCATCCAATCACAAAATTTATTGTAGTGTTCTTCTTCCTTTGATTTTAGTTTCTTAGCAGGAAAAGGCATTTGCTTTTGCACCCAAGGTTCCCTTTCATTACCATGTTTCTTTGCAATAAAATCTTCTTTAGTATACTTTTTATTTTTATCTTGCTTTTCAGGTTCATCTTCAACCTCTTCTTTATCAGAAACATCATTCTTATCATTACAATTATTATTATCATGTTCATTACCACTTTCAGTTTCAGCATCGAAATAGAAATACTATTAGGATCATTAACAGGTTCGAGAGGATTCTACAACATTTTTATGTTTCTTCTTCTTTTTCTTAGAAGGAGCTCTAGGTTCAATGCGTTGAGAATCTTGTTCAATTCTTTTGGGATGCCCTTCGAGGATATAGAGGATCCTGGGTAGAGACACCACCTCTAGTTGTTACTTCATAAGCATGTTTCTCCTTAGAATTATTTTGTAATAAGTCATTTTGTACTTTAGTGAGTTGATCAATTTGAGTTTGAACCATTTGAAAATGTTTAACAAGCATCTTAACATCATTGGAGGTTCTCTCCACAATATCATGCAAATTGCTAATAGCTTGAGAATTTTTCATTAGATGATTCTCTACTCTCATATTAAAATTTTCTTGCTTAACAATATAATTATCAAACTCATCTAAGCATTGCGCAAGAGGTTTTGAATACGGAATATCTTCCCTAGTAAAGCGTTGAAGGGAGTTTACCTCAATCATGGATGAAGGGGGAATTATCTCACATATATCTTCTATGGGAGGTAGATTCTTCACATCTTCAGATTTAATACCTTTCTCCTTGAGAGACTTCTTGGCTTCCCTCATATCTTCATCATTCAATTTAATTAAACCCCTCTTCTTCAATATTGGCATTGGAATTGGTTCAGGCGTAGTCCAATCATCATGATTCCGGCCTATTTTAGCCAATAATTCTTCAGCTTCGTCTGGAGTTCTTTTCCTGAAAACACAACCAACACAACTATCCAAATATGCCCTAGACTCAATGGTTAGTCCACTATAAAATATATCAAGTAGATCATTCTTTTCTAAATCATGTCCAGGTCGAGCTCTGATAAGAGAACAAAATCTTGCCCAAGTCTCAGGCAAGATAGATCAAGAGAAAAATCATAATCTTTATCCTTAATGCATATAGGAGATGTGGCAAATTTAGGATCAGGAGATAACTTATGTCTAACAGTATATTGTGTGAGAAACTTTTTAATTTTACTTGCATCAGCAGTAGCATTGCATCTATTAATAAGATCATCATTAAGCTCCACATAATCTTCATCGGGATCATCACTAGAATAATCAAGTTCAGGTGAACTAACAAGTGTGGTAGCATCAGGAGTTTCAACATTTTCAATTTGTCTAGACCTAGCAATTGTAGCATCTAGAAAGGATCCCAATGAACCACTATCATCAAGCACAGCAGAAATATTATCAATATTATGAGAGTTTTCAGATTCAGCAGAAGTACCAGCATGTGAAGTATGTGGTGGTGAAACAAGTTTATCAATCACAGATGGTGAATCGAGAGCAGCAGAGGTACTCAGAGTTGTACCTTTTCTTGTAGTGGATGGTAATATGGCGACTTTAGTATCGCGAGGTTTACCCATGATGGAGAATTTGCAGCGAACAATATCAATCCAAGTGAACTTCCAAATAAAGCTATGCTCCCGGCAACGGCGCCGAGAAAACAGTCTTGATGACCCACAAGTATAGGGGATCGCAGCGAGTCTTCGCGGGTAGTAAAACCCAATTTATTGATTCGACACAAGGGGAGACAAAGAATACTTGAAAGCCTTAATAGCGGAGTTGTCAATTCAGCTTGCACTCGGAAACGAGACTTGCTCGCAAGAGTTTATCAGTAGTAATGAGTTTTATAGCGATAGCGATAGTGAAATAACAGCAGCAGAGTAACGTAGACAGCGAGTAGTGATTATAGTAAACAGCAGGATTAAAATACCGTAGGCACGGGGACGGATAACGGGCGTTGCATGGATGAGAGAAACTCATGTAACAATCAAGCTGGGCATTTGCAGATAATAATAAAACGGTGTCTAAGTACAAAGCAATCAATAGGCATGTGTTCCAATTATAGTCGTACGTGCTCGCAATGAGAAACTTGCACAACATCTTTTGTCCTACCAGCCGGTGGCAGCCGGGTCTCAAGGGAATCTACTGGATATTAAGGTACTCCTTTTAATAGAGTACCGTAGCAAAGCATTAACACTCCGTGAACACATGTGATCCTCACATCACTACCATCCCCTCCGGTTGTCCCGATTTCTGTCACTTCGGGGCCATTGGTTCCGGACAGCGACATGTGTATACAACTTGCAGGTAAGACCATAAACAATGAATATCATGATGAAATAATAACATGTTTAGATCTGAGATCGTGGCACTCGGGACCCTAGTGACAAGCATTAAGCATAACAAGTTGCAACAATATCATCAAAGTACCAATTACGGACACTAGGCACTATGCCCTAACAATCTTACACTATTACATGACCAATCTCATCCAATCCCTACCATCCCCTTCGGCCTACAGCGGGGGAATTACTCACACATGGATGGGGGAAACATGGCTGGTTGATGAAGAGGCGTTGGTGGTGATGGCGGCGATGATCTCCTCCAATTCCCCGTCCCGGCGGAGTGCCAGAACAGAGACTTCTGGCTCCCGAGACGGAGTTTCGCGATGTGGCGGCGTTCTGGAGGGTTTCTGGTGACTTCCACCTCTCCCCGTGAGTTTTTAGGTCGAGGGCGATAAGTAGTCCGAAGGAGGGCGTCGGAGGCCTGCCGAGGGGGCCACACGCTAGGGCCGCGCCGCCCTAGGGTGTGGGGCCCTCGGGCCTCCACCTGACTTGCCCTTCTGGCTCCGTGAGTTTTCTGGGAAAATAGGGCCTTCTATACAAATTCCGAGGTTTTTCCCGAAAGTTGGATTTCTGCACAAAAACGAGACACCGTAACGGTTCTGTCGAAAACAGCGTTAGTCCGTGTTAGTTGCATCCAAAATACACAAATTAGAGGCAAAACAATAGCAATAGTGTTCGGGAAAGTAGATACGTTTTGGACGTATCAATCACGCATGTAAATTGGCAGATTTTTCTGGGTTACCTACAGATGGGGCTGCTCAATTTCGTGACAGTAAGAAATCTGTTTCTGCGCAGTAATCCAAATCTAGTATCAACCCTACTATCAAAGACTTTACTTGGCACAACAATTCAATAAAATAAAGATAAGAAGAGGTTGCTAGAGTAGTAACAACTTCCAAGACTCAAATATAAAACATAAGTGCAGAAGTAAAATAATGGGTTGTCTCCCATAAGCGCTTTTCTTTAACGCCTTTCAGCTAGGCGCAGAAAGTGTGTATCATGTATTATCAAGAGATGAAGCATCAACAGAGGGGTTTGGAGTTTTCTCAACTATGCATTGTATCTTATCTATGTAAGTTTCAGAGGCCCCTTTTTCATTACTCTTAGGCTTGCTATTCTCACCAAACAAATTTTCGGGAACAATCCAATCATAATTCTTTTCTAGTGCCTCGCACATTCCTAAGAGCTTGCAAGGTATTGATGTCTTAATCTCCCCTTCACAATTAACTTTATTAGTGTACTTTAATCTATCTTTTTCCATTTTTTCAAGGGTACTAGCAAAGTTGGTATAAGAGCCAAGCATCTTATATTTAATAAAGACTTTTCTAGCTTCTCTTGCTACATCACCAAATTCTTTAAGAAGGGTTTCTAAGACAAAATCTTTCTTTTCTCCTTCCTCCATATCGCGAGTGTAAGAAACATATGTCGCATTACGGGGTTGAGATTAACAAATCTAGCTTCCAACATGTGTACTAAAGAAGCAGCAGCAATTTCATAAGTAGGAGCAAGTTCTACCAAGTGTCTATCTTCAAAATCTTCAGTTGTACTAACATGAGTGAAAAAATCTTCTATATTATCTCTTCCAATGATAGACCCTCGTCCTACCGGTATGTCTTTCAGAGTGAACTTAGGAGGAAACATGATGAAATAAACAAAAGGTAAATAAAGTAAATGCAAATAACTAATTTTTTGTGTTTTTAATATAGAGATCAAGACAGTAAATAAAGTAAATGCAAGTAACTAATTTTTTTGTGTTTTTAATATAGAGAACAAACAAAGCAGTAAATAAAGTAAAGTAAAGCAAGACAAAAACAAAGTAAAGAGATTGGATGTGGGAGACTCCCCTTGCGGCGTGTCTTGATCTCCCGAGCAACGGCGCCGTAAATTTAGCTTGATGACGCGTAAAGCACACGCCCGTTGGGAACCCCAAGTGGAAGGTGTGATGCGTACAGCAGCAAGTTTCCCTCAGTAAGAAACCAAGGTTTATCGAACCAGTAGGAGTCAAGGATCACGTGAAGGTCGTTGGTGACGGAGTGTAGTGCGGCGCAACACCAGGGATTCCGGCGCCAACGTGGAACCTGTACAACACAATCAAAGTACTTTGCCCCAACGTAACAGTGAGGTTGTCAATCTCACCGGCTTGCTGTAAACAAAGGATTAAATGTATAGTGTGGAAGATGATGTTTGTTTGCGAAGAACAGTAGAGAACAAGTATTGCAGTAGATTGTATTTCAGATGTAAAAGAATGGACCGGGGTCCACAGTTCACTAGTGGTGTCTCTCCAATAAGATAAATAACATGTTGGGTGAACAAATTACAGTTGGGCAATTGACAAATAGAGAGGGCATAACAATGCACATACATATCACGATGACTACTATGAGATTTAATCAGGGCATTACGACAAAGTACATAGACCGCTATCCAGCATGCATCTATGCCTAAAAAGTCCACCTTCGAGGTTAGCATCCGCACCCCTTCCAGTATTAAGTTGCAACCAACAGACAATTGCATTAAGTATGGTGCGTAATGTAATCAACACAAATATCCTTAGACAAAGCATTGATGTTTTATCCCTAGTGGCAACGAGACATCCACAACCTTAGAACTTTCCATCACTCGTCCCAAATTCAATGGAGGCATGAACCCACTATCGAGCATAAATACTCCCTCTTGGAGTTACAAGTATCAACTTGGCCAGAGCCTCTACTAGCAACGGAGAGCATGCAAGAACATAAACAACACATATATGATAGATTGATAATCAACTTGACATAGTATTCCATATTCATCGGATCCCAACAAACACAACATGTAGCATTACAAATAGATGATCTTGATCATGATAGGCAGCTCACAAGATCTAACATGATAGCACAATGAGGAGAAGACAACCATCTAGCTACTACTATGGACCCATAGTCCAGTGGTGAACTACTCACACATCAATCCGGAGGCGATCATGGTGATGAAGAGTCCTCCGGGAGATGATTCCCCTCTCGGTAGGGTGCCGGAGGCGATCTCCTGAATCCCCCGAGATGGGATTGGCGGCGGCGGCGTCTCTGGAAGGTTTTCCGTATCGTGGCTCTCGGTACAGGGGTTTTCGCGACAAAGGCTATAAGTAGGCGGAAGGGCAGGATTGGAGGCGGCGTAGGGGCTCCACACCATAGGGCGGCGCGGGCCCCACCCAGGCCGCGCGGCCTATGGTGGCGGCACCTCGTCGCCCCACTTCGTATCCCCTTCGGTCTTCTGGAAGCTCCGTGGAAAAATAAGACCCTGGGCGTTGATTTCGTCCAATTCCGAGAATATTGTCTTTGTAGGATTTCTGAAACCAAAAACAGCAGAAAACAGCAACTGGCTCTTCGGCATCTCGTCAATAGGTTAGTGCCAGAAAAAGCATAATAATGACATAAAGTGTGTATAAAACATGTAAGTATCATCATAAAAGTAGCATGGAACATAAGAATTTATAGATACGTTTGAGACGTATCAATCCTCCTCGTCCTCAACTTCTTCTTCCTCGTCGTCACTGACTGCATCCTTGACGTCGGGAGGAGGAGGGATGAAAGTGCGAAGGTGGGCGCATTCCGCGATCCGGTAGGCACGGTCCTGCCGCTTTGCGGTTAAGACCGGGTCCTTGTCAGTAGGCGCGTCGCCATGAAGGTTGTGGAAGGCGTCCAGGTCCAGGTCTTCATACCAAGAACAGGCAACGCGTAGCGCTGCATCTGCTCCGGCGCGGGCCGCTGAGCACTTCCACTCGCGGATCCTCCGACAAGCGTCCTTGAGGCGATCGGAGATGAGCGTCACGTTCACCGGTACCGCTTCCCTAGGCAACAGCACCTTGAAGATCTCCATGGCACGATCCGGCAAATCGACCAAGTGCCGGTCCACAGCGCGCATATGCTGAATCCGGGCGGCGAGCTCGACCAAGTGATCATAAGCATCCCAGGGTGCATCCGGGTTGCTCATGGCTTGCTCAGCCCTGCGTTCCGTCACCTTCTTGTGCGCATGTGGCTGTGAATCCGGAAAGAGCTCTAAAAAGAACGAAAAAGAAGGAAAAAGTAACCGGTGTAAGGACATACCGCCATACCGCAAGAAAACATAAGCTTATAAGCAAAAGAGAAGAAGAATGGCTTACTGAAGGCCAGGGCGTCGGCCTGCATGACCAACCGGTCATACTCAGCCTGGTCCATGGTGAGGGTGGCGATCCGGTCTTGCGCTTCTTTCCGCGCCCGGGTCTCCTCCTCCAGCTCCGCCCGCAGCACCGCGCTGGAGTTGGTGAATTCCTTCAGGGATTCATCCAGCTTGGCCTCAGCTGCAGCCCGGACCTCCTTCAGCTCCCGCGAGTGCCGAAGTTCATCCTGCATGAGCTTCTCCTTTAGCTCAGCAGCGAGGGTCCTCTGAGCGTCCAGAGCTTTGCCATGCTCCGAGACGAGCTGCTCCTTTTCAGCTGGAATCCGGAAGAGAAATGTTAACAGAAAGACAACCGGTAGATTAAAGAGGGGCAAGACAACCGGAAAAGAAAATGGTACCTTTAAGCGCGGCGAGCTGGGCAGTGAGGGCCTCGACGGAAGCTTCCGGAAGAGCTGGGGTGCAAAGAGTTTATAAGTACTGAAAGGGAAAAGCAACCGATAAAAAGAAGCCGGGGGCGCAGAAACTAACCTTGGCACTTGTTGTGAGCCTCAGAGAGCTCCCGGTGCTCCCACAGAAGCTCCTCGAAGAGCTGCTTCCGGGTGTCCAGCGTGCTTTTTTTTTGAGCAAGAACTGTAAGGCTTGAGCCCCACAGTATTTTATTAAACCAACCACCAAAAGTTATTTACAAGGAGGAAAAAAGAGAAATTAGACTAAAGAGTTAACCCAAAGTTTGAAACTATCTACATGTTTGTCCTTAATCCTATGAACATGAAGAAGAGCATCCCGTACAAATCTTCTTCGCCACCCTCTCGAAAGAAGGCAGGACCCCCGAAAGATTGCCTCATTCCTTTGTTTCCAAATGTGCCAGGTCGCCAACAACACCACCTCTGTGAAAAAGGGCTTGGTAAAATTCCTCCTAGAAAGGCAGAAAATCTCCTCCATAGTATCGCCAGGCTCCCACTCAATCTGTAGGTAGTTCCATACTCTCTGACTGAAATTGCAGTGGAAAAACAAATGTAGCCAGTCCTCATCTATATGTGTGGGGCAAAGAACACAAGATAAATTGTTTGTGACAGTCCAATGCCTCCTCCTCAACATATCCTTTGTGTTCAGCCTGTCATTCACCAACAACCACCCAAAAACTTTGATACGCAATAAGACACGACTCTTCCAAATCCACTTAAGCACAGAACTAGCTTTAATATCTTTGAAGTAATGCTGATAGTATAAGCTTGAGGTGAAAACCCCATCCTTCCAAATAGTGCACCACTTATCATTTAACTGTGGGAGATAATCCCACTGAGAAACCATCTGCCTCAAAGATTGAAATTCATCAAATGTCTGCTGAGAGAGAGGTAGCTCAAAAAGAGTTGAAAGATCCACATGTGTCATCACCTCCTGGACTGATATATTCTCATCAAGGGCAAAAGAAAACAGCCTGGGAAATCTAGATTTCATGATAAACCCATTCCAACAATCAGACCAGAACAAGACTGTATCTCCTTTTCCTACAGAAATTGTACACAAAGGAGAAAATTTGGGAACAAGCTTCATTATATCTCTCCACCAAAAGGACCCACAGGGCTGTGCCATATGGGGGGGACACTGACCATAATACTGCCAAACCAAATGAACCCAAGGAATGTCCTCCTTATTATAAAACTTGTGCAAGTGTTTCATAAGGAGCCCCTCATTCAATTTCTTAAAGTCAATAATGCCCAGTCCACCACTCTGCTTGGGCTTACATATCATATCCCAGGCTGCCAGAGAATGACCAGCCGATTGTCCCTCCTTCTTTCTCCACAAACACTGCCTAATAATTCTGTTAACTTGCTCAACTATGCCCAAAGGGATGTCCAGGGAACACAGGAAAAATATGGGCATTGAAGATAGGCATGAGGCAATAAGCTGCAGCCTCCCACCATATGCCAAAAAAGATGAACTTGCTGTGAGTCTCCTTTCAAGCCTATCAACCAGAGGCATTAGATCCACAATTCTAGGCTTAGTCACTACTAGGGAAAAGCCTATAGGTGGAGGCAAGTGGTGCCGGCGCACCACCTTGGCCGTGCGCCGGTGGAAAGGATTGCCGGCGCACCACAATTCAGACGCGCCGGCGATGAAGGACTACTGCCGGCGCACCTCGGGTAAAGGCTCGCCGGCGCTATTTCCTGGCATGGCCCCGGCCGATTCGGGCCGGGCCCAAGAATCATTGCCGGCGCACCGGCCCGGGGTGCGCCGGTGGAGAATTTGCTATTGCCGGCGCACCCCGGGCCGGTGCGCCGGCAATGATTCTTGGGCCCGGCCCGGGGGTGATATAGCCGAAAGGGGTATATGTTGCCGGCGCACCATGGTCTAGGTGCGCCGGCAATAACCCGGGAGTTATTTCAGCCACCAACCAGCACACTCACTCACACACTCACTACACTCCACTTCTCCACACAAACCCGAGCCTTCTCCCAACCCAGCCTCATTTTTGCCCATTTCTATCCCCAATTTCACCAATTTGACCAAACAAAATCATATTTTTTGAGCAAATCTTCCCTTCCTACATGCATCTCCCACATCCCCCTATGTAGATCTAGATCTACTATCCCGCATTGACCGCTCAATCTAGATCTAGATCTAGAAAGTCGGCTTCCATACGCCATTGTCGCGGCGCGTCGTCTCGATCTTATCGACGAATATATCAAACAAATAGGTGATTAATGAACAAATTAAGGAATGTAATCAATGTATGTTGGATATTTGAAGAAAAGCTCTCGTGTGTGGCATATATATATGTTGTGCTTGTGCTTGTGTGTGTGTTGGCGTTGAAAATGAGTTGCCAACGTTGCGCCGAAATGTTGATTCTTCAAGTTTCCGTTTCGGCACATTTACGGCGCTCCTATGTCCTACCGTGTAGGAAGGTCATGCCGAAATTTTCCGTGAAAACTACCGACGGATGCATGGTTCTAATGAATTATGTAATCTTACCATGCGAGCGATAATGGTTATCGAGATGAGTGAAAGCATCGTGATGAGATATCTGAAACACGCGATCATCGACATGTATGAAAATAACCGCACGGAGGTATTGTGTCCGTGCTCGGAGATGCAAACGAGGGAAATGGTTTGACCCGTATTCAGGCAAATTGCAGGGGCACCTGCTCACTAATGGTTTCATGCATGGACACACTCAATGGATGAGTGATGATGGCGCGGAGGTCAATGGGGCGACGGCGGCAGTTGGTAAAAATGGCCAGCAAGAAGGAGGGCATCATGATACTGATGACGATGAAGAGTTTGTCGCACATGACGATAACCTTGACGACGACAATAACCTTGACGACGACAATAACCTTGACGACGACGAAGAGGTGCCGCTAGCTTCGGTCGTGCGGGACCCTCATCTTCAAGATCTGCTTCTCGAAAAGACGAAAGGCGCCAAGCGGAAATCAAAGCTTGAGCAACTCGAGATAGACTCGAATACTCCGTTGTACGACTCGGGTCGCGGGTTGGGGGAGTCTCGCTTGAGAGTAGCTCTCGATGTGCTGCGAGATGAAGGCGAAACACGGATGGACGGACACAAGCGTCGACGACATCCCGGAATACGTGAAATATCTCCTTCCTGCCGGGAACACGTGTCCCGGTAGTCTAGCCGAGGCCAAGAGAATCACGTGCCCTCTCGACTTACCCCACGAAAAGTATCACGCCTGCATCAACGATCGTATCATGTATCGCAAGGAGCACATGGACAAGACCAAATGTCCTGTGTGTGAAGCTGAACGGTACAAGAAAGGGAAGAAGAAAGCTCCTCGGAAAGTTGTGTGGTACTTCCCGCTCGCCCCCGGCTTCAACGGTTCTACGCGGACCGCAAGGAAGCAAAGCTCATGCGGCGGCACGCGGAAAGAAAGGAGGCGGTGTTGAATGATAAAGAGCGGATTGAGCACCCGGTCTTTGACGCACCCTTCGGATGCAAGCCGGTGGAAAGCATTAGACAATGAATTCGGAAGTTTTGGGGCAGATCCCGAAACATCAGGTTGGGTGCGAGCACGGACGGATTCAATCCGTTCGGAAACCGGAGCAGCACACATAGCACATGGCCCGTGTTTGTATGGATCTACAACCTCCCGCCCTGGCTGTGCATGAAGAGGAAGTACATACAGATGAGTATGCTAATTCAAGGGCCGACACAGCCAGGAAACGATATCAACATGTATCTCGAACTATTAAAGGAGGAGCTTGAAACGTTGTGGGCGGAGGAAGGGGCAGATACATGGGATGCCGTCGCGGAAGAATATTTCCCTTTGAGAGCCGCGTTGATCACGACGGTGCAGGACTACCTCGGATACGGTTACATTTCGTGCCAGGTGTGCCATGGACACAAGGCATGTGTCGGGTGCATGGAAGAGACGATGTTTTTGCAGCTTGGTAAGGATGGCTCTTCGAAAACAGTTTACATGGGGCATCGAAGGTGGCTACGAAAACCGACCCGTGGAGAAAGCGTGGAGATCTGTTCGATGGTACAAATGAACCCGAGGACCTCCACGTAAGAAGAGCGGCGAAGAGATCGATACATTACTGAAAGGTTGGAAGGAGTGCCCTGCGCCGGGAAAGATTCGTCAAAAGCCTGGAGAGAAGAAGAAGAAAAAGGAAACGACGCCGCTCATTGGTGTATGGAAAAGGAGGTCCGTGTTTTGGGACTTGCCGTCTTGGAAAATTCTCGATACACCTCACTGCCTTGATGTCATGCATATTACAAAGAACGTGTGCGAGAGCTTGCTTGGCACTCTTCTCAACATGCTTGGACCGGACCAAAGATGGGCCGAAAGCAAGACGAGGACTTGAAAGTTTTGGGCATCGGGGAAGAGCTTCGGATCCCGCCGGCCCAAGAGGGACGATCGGAGGAGGAGGCGGACGGCGGTCGGAAGCGCAAAAGGATTAAGCAGCCGGAATATTACTGTCCCCCTCTGCTTCACTTTTAGTCCGGCCGAGGTCGATCAATTTTTCAATTGCCTTGTAGGAGTCAGAGTGCCCTTCGGTTACTCCGGGCTAATAAGCAGATACCCGGACCCCAAGAAACGAAACTTCAGCGGCATGAAGTCTCATGACTGTCACGTGATGATGACGCAGATTCTTCCGGTTGCAATCCGAGGTATAATGGATGACCATGTCCGTGCAACGCTGATCTGGGCTCGTAACTTCTTCGACGTCATAACTCGGAAGTCGATAAGCGTGAAGAAACTCGCAAGGCTCCGAGGAAGAGATCGTGGTGATCCTATGTGAGATGGAGATGTACTTCCCGCTGCATTCTTTGACGTGATGGTCCATCCGTTGGTCCATATCATGGATGATATCGTCGGTCTAGGGCCGGCATTCTTACACAACATGATGCCGTTTGAAAGAATGAATGGGGTCATTAAAGGATACGTTCGTAACGAGGTCACATCCGGATGGAAGCATCGTACGGGGCTGGCTCACCGAAGAGTGCATCTCTTTACGCACGAATTATCTAGACATCGAGGACCCTGTTGGTTTGCCTCAAAACAAGTACCTCCGTAGGTTCGAGGGAGTAGGCCACAAAAATGGAAGGAAGGAACTGCACGTGCACATGTCCGGTCGGAGTTCCGACTTTGACGAGGCCAACTTAGTAGCGCTACAACACATTGACTTGATCGATCCTTGGTTGAAAGAGAACAAAACCATGATAGAGAACAGTGGCAAGCCGATGATGACGGAAGCGAAATATACGAGAGAGCACAACTCCTCTTTCGCGCGCTGGTTCAAAGACCACATTGATGCTAATCCCCCACCAATGGATTCGACAAGGATAAACTAGTATTGGCCTTGTCACATGGCCCCGCGCCCAACATCATGACTTACCAAGCGTACGATATCAACGGGTACACATTCTACACGGAAGAAAAAGACAAGAACGAGTGTTTACCGAACTCGGGGGTAACGATGGATTCTGGACGGGTGACGTAAAGACTAGATACTACGGAAGAATCGAGGAAATGCAGGAGCTTAGCTACGCTGGGGAGAAAGTGCCGATGTTCCGTATCGGATGGGCTAAGAGCGTCGAGAAAAGAAGACCGATATTTCACCACCATGTTTCTACCGAAGCCAACAAATCAAAGTCCACGAACGCCACCGCGTGGAATGAGCCATGGGTGCGGCGAGAACACGTGCACCAATGCTTCTTCATAACCGACCCATCCGAGGCCTAGCCGTGTTATCGTGAGGAGAGGCAAGAGGACCATCGTCGGAATGGATGGAGTCGCCAACGAGGAAGACTTCGAAGGACAAGTCGGAGACCCAATGATGGAAGAATCCGAGGATGAAGACACAACATACACCACAAGAAGAAGCGAGGACCACGCTACCGAGGTCGGGTCGACCCTTCAAAGAAGAAGTCACGACACGGGGCTAAATTATTCAACGACAAGCAAGAAAAGCAAGAAGAAAGCGAAACACTCTTCTCAATCGATGATGTAAAAATTTATTTGCAATCTATAACTCATATTTTGTGTAATTCATAACTACTCATATGGTCATGGCCAATATTTTATGTATGACTAATTAATATTGTGTTGGTCAATATTTTGTGTATGTATATATAACTCATATTTTTTTGTAATGCCTAATTAACTCATATTGCTTTGTTATTATCTTGAAAAGAGAAGGCAAAAAATACTATAGGATTTGTGGGAAAATAAAATAAACATAAAAGAAAGTGAAAAGAAATAAAGAAAAGAAGAAAAATAAAATAAAATAGAAAAAGGAAATGTTTTAGAAAAGGAAAAAAATAGTATAGGATTTGTGTTGGTCAATATTTTATGCATGCATGTATATATAACTCATATCTTCATGTTTTTACATAACTCATGCATATTGCTTTGTTATTATCTTAAAAAGATAAGAACATAAATATAATGCATAACTCATTTTTTGTATATGATTTGGGAGGAAAGAAAATAAACATAAAATAAAGTGAAAACAAATAAAGAAATGAAGAAAAAGTAAAAGTAAAATAGAAAAGGAAATGGGCAGCCAGGGGTTGAGGGCTAAGTGCCGGGTATGGCGGGACCCATGTTATTGCCGGCGCACCACCTGTTTGGTTCGCCGGGGTACGGTTGTCCCCGGCGAACCAAACAGGGAGGTGCGCCGGCAATAACATGGGTCCGGCTATGCCCGGCACTTAGCCGCACCGCGCGACACTTCTCCCTCCCCATTCCCCAATCGAGACGAACCCTAACCGCGCCCCTTGTTCTTCTCCGCTCGCCGCCACCGTCGATCTCGAGCACCGCCGTCCTCACAATCTCCCTCCACCAACATCCCCTCCACTAGCCCCCACCGCCCCATACACGCCGCCGCGTGGAAGCCACGGACCAAGAGGACCCGTACGTTGTCGCCGCCGTTGGAGACGGGGACGTCGGCACCACGGCCGTTGGAGTAGGGGACATCGGCGGCTGCCGCCGTTGGAGTAGGGGACGTCAGCACCGTGAGGTTTGGTTCCCTCTCCCCTTCCCTCTTCCCTTCCCTCTCCCCCTCCCCCTGCCCTCTTTGGTTCTCCTCCAACAAAGAAATTTTGTTCAACGAAATCCTCCAATAGTTCTCTGCTCGTGTGATTACATTTAGCATCAGTTTCTAGTTCTTGTAGTAATGAAATTGAAACACAATGCAATAGGGTTTGAAACTAATTTTTTCTAGTTCTTGTTGGTTTGCGGTTCCGGAACATTATTAGTTCTTGTAATTTGTGGGTCTTGATGCTTGAAAATTGCATAGGTACTACGGATGCTAAGTGTGTTAGACTGATGTTATTTGCAGCATTTTGATAAAACATGAAATTCAAATGATTGGGCCAATTATCCCAAACCTGCAGTGAGTTATAATGGTGTTTGTAGGTTGCATTTTGTACTGTTTAAACTGAATGATGTGTTTGAGTAACTGAAATTCAAAGGCATGCTTGATTTATATTTTGCAATTTGCTACGAACATTTCTTGCACTTACGATCAAACTGGCCCTTTTATATCTCCGAATTGCTCCCTATCACTTTGGTTATATGATTTTGTAGTCTGTTCAATGCAAATGAAAATGTAGTAATTTTTAAATGAACCATATAGCAAGATGTTGGCTGCCTGAAATTCTATAAATGTAGTGCCTTCTATGACAATGCTCTCTGGTTCATTTAAATTCTATAAATTCTCTAGATGTTGGCTGGTTGATATAGCAATAATGCTCTCTGGTTCATTTAAAAAATGATGAAATGAACACTTTAAGGTTCAATTCATTCTGTGTTTCATTTAAAACAAAATAAAAATGATGTACATGGTTCTCTGGTTCATGCTTATTCTACTGGAATCAAGTTGAAAATGAACTTTATATATGTTGGTTTAGTTGGTTTAGATGAAATGCAAATGAAATGCTGATGCAAGTTGAAAATGCTCAATTGTTTAGTTCAAAATGCTCATGCATGCTCACTGGTTGTAAATTAATTTGGTTCAAAATGAAAATGCATCATTACCTACTGCCAAAAAAAGAAAATGAAATAGAGGTTTGGCTCAAAATTGATTTTACTTGCAGTAGCTAAAATTCTGGTTCAATTCATTCTTTTAAATTCATTCTCTGGTTCAATTCATTTATGCTTGTTTGATAATTTGAGATATGGTGGTATGGTGGTTCAATTCATTCTCTGGACAAAAGAAAATGCCATTGCAGAGAAAATGGTCCCCTTAACCAGAGAAAATGGTCCATGCTATTGTAAAATACATGTTATTCTCAACATTTATATGTTCCCTTAACCGAGAGAAAATGCTCTCGCCATTTATATGTTGTATGAAATTTTGTATGTCGACATTTCCATTTTTATTTTAGTGTTTGGGAAATCTGTCTTATGATAGTAGGCGATGCTGTTTGCTTATTCTCGTATCATTCATATCTTATGTTGCACTGAGCACTAAGCAGAGTTTGAAGTAGCACTGCTTATTAGTAGGTTTAGTTGATAAAGTGGTTCTTCAGTTAAATGCCTACTGCCAAGAATTGGTTGATATATAAAATTCACTATGAAACTTCTCTGGTTTTAAATGGAGGTTGTCAAGTGTTATTTTTATGCTGATGTAAAATGCCACTGTAATGTATATGCTAAAAAGCTAGCTACTGTAATTTATGTGGTGATGGTTATGGTGATGGCATGGTTATGGAGATGGTTATGGTTATGGTTATGGCATTTATATGTTTGCATTTCTGTTACGGGGATTGAGTTGCTATTGAGTGCCGGAATGTCGATTCATTTCCGTTCCGGCAATTCTAGCACTCGGCATGACCAATTTTTAGCAAAGGTCATGCCGAATTTTTCCGTGAATTCTAACTCTTTTTCATCTTCTATTAGTGCAAGCCACCATGTCGTCTCAAGAAGAGTTAGAGGAGCACTACAATAGGCACTTCTTTAGGACGGAGGAGGATGCCGAGGCCGCCGGTGTTGGCGGCGACGAGGACCATGAGATGGAGGATGCCGGCCGGGGGTAGTGCTCGACGAGCCGAGCGGCAACGAGGCAAGCGCCGCCGCCGGGGGTAGTACCTACGAGCCTAGCGGCGATGAGGCAACCGGCGCCGCCGGGGGTGGCGGCGAGACAAGCGGCGACGATCCTAGCGGCGCCGCCGGGAGTAGTGGCACCGGGACAAGTGGAGCCAAGAGGCCGCGGAAGGCAAGGCGCCAAAACACGGTCGGCACCGGCAGAGACACAGTCACGAGAGGTGGACCCCGCCGAGTGGTTTGCCGGTGCAGCCTAAGGATGTTGCCAAGGGGTACGGCAACCAACTGGCATGTATCCTCCGAGAGGTCGTCAATCTCAACGAGACGGACCTCCGAGCTGAGAGCAAAGCGCCTTTGCGAGCCCGGCTCATTGCGAGGTTGCACGCACGATACAAGTTCCTAGGCGACTACGCCTCCAGTCATCAAACCAACAACATTGTGAACTCACAAGCCCTCCTGAAGTTCACCAAACACCTCAGCAGCTATAAGTACATGGTGCGGAAGCTGATTGCAGAGGGCAAAGGTTTCGAAGAGGTCCACTCCGCCTTTCCGCATGTCACCCGGGCGGACTTTGATGCTTTTGTGGCCAATGAAGAGCTACAAGCAACCAAGAATCGCAAGTTGTGGGGGAAGGAAATGCGGGAGCTTAACATCGGCAACCACAACCTTGGGAGCCGTGGGTACGAGGGAAAGGAGCCCTATTGGGCGAAGGAGGACGAGGCGTATGTAAATGCCGGCATTGAGAACCCCTGGCTCAAGTACAAGGACCCGCTTGAAAGAAGATTCATCGGGTCCCGGTACCATAAGAAGAAACTAACCGGGGAACTTGTCACGGACCCGAAGGTCGTAACCGAGCATAATTTGGTTCACGAACGACCGGAAGGTCACGGAGTTGGAGAAAAAACTGGTAAGCAATTTACCGGTTTAATTAGATCAAGTATCGTTCATATAATAGTAGCAACATTTCAAATGGTTCGCGTTTCTTCGCGGGAAGAAGAAAGACAAAGACTTTCTCAATGTGACGAAGGCTCCTCCTCCCGGGGCGTCGACGGGCAGGGTAGCACTGGGACAAGCCTCTCGTACGGGCGCTAAACATCGTTAATGAGCATTCACCGACGAAAAGGCCGCATAGAGGCCGTGTGGCTGGCGCCGGTACAGGCTACAAGCATGGTCACTACGGCTTGTCGTCCGTGGCCGATAAAAATGCGCGCGATGAGAGGAAGCGAGCGGGAGGCGGAGGAAATGAGGGACTCAATCCTAGCCCAAGTCCAAGCTGGTTTGGTACCGCAGCCGGTACCGCAACTCAAAGCTACGCTCGTACCTGAAGTCAAAGCTGAAGTCGCCGCTTCAGTCCAAGCAGATTTCGACGCTCTACACGCGTGGTATGAGGGCGGAAAACAAGGCCCCCCCCACGAAAATGCAAGTGGTTAGCTTCGACGGCGGCAACTCGATGGTGCCGCCGTCCGCCGGCAATGACAATGTTATAATGGAGACTCCTCCGGCCGGCGGCAATGTCGCTGGTGCTAGGGATTCACCGTCGATGCCGGGTAGCAGCCCCTCCGTCACTTGCACGCCCGCCGCCGCATGTGCTGGCCCGTCGACATTAGCCGAGCTCAACGCCCTCACGGTAATTAACTAATGTGTACATCAAGTTAATATATTAGTTTCGTCATCCTTGCCCTCTCTCTAACGCCATACACATGTTCTCGCAGGCGCTCTCGACGCCATGCACCTTCTTGATGAGAGTAAACGACGAACTCAAAGACGTCGCGAGGGGGTCCATCATTCGGCCCTGGATAAGAAGTGGCACACACGAGATATGGCGGATGACGTTTACCGGGTTGAAGTGGATCGGGCGTTACCGGGCTATGAGGATTTGTTTCCTCCTAATAAACCGCATGGTGCCGATGACGATAGCCCGTTGAATCTGGCCTCACTCGAAGGGTTGGTTACTGCTATGGCCGAAGACCCTAATTCGGATCAACACCTACTCGGGCTCGACGGCAAGCAAAGACAAGCACCTTGCGGCGCCACATGTCAGCGTCCCTCCACGACAGCCGGCGGCGCCCGTGGTCATCGCCCCACCGAACGGCCGAGCTGCGCCGGAGGTCGGCGCCCCACCACAACAGACCGAGCTGCGCCGGAGGTCGGCGCCCCACCACAACAGCCGAGGCTGCGCCGGAGGCCGAGGAATATGAACGTGACAACTTCCAATGGGATATTCCTACGTCTTCACAAGTTGTCCATGAGGATGCGCCGGGCTTGAAATATGTGTGCTCCAAGAAGGCTGTTCGATTCTCAAGAAACGGCTGATGAGGAGGAAAATCCTAAGGAGGTCGCCACCGCCGCCGTCAAAAATATGTTGAGCCCAAACACACTCCGTGCTACGGCCACTACGGCGATGGATGGTCCAGCACTACAACCCAAGAAGAGGAAGAGGGCAAATAAGAAGGACGCCCAAGACAAGGCGGCGGCGGCCAAATCCAAGGACAAGGTCCCACTCCTTGACAAGTTGCCAAACAATTGGCGACCTCCGCATCACTTGGGTCAGCCGTATGTTGCCGGAGCATGTCGTGAAGAAACTCACCCCGGATATGAGGAGCTTGCATGAGGCTGTCTTGCATTTGGAGAACCTTCTTCTCAAATCAAAAGATCCTGGTTACCCTCTCTTCGTGGCGAAGGTGCCAACCGGCATGAACTTCGTCGAGAAGTACCCCGCGGACTTGTGCTTCATCCGGTTCAACGACATCTTCGGCATCTATCGCATGCAAGCGCTCCACTTTAGTGTGGTTCGCCTAGTTGCTCTTAGCTTGTCCGCCAGATTGTTAAGGAGGGGACGCCGACCATCGCCATAATGGACCCCTTCTATATGCGGGAGAGCATCATCCGCAACCACGGGGATCGCGCGATTGCCACCCGGCAGGTCGAGGATTTCATGCCGGCGAACATTAAGAAGGGCGTCATTCTCATCCCTTACTTCCCCGAGTAAGTAATCACTCGCTAGTCCCCCATCACCATTCTATCCTATATCTCCATTTGCATTTCCAAAGGTTAATCCGTGTGTTTTCCGCGGAGACAAGTTCCGCACCCTCATCGTCGTGCACCCGCTAACACTCGCATGCGGTCTATCTCGACTCGGGTAGGGACCGCAAGAAAGACTACTCCCACATCAGGGCCCTTCTCAATGATGCTCTCACCGGCTTCGCCAACAAGGCAGGCCCCCTCAAAGTAGAGAGGAAATCCCGAGGAGGCTTGGTCTTAACCCACACAACCAACTTCCCCTCCTCGGGCGATCGACGCCCGACAATGGGATGGACGCGTGGTACGCCATCCTTCGGATGCAGGAGTACATAAAGTACGCATATGACATGTTGCTGCCGGATAATCTCGAAACAGGTTTGCAAACATGGCGGATGTCCACGATAGAGAGATTAGAAAGAACTGGGGTCGCATCCGGCGGTTCATTTGCACGATAATCCTGCAGGATGTCACCAATAGGTACGGCGAGTTCTTCTACGGCTATGGTCTACCACCTAATGACGAGATAGAACTCCGCTTGGAGATGTCGCGTGATGAGAGGCCGTTCAACTCGCTTGAGGGCTGCCGTCCATTCCCCCTAGGCGTACAACCTGATCCTACGACGGGAACACTTGCTAAAGCTTGAACGATATGTCCTTGAACTTCCGTACTTGTAATAATTGCTATATATTCCCATAGAATCGACTAGTTGCTTTTATTTAGTTGTATGAATGTGCATGTGAACATGTGTACGTAGTTTCATTTACTTTGCTATATATTTCAAGATTATGGCGTACATAGCTTAATAATTATTTGCATTTACTCGACCACTACTTGCCTCGTATTTGGAGTTCGCGGATGATTAGAATGTTCGGTCAATCGTACACTCGGGGGTGGAGCCAGTGAGCCTTGGTGCGACGGCCACAAGTATCAATCTATTGTGCATCCTACCTAGCCTCACTGACTCCATCCCTATTTGTTTCGACCGACAAAGTATGAGGCACGCTATTTAATTCGTACTACTTGTCTTCTATTTGAGTTCGCACTTCTTAATTGCATTGGCCGATGATTAAAATGTTCGGTCACTTGTACACTCCGGGGTGGGGCCGGTGAGGCTTGGTGTGATGGCCACAAATATCAATCTATTGTGCATCCTACCTAGCCTCACTGACCCCATCCCTGTATGTTATTATTTATTTCGACCAACAAAGTATGAGGCACATGCTATTTAGTTCATACTACTTGTCTCTTATTTGAGTTGGCACTTGTTCATTGCATTGGTACTAACGTTTTACTTGTCTTGTGAATGGAGATGCCGACGACATATGTCGTGTACAAGGGGAGGGTTCCTGGAGTCTACGACGGCCGGGAGGACCTGTCGGAGACGGTTGCACCGTTTCGAGCGGCAACGGCTACAAGGGATACCCCACTAGGGTGGAGGCGGAAGGAAGATACGCCCGTTATCTAGCGGGAGAGATGAGGGACATGAGGAGGAACCGGATGAAGACCATGGCCTTCGTGATGATGGTCATGACCATGTTGGTCATGTTCTATGTGATTCTAGTTTAGGTTAGGACCTACATTGTGAGGTGTATGACGATACTTGTGACGACTATGTACCAAGACTTCTAACTTTGTGAAACTTCGTCGTTCGGTGTTGCATATGCACATGTGTTGTATGAATCAACACATTCCGAAACGAGACTTGCGTATTTGTGTACCGATACCGAAATGAAACTTGGCTCTCTATGTTCTTCTCATATTGCATGTAATATCGTATAAATATGAACTGCGTTGTAAATATATACTCGCTGTCAAATATGTATTGTAATATGCTGGAAAAAAGTCTGGAAAAAAGAATTTTCGAATTAATTGCCGGCGCACCTAAATGACACATTGCCGGCGCACGTGGCATGCGCCGGTCTGGAAGCACTATCGCCGGCGCACCTGATTGTGCGCCGGTGAAATATGTCTTTGCCGGCGAAGCTTGGCGGTGCGCCGGCGATGGGCCGACATATCGCCGGCGCACTACCTGGTGCGCCGGCAGTGTCCATTTATCACCGGCGCGTTCGCACCGGCGGGCTCGTGGTGCGCCGGCAACGGGCGTTTTAGGTGCGCCGGCAATGGGCCTTTCCCTAGTAGTGAGTAGTACCCATAGGGAGACCAAGATAAGTGAAAGGGAAAGTGCCCACCACGCACCCAAAGCCCTGAGCAAGATCCTGCACTTGCTGATCAGATATATTAATTGGCAACATACAAGATTTGTGGTAATTGACTGATAACCCGATAGATGCTGAAAAATCTAGAAGAGTCCGCTTCAAAGCGCCAACTGTTCAGGATCAGCCTCCAAGATCAAAATCGTGTCATCCGCATATTGTACTATGGGGAAGTCAGTTTGATTTACTGGGATAGGAAGCTTCAACAGCCCTTTGTCCTTGAGATCATTCACAACATACTGAAGGATTTCAGCCCCCAACACAAACAAAAGAGGAGAAAGAGGGTCCCCCCTGCCTGACACCCCTTTTACACCTAAAATTCCTGCCGGGAACTCCATTGATCAAAACGGAAAAGTGCACTGTTTCCAAGAGATTCTTTGCCCAATTAATAAAGACAGGAGGGAACCCAAGATGCCTCATTATGCTATAAATAGCTTCATGCTCAATGGAGTCAAAGGCCTTCTCAAAGTCCAGCTTTAAAATCACAATGGGTTTTTTAGAGGCTTTACATCTGGTAAATATACTCAAACGACCAGCCCAAACAGTCATGAATGGTTCTCCCCTTGATGAAGCCATACCGATTCTTGTGGATACAACCCACAATCTCCTCTTGCAACCTGTCGGCAACCATCTTGGAGACAAATTTGAGAGCAGTATTAGTTAAAGAGATAGGCTCGTAGTCATTAATCTTTTCAGGTGAAGCTGTTTTTGGAACCGGGGTAATATATGAGGAATTCAAATTCTCCATTGTAACCCTCTGACTGTGAAAATCCTTAGCAAGGGCATAGTAGTCCTCCTTGATAATATCCCAACACTTTTTCATAAACAAACCATTAAAACCATCTGGGCCAGGTGCCTTCTCAGAGTACATGGTAGTCACATTTCCATCCATTTCAGTAACTGAGAAAGGTCTGACAAGCACCTCCAAACCTGCTACAGGAGAAATCAACTCTTGCAGATCAAACCTCATATCAATCCCATGAGATGTGCCCATTCTCTGTTTGTAACAAGACCATGCCTCAGCAGCCATTAGATCATGATCAGTTACAATTATACCATCAGACAGTTGCAGACTAGCAATACTATTCTTCCTGAACCTTTCAGTAGCCATGGCATGAAAAAATTTAGTATTTTCTTCACCCATTTTCATCCACCTGGCAGTGCACCTTTTCCTCCAATAATTACACTGGGATTTAAGCAGTCTGCCATGATGGTGTTTAACAATTCTCCTGAAATTTCCTTCGGCCTAGATAATGGCCTTTCCTCCTCCAAATTGTCAAAGAAAAGAATAACCAAGTTGCATTTATCAATGAGAAGCTTTAATTTGGATAAACTCATTTTCCATTTCTTCAACTCCACCCTAAGAGCTTTCAGTTTTCTGACAATAACGACGAGAAGAAGACAGGGTTTTGCACGGGTCTACCCCGGACCTCCTTGACACAATCAAAGAAACCTTGTTGGTGAACCCGGAAATTCTCAAATCTAAAAAGCTGAGCCTTGGGGATAAGCTGTATCAACACTAACAAGACAAGGTGCATGGTCTGAGGTTGGTTTCGACAAGACAGTGACCAAAGTATTAGGAAAAGCAGTGATCCAGGGAGGGCTAGAGAAAAACCAGTCCAGCTGCTCAAGCAAAGGGTTATGTTGCATATTTGACCAGGTGAAAGCACGACCTTTAATGGGAATCTCCAACAAGCCAAGGTGATCAATTAATTGATTAAAAGTGAACATATCAGCAACATTTCCTCCAGGCTTATTTCTATTGGTTTGAGATCTAATAAAATTGAAGTCCCCCATGAACAACCACAACTCCCCATCTGGAATCTGCAAATCATTTAACCATTGCACAAAGAGGTCCCTCAACTCCCCCTGGCAGGGCCCATAAACAACTACCAAGGTCCATTTTTGCATATTATGGGTGGAGGAAAATTCTATGATAAGGCCAAAACGCTGTGTGTCAATGAGCTGTCCACGAAAGACACTAGATTTCCAAACCACCAAAATCCCCCCAGAAGCACCCACGGAAGGGACAAAAGAGAAATTATCAAATTGCTTGGGGCAGCACTTTTTAATGAAGGAAAAATCGAAATCTTGCTTCTTTGTTTCCTGGATACAGGCAATAGCACAACCACACTCAACAATTTTATTATAAAGGGCCAACTGCTTGGCATCATCATTAAGACCCCTAATGTTCCAGCACAAAATCTTCCAGACCAAGTTCTTAATAGTGTAATCCATGGAATACTGACATATTACAGAAAAACACCAGCCAACATAGCCAACTGGACAATCCCCAAACTGACAGCATAAGACACTGACACAAGTCCGTAGCCACTAAAGAAACACAAAAAGAAACACTCCCACTCCAGGAAACCCACATAGAGTGTACTATCATTTGGACAGAGAGGGGGCAACATCCTTTGGATCAGCCATAAGCTTCTCCACAGTAAGCTCAGCGTCATCAATATCCAGCATGCGACCAATGCGTTGCAAGGTATGTATTGGAATAGAGGGATTTGCCTGTTCAGTTGAGCCTTGTGGAGCAACAGCGAGTACGAGCAACTTCGAGCACACTTCTTAGCCCTTCTCCTCCTCTTGGCAGGCAAACCAGGTGTGGGTGGAGCACGATGACCATCAAGACCAAGCTGACTACGAGTAAACCTGCGATTTGCTGGCATGACCATCTGTTTTTGTTTCTTCGGACGACCCTTCCTTTTTCCCTTGCTACAGACCCCACTTCAAAAGGGGCAGAAGACACCACTACATGTGAGCCAGATTGAGAGGAAACAGCAGGAAATTCAGGAGCAGTAGAGGAGAAAACCAAAGGCTGAGAGGCATTTTCCATTTTTGAATCCTCCTTGAGCTCTGGAGAATGAGAGATAAATCTTCTGCATACTGCATTGTGATTAGAGGGTCCAGCATCAAAAGCCTTAGAACTGATCTTCTCCTGAAAAGCCAGCTCCCAAGATCTCTTCGAGTTATCACCGAGCAAGCCCATCGGCTTCACCAGTGGAAACATCCAAACCAACAGCAGTCGCATCCCCATCAACTGGCCCCCCCTCAATACCACCCACAGCATGGACCACATCAACATCAACCTGATCCATATCAGCAGCAGGAGCAAAATGTTCCTCAATAGGAATAAAATTTGGTGTAGCTGAGTCAACAGCAGCAGCCAAAGCATGATCATTATCCACTACAGCATGCATGGGGTTCACAGCAATATGTTCCAACACATCAGCAGCAGGTACCAAGTCCCCAGCAACCAAACCAGCTGCAGCAGGCTCCAGATGCCCAGCAGCAATATCCATATTCTCCATAACAGGTTCAGGTAAAAAATGTTGTACCCCAACAGGAGCAGCAAGCTGAACATCTTCATTAGCCACCTCAACGAGCAACAAGAGGAGCAGCAACATTGACCACCTCAACGAGAACGAGCAAGAGGAGCAGCTCCAAGAACCTCCTCCACGGGAGCGACAACGGGAACATCAAGAATGTCCTCCTCAACAGGAACAAGAGGAACAACCACATTAACCTCCTCATTAACCTCCTCAGCAGGAACAGCAAGAGGAGCATCACCATTAACCTCAACCATATCCACATCCAACGGTTCTGGCACAATCACCATAACAGGATCTGGGCCACCCACTGAAGCAGAGGAAACCCCAGAGAGAACACCACCGGAGACCGAGACCAATTCCCCTGCTCGCGCATCATGATTTATCGGCCCGGAGCTGTGGAGCAAGCACTCGCATCAAAAGGAGGAGGAGGAGGCATATTCCATCCAACCTCGGGATACTGCGGCAGCACAAACATATTGTTATACGGGATCATCTCGTCCGAGGCAAAGGGTGAGGATTCCCATTAATAGGCATAGGATTTTCATCATCTGGATGCACATCAGCAAAATCAGCAGATAGAATATAGCAAGGAGCAGTCCAGGAGTGCCTCAGACCAGAGAACCTAGCCACCATGGGCTGACGAAAGACAACATCGCGAGGGACTAGAGAAGGCGCAGGAAAAGTAGCATAGACCAAAACCCTACACTTCTGCACATCTCTATATTGCCAGTAGTGAAATTCCCCAAAAGTGTTCACCGCCTCCGCAATGGTAGCAGTATTACGAAAATCCATCGGGATCCCTATGAACATGAGCCAACCAGTCCTAGCACCTTGCTGCGTCCGAAAACCTAGGCCCTCATTATGCTTAATAAACCGAAGAACAGAGCCATTACCAAAATTCCAATCCCCATGACCAACAAGGGCCGATCTGACCACTGGGTTACGAAACAGGAAAGCACCAACTCCAAAGAACCAAGGCAGCGAGTTCACCACCTCCACCTCACGGTCAGCAAGAAAGTTCCGAACCTGATTCAATGCATGTTGCAGCAGATGCTCTGGCGGCGGCGGCTCAACCACCGCAATCGCCCAGTTCTCGTGCGCATCAACCATCGGGGCCGAAGGGGTGACAAAAGTCCGTGGCAGGCGCTGTGGGCCGCCATCAATGATGTTGAAACCTTCCGGGACCCAGGGAGTGGGATCAAACTCAAAAGTGGCCATCGGAGGAGCAGTCTCTGCAGGCAATGGCAACGGTGGAGGCGGCAATGGAGGCGATGGCGGTGGGGGAGGTGGCGGAGGGACAGATGGCGGCTGAGGGCGAGAGGAGGAGAAGCCGAGGAGGCAACGGGTCTATTCGCAAAAACCGCTCCAGAAGATTCCTTTTGTTTCGGAACCCACTTTTTCCCTTGATTAGCAAGCCGAGTAAGACAGGTTTTGGCATAATGACCATAATTATAGCAAGATTTGCACCTGACTTGATTAACACATTGACTTGTGTCATGGTTCATGCTCATACAGCGTTGGCACTTCCAAAAGAACAAAGCCCACTTATCAACGAGGCCCACAAGCCCATCGAGAGAGGAAGACACCACTGGTTCAGGGCGAGACACCGAAACAGGAGAGGCTGAGTGCACCACAGGCTGCAGCATGGGCCTTGGAGTAGTAGGGAAGCGAGAAACAAGCCCAGCGGCAAACAAGGCCCGGTTAACCTCCGAATTTGAATAATTCCCATTCGCTCCAGAACCGAAAGCCCTTGCGGTTCGGGAGCGACGCCGCGGAATCCGCGCATGCAGAATTATCACCAAAATGATCACCATCAGCAGCCGCTACCCTCACCGGAACCGGTACCGTCGCCGGAGAAGAAGGGGAAGCAGGTCTAGCCAGCAAACGAGGGCCAGACTGGGGAGAACGCGCCGCAACACGACGACGCCTACGATCAGCAAGAATCCATTCCCCGGCACATTCTCTTTCCCAAAGCGCAAACTCACGGACCCAATTCGGCCCCCCAAACCCCATAGATGATAATAACACTTGAGCCGAGGGCAACCGTAAAGCGACGTGAATAGATGAAAAAGCCAACCTTTTTGGAAGCCACGGTGAAGGAGAACACCCGATCACGCAAAGCGAAACCTTGAGATCGCCACAAAAACCCCCAGTAGCCGCTTCAAGAGCCAGAGAAACCGTGGATTCATCTAACCTGAAGGATGCGCGTCCAAACGAAACCACCATGGTGAAGTGACCCGATCCATTAGAAGGATGAACCGTCTGATGAAAAGAACGCCAGATGGATTTCGCCAAAGCCTCCCCTGGGGAGAAGTCCAACCCTAAAGAGATGGCAGCGTGAACCGCCATGAGGATCAGATCCCAGGGAGAAAGTGAAGGGGAACAAGGTGACTGGAGCGGATCTAGGATCTGTTGGCCGGGGATGTGAGATCGCCGGCGAGGTGGGCTAGGGTGAGATGGGGAGCGGAGGAGGTGGAGAGGACGCCATCTAGGTCAAGATGCTAGGGTGAGATGGGCTAGGGTGTCCAGCGTGCTTTGTTCAAGTTAAAAAGGTTCTGGTAAGAAAATGCCGGTATCGAAAGAAGTTTCGCGCTAAGAGCTGCGCTCTCAACCCGAAACTCGGGGACTGGCTATGCCGGTTTTTTGTGTTTCTAACAAAGTTTCGCGCTGAGAGCTGCGCTCTGATACGTCTCAAACGTATCTATAATTTCTTATGTTCCATGCTACTTTTATGATGATACTCATATGTTTTATACACACTTTAATTCATATTTACGCATTTTCCGGCACTAACCTATTAACGAGATGCCGAAGAGCCAGTTGCTGTTTTCTGCTGTTTTTGGTTTCAGAAATCCTACAAAGGAAATATTCTCGGAATCGGACGAAATCAACGCCCAATATCTTATTTTTCCCGGAAGCTTCCAGAGCACCGAAGAGGGGCCAGAGAGGAGCCAGGGGGGCCCCACCCCACAAGGCGGCGCGACCAAGGGGGGGCGCCCCCCTATGGTCTGGTGGCCCCAGGGCCCTTCCAACTCCGCCTCTTCGCCTATTTAAGCCTTCGTGACCTAAAACTTCGACACCGAGAAGCCACAATACGATAAAAGTTCCAGAGCCGCCGCCATCGCGAAGCCAAGATTCGGGGGACAGAAGTCTCTGTTCCGGCACGCCGCCGGGACGGGGAATTGCCCCCGGAAGGCATTTCCATCGACACCACCGCCATCTTCATCGCCGCTGCTGTCTCCTATGATGAGGAGGGAGTATTTCTCCCCCGAGGCTAAGGGTTGTACCGTAGCTATGTTGTTCATCTCTCTCTCTCATGTGATCTTTATGTGATCATGAGCTTTGTGATCTAGTTGAATATCATCTATGTGCTACTCTAGTGATGTTATTAAAGTAGTCTATTCCTCCTCCATGATGTAATGTTGACGGTGTGTGCATCATGTAGTACTTGGTATAAGCTATGATTGTGATCTCTTGTAGATTATGAAGTTAACTATTACTATGATAGTATTGATGCGATCTATTCCCCCTTTCATAGCCTGACGGTGACAGTGTGCATGCTATGTTTGTACTCGGTATAATTGCAATGGTCTATTATGCACTCTAAGGTTACTTAAATATGAACACCGAATGTTGTGGTGCTTGTTAACTCCGGCTTGAGGGAGCTCTTGTAGCCCTACACAATGAATGGTGTTTGTCATCCAACAAGAGAGTATAGAGAAAGTAGTATTTGTTTATTCAGTTATGTGATCAATGTTGAGAGTGTCCACTAGTGAAAGTATGATCCCTAGGCCTTGTTTCCGAATATCGAAACTCCGTTTATTTACTATTCTACTGCATGTTTACTTCCTGCAATATTACCACCATCTATACCACCTGTGTTTTACTATCTCTTCGCCGAACTAGTGCACCTATACATCTGACAAGTGTATTAGGTGTGTTGCGGACACAAGAGACTTCTTGTATCGTGATTGCAGGGTTGCTTGAGAGGGATATCTTTGTCCTCTACCTCCCTGAGTTCGATAAACCTTGGGTCATTCACTTAAGGGAAACTTGCTGCTGTTCTACAAACCTCTGCTCTTGGAGACCCAACACTGTCTACAGGAATAGAAGCGTGCGTAGACATCAAGCTATTTTACGGCGCCGTTGCCGGGGAGGTAAGATAAAAGGTATTCGCATCCTCCGACTACTAAGCTATTTCCTAGCATTGTTGCCGGTGTGTGAGTGCTCGAAGCTATTTCCTTTAGATCCTGCAATTGCATCTTTTTGTTTCTTGTTTTTATTTCACTAGTTAGGCTTAATGGAAAACAACAAAAAAATTAGAGATCTTTATGAAATTTATCTTGAGTTTGGACATGAGGTGTTTGAAGAGAAAACTAAAAACCTATGGAACTTTATATGCATGATAATGCCAATGTTATTAGTATGAATGCTTTGAACACCATTGTTGCTAATGTTATGGAAGAATTTAAGCTTGGGGAAGCTGGTTTTGATGAGCATGATATTTTAGTCCCCCAAGCATGGAGGAGAAAATTTACTTTGATGATACTTTGCCTCCCATTTATGATGATTATAATGATAGTGGTATTTTGGTGCCACCTACTATGGAGGATAAAGTTTATTATGATTATACCATACCTGCAATTTATGATGATTACAATGATGGTTGTGATAGTTTTACTCCCACTATTACTAATAAAATTGATTATGCTTATGTGGAGAGTAATGATACTTTTATGCATGTGAATAAGAATGCTTTATGTGATAGTTATATTGTTGAGTTTGTTCATGATGCCACTGAAAGTTATTATGAGAGAGGGAAACATGGCTATATGCATCTTAATAATATTAAGTTTCCCCTCTTTATGTTGAGAATCTTGAAGTTACTTGTGTTTTATCTTCCTATGCTTGTCACTTTGTTCTACATGAATTTATTTGTGTACAAGATTCCTATGCATAGGAAGTGGGTTAGACTTAAATTTGTTTCATACTTGCTTTTTGATGCTCTTTTTGCTTCAACTCTCATGCTTATGTGAGCATCATTGAAATTACTGAGCCCATCTTAATGGCTATAAAGAAAGCACTTCTTGGGAGATAACCCATGTTTTTATTTTTGCTACTGTTTTGTTGTGTCTTGGAAGTTGTTACTACTGTAGCAACCTCTCCTTATCTTTATTTTATTGCATTGTTGTGCCAAGTAAAGTCTTTGATAGTAGGGTTGATACTAGAATTGGATTACTGCGCAGAAACAGATTTCTTGCTGTCACAAAATTAAGCAGCCCCTTCTGTATGTAACTCAGAAAAATCTGCCAATTTATGTGCGTGATCCTCAGATATGTACGCAACTTTCATTCAATGTGAGCATTTTCATCTGAGCAAGTTAAGTGCCCCTGAAAAATTCGTTTTTACGGACTGTTCTGTTTTGACAGATTCTGCCTTTTATTTCGCATTGCCTCTTTTGCTATGTTGAATGGATTTCTTTGTTCCATTAACTTTCAGTAGCTTTGTGCAATGTCCAGAAGTGTTAAGAATGATTGTGTCACCTCTGAATATGTGAATTTTTAATTATGCACTAACCCTCTAATGAGTTTGTTTTGAGTTTGGTGTGGAGGAAGTTTTCAAGGGTCAAGAGAGGAGGATGATACAATATGATCAAGAAGAGTGAAAACTCTAAGCTTGGGGATGCCCCCGTGGTTCATCCCTGCATATTTCAAGAAGACTCAAGCATCTAAGCTTGGGGATGCCCAAGGCATCCCCTTCTTCATCGACAACTTATCAGGTCACCTCTAGTGAAACTATATTTTTATTACGTCACATCTTATGTGCTTTACATGGAGCGTCTGTGTGCTTTTATTTTCATTTTGTTATTTTCATTCTCTGAATAAATTCATGCTTGTTTGGGAGAGAGACACGCTCCGCTCGTTCTTATGAACACTGGTGTTCTTAGACTTATTCTTAATGTTCATGGAGAAGGTTGAAACTGCTTCGTTAATTGTTATATGGTTGGAAACAGAAAATGCTGCATGTGGTAATTGGTATAATGTCTTGAATAATTTGATACTTGGCAATTGTTGTGCTCATATAGATCATTTTTAAGCTCTTGCATCATGTGCTTTGCACCTATTAATGAAGAAATATTGTAGAGCTTGTTGACATTTGGTTTGCATGATTGGTCTCTCTAGAGTCTAGATATTTTCTGGTTAAGGTGTTTGAACAACAAGGAAGACAGTGTAGAGTCTTATAATGCTTGCAATATGTTCTTATGTAAGTTTTGCTGTACCGGTGCATACTTGTGTTTGCTTCAAACAACCTTGCTAGCCTAAGCCTTGTATTGAGAGGGATTACTTCTCGTGCATCCAAATCCTTGAGCCAAAAACTATGCCATTTGTGTCCACCATACCTACCTACTACATGGTATTTCTCTGCCATTCCAAAGTAAATTACTTGAGTGCTACCTTTAAAATTTCATTTCTTGTCTTTGCAATACATAGCTCATGGGAAAATAGCTTAAAAACTATTGTGGTAAAGAATATGTAGCTTATGTATCTTATTTCTTATAAGTTGCTTGTTGAGCGGTAACCATGTTTCTGGGGACGCCAACAACTATTACACCTTTGTTGAATATCATGTGAGTTGCTATTCATGTTCGTCTTGTCTGAAGTAAGGGTGATTTTCATGATCAATTGGTTTGAGTATGCATATTGTTAGAGAAGAACATTGGGCCGCTAACTAAAGCCATGAATCATGGTGGAAGTTTCAGTTTTGGACATCAATCCTCAAATCTCTTATGATAATATTATCTGTTGTTGAATGCTTATGCATTAAAGAGGAGTCCATTATCTGTTGTCTATGTTGTCCCGGTATGGATGTCTAAGTTGAGAATAATCAAAAATGAGAAATCAAATGCGATCTTTCTCCTTAGACCTTTGTACAGGCGGCATAGAGGTACCCCTTTGTGACACTTGGTTGAAACATATGTTATGCAATGATAATCCATGTTAATCCAAGCTAATTAGGACAAGGTGCGAGCACTATTGGTATTCTATGCATGAGGCTTGCAACTTATAGGATGTCTTATGCATAACACATATTGATTATTACTACCGTTGACAAAATTGTTTCAAAATAAAAGCTCTAGCACAAAAATAGTAATCCATGCTTCCCTCTGCGAAGGGCCTATCTTTTACTTTATTGTTGAGTCAGTTTACCTACTTCTTTCTATCTTAGAAGCAAACACTTGTGTCAACTTGTGTGCATTGATTCTTACATGTTTACCTATTGCACTTGTTATATTACTTTGTGTTGACAATTATCCATGAGATAAACATGTTGAAGTTGAAAGCAACCGCTGAAACTTATATCTTCCTTTGTGTTGTTTCAAAGCTTTCTACTAAGAATTTATTGCTTTATGAGTTAACTCTTATGCAAGTCTTATTGATGCTTGTCTTGAAAGTATTATTCATGAAAAGTCTTTGCTATATGATTCAGTTGTTTACTCATTGTCTTTACCATTGCTTTGAATCACTTCATTCATCTCATATGCTTTGCAATAGTATAATCTAGATTATGATAGCATGTCACTTCAGAAATTATCCTTGTTATCTTTTACCTACTCGAGGGCGAGTAGGAACTAAGCTTGGGGATGCTTGATACGTCTCAAACGTATCTATAATTTCTTATGTTTCATGCTACTTTTATGATGATACTCACATGTTTTATACACACTTTATATCATATTTACACATTTTCCGGCACTAACCTATTAACGAGATGCCGAAGAGCCAGTTGCTGTTTTCTACTGTTTTTGGTTTCAGAAATCCTACAAAGGAAATATTCTCGAAATCGGACGAAATCAACGCCCAATATCTTATTTTTCCCAGAAGCTTCCAGAGCACCGAAGAGGGGCCAGAGAGGAGCCAGGGGGCCCCACCCCACAAGGCGGCGCGGCCAAGGGTGGGGGCGCCCCCCTATGGTCTGGTGGCCCCAGGGCCCTTCCGACTCCGCCTCTTCGCCTATTTAAGCCTTCGTGACCTAAAACTTCGACACCGAGAAGCCACGGTACGAGAAAAGTTCCAGAGCCGCCGCCATCGCGAAGCCAAGATTCGGGGACAGAAGTCTCTGTTCCGGCACGCCGCCGGGACGGGAAATTGCCCTCGGAAGGCATCTCCATCGACACCACCGCCATCTTCATCGCCGCTGTTGTCTCCTATGATGAGGAGGGAGTAGTTCTCCCCCGAGGCTAAGGGCTGTACCGTAGCTATGTGGTTCATCTCTCTCTCTCATGTGATCTTTATGTGATCATGAGCTTTGTGATCTAGTTGAATATCATCTATGTTCTACTCTAGTGATGTTATTAAAGTAGTCTATTCCTCCTCCATGATGTAATGTTGACGGTGTGTGCATCATGTAGTACTTGGTATAAGCTATGATTGTGATCTCTTGTAGATTATGAAGTTAACTATTACTATGATAGTATTGATGCGATCTATTCCCCCTTTCATAGCTCGACGGTGACGAGTGTGCATGCTATGTTAGTACTCGGTATAATTGCAATGGTCTATTATGCACTCTAAGGTTACTTAAATATGAACACCGAATGTTGTGGAGCTTGTTAATTCCGGCTTGAGGGAGCTCTTGTAGCCCTACACAATGAATGGTGTTTGTCATCCAACAAGAGAGTGTAGAGAAAGTAGTATTTGTTTATTCGGTTATGTGATCAATGTTGAGAGTGTCCACTAGTGAAAGTATGATCCCTAGGCCTTGTTTCCGAATATCGAAACTCCGTTTATTTACTGTTCTACTCGCATGTTTACTTCCTGCAATATTACCACCATCTATACCACTCGTGTTTTACTATCTCTTCGCCGAACTAGTGCACCTATACATCCGACAAGTGTATTAGGTGTGTTGGGGACACAAGAGACTTCTTGTATCGTGATTGCGGGGTTGCTTGAGAGGGATATCTTTGTCCTCTACCTCCCTGAGTTCGATAAACCTTGGGTGATTCACTTAAGGGGAACTTGCTGCTGTTCTACAAACCTCTGCTCTTGGAGGCCCAACACTGTCTACAGGAATAGAACCGTGCGTAGACATCACGCTCTCAACCCGAAACTGGGGGACTGGGAAGATATATATATAATCTTGAAAGACTGAGAACCGGCATAGATTTAAAGAACTATGAAGTTTATGAAGCTTACCACAACATTGTTGTTGGCGTCATGCCAGGCGGTGTCAAATTCTTTGACCGCGCGCCGCAGCTGGCCAAAGTGTTGCCCGGTGCTCCGAGGGCCTGCGGGATCAACCACCGGCAGCTTGTCCTTCCCAAGGCCACGCGTCGCTGGGGACAGATCTGCTTGATTCCACTTTTCAGCATAATCAAGCAGGTGGCCCAGGTCGGCTCCTCCGCGGGTGAGCTCGGTGATCCGGCCCACCTGAGCGGACGCAGTTTCACCGGCCACAATGGCGGCGCGGCCGGCGTGCAGTACAAGAGACCGCGAGCCGGAGGAGGGAGCAGTTGACGCCGTGGCCACCGCGGCAAGATCCAGAGCAGTGAGCTTGGTGCCCTCTGGCGGAGTTGGCTTGGCGGTAGCTGGCTTGCCGGCTGAGATTGCCGGAGGAGACGTTGGCGTACTGATATGTCTCCGACGTATCGATAATTTCTTGTGTTCCATGCCACATTATTGATGATATCTACATGTTTTATACACACTTTATGTCATTATCATGCGTTTTCCGGAACTAACCTATTGACGAGATGCCGAAGGGCCAGTTGCTGTTTTCTGCTGTTTTTGGTTCCAGAAATCCTAGTAAGGAAATATTCTCGGAATCGGACGAAATCAAGGCCCAGCATCCTATTTTTCCACGAAGCTTCCAGAACACCCGAGAGTCGCCAGAGGGGGGCCACTGGGCCCCCAGATGATAGGGCGGCGCGGCCTAGGGGGGGCGCGCCCCCTAGTGTGTCACCGCCTCGTCGCCTCTCCGACTCCGCCTCTTCGCCTATAAAAAGGTCCCTGACCTAAAACTTCGATACAAAAAAGCCACGGTACAAGAAACCTTCCAGAGCCGCCGCCATCGCGAAGCCAAGATCTGGGGACGAGAGTCTCTATTCCGGCACGCCGCCGGGACGGGGAAGTGCCCCGGAAGGCTCCTCCATCGACACCACCGCCATCTCCATCAACGCTCGTTGTCTCCCATGAGGAGGGAGTAGTTCTCCATCGAGGTTCGGGGCTGTACCGGTAGCTATGTGGTTAATCTCTCTCCTATATGCTTCAATACAATAATCTCATGAGCTGCCTTACATGATTGAGATTCATATGATGATTCTTGTAATCTAGATGTCATTATGCTAGTCAAGTGGGTTTTACTTATGTGATCTCCGGAGACTCCTTGTCCCACGTGTGTAAAGGTGACGAGTGTGTGCACCGTGTGGGTCTCTTAGGCTATATTTCACAGTAATACTTATTCGCTGTTATGAATGGCATAGTGAAGTGCTTATTTATATCCCTTTATGATTGCAATGTGTTTTGTATCACAATTTATCTATGTGCTACTCTAGTGATGTTATTAAAGTAGTTTTATTCCTCCCGCACGGTGTAATGGTGACGAGTGTGTGCATCCGTGTTAGTACTTGGCGTAGGCTATGATTATGATCTCTTGTAGATTATGAAGTTAACTATTGCTATGATGGTATTGATGTGATCTATTCCTCCTACATAGTGTGAAGGTGACAGTGTGCATGCTATGTTAGTACTTGGTTTAGTTGTGTTGATCTGTCATGCACTCTAAGGTTATTTAAATATGAACATTGAATATTGTGGAGCTTGTTAACTCCGACATTGAGGGTTCGTGTAATCCTACGCAATTAGTGGTGTTCATCATCCAACAAGAGAGTGTAGAGTATGCATTTATCTATTCTGTTATGTGATCAAAGTTGAGAGTGTCCACTAGTGAAAGTCTAATCCCTAGGCCTTGTTCCTAAATACTGCTATCGCTGCTTGTTTACTTGTTTTACTGCGTTACTACTGCTGCGTTGCCACTGCTCATACTTATTTATACCACCTGTATTTCACTATCTCTTCGCCGAACTAGTGCACCTATTAGGTGTGTTGGGGACACATGAGACTTCTTGCTTTGTGGTTGCAGGGTTGCATGAGAGGGATATCTTTGACCTCTTCCTCCCTGAGTTCGATAAACCTTGGGTGATCCACTTAAGGGAAATTTGCTGCTGTTCTACAAACCTCTACTCTTGGAGGCCCAACACTGTCTACAAGAATAGAAGCACCCGTAGACATCAAGCTATTTTCTGGCGCCGTTGCCGGGGAGGAAAGGTAAAAGGCACTCATACTTCGGTCCCAGGTAAAGTACTTTTCTATTGCCATTGTGTGAGTGTTCGAAGCTATTTCCTTTAGATCCTGCAATTGCATCTTTTTGTTTCTTGTTTACACTAGTTTGGCATAATGGACAACAATGAGCTTCTTATTCTATTTCCTGATCTAAGACATGGATGGTTTGATGCGAAAATTAAAAAACCCATGGAACATATTAGTATGAACACTTTGAATACCATTGTTACTAATGATATAGAAAGTTCTAAGCTTGGGGAAGCTGGATTTGATGAGCATGATCTTTTTAGTCCCCCAAGCATTGAGGAGAAAATTTACTTTGATGATACTTTGCCTCCTATTTATGATGATTATAATGATAGTAGTCTTTTAGTACCGCCTGTTATGGAGGATAAATTTGATTATGATTACAATATGCATCCTATATTTGATGATGAGAATAATAATGATAGCTACTTTGTTGAATTTGCTCCCACTATTACCAATAAAATTGACTATGCTTATGTTGGGAGTAGTAATAATTTTATGCATGAGACTCATGATAAGAATGTTTCATTTGATAGTTATATTGTTGAGTTTGCTCATGATGCTACTGGATATTATTATGAGAGAGGAAAATATGGTTGTAGAAATTTTCATGTTACTAAAACACCTCTCTTTTTGCTGAAAATCTTGAAGCTGCACTTGTTTTATCTTTCTGTGCTTGTTGCATTATGCTTCATGAATTTGTTTATTTACAAGATTCCTATGCATAGGAAGAATGTTAGACTTAAATGTGTTTTGAATTTGCTTCTTGATGTTCTCTTTTGCTTCAACTACTATTTCTTGCGAGTGCATCATTAAAACTGTTGAGCCCATCTTAATGGCTATAAAGAAAGAACTTCTTGGGAGATAACCCATGTGTTTATTTTGCTACAGTAACTCTATTTTATATTTGAGTCTTGGAAGTTGTTACTACTGTAGCAACCTCTCCTTATCTTATTTTTATCGCATTGTTGTGCCAAGTAAAGTCTTTGATAGTAAGGTTCATACTAGATTTGGATTACTGCGCAGAAACAGATTTCTTTCTGTCACGAATTTCGACCTGCCCCTCTGTAGGTAGCTCAGAAAAATATGCCAATTTACGTGCGTGATTCTCAGATATGTACGAAACTTTCATTCAATTTGGGCATTTTCATTTGAGCAAGTCTGGTGCCTCAATAAAATCCATCTTTACGGATCGTTCTGTTTTGACAGATTCTGCCTTTTATTTCGCATTGCCTCTTTTGCTATGTTGGATGAATTTCTTTGATCCATTAATGTCCAGTAGCTTTATGCAATGTCCAGAAGTGTTAAGAATGATTGTGTCACCTCTGAACATGTTAATTTTTATTGTGCACTAACCCTCTAATGAGTTGTTTCGAGTTTGGTGTGGAGGAAGTTTTCAAGGGTCAAGAGAGGAGGATGATATACTATGATCAAGAAGAGTGAAAGCTCTAAGCTTGGGGATGCCCGGTGGTTCACCCCTGCATATTTCAAGAAGACTCAAGCGTCTAAGCTTGGGGATGCCCAAGGCATCCCCTTCTTCATCGACAACATTATCAGGTTCCTCCCCTGAAACTATATTTTTATTCCGTCACATCTTATGTACTTTTGCTTGGAGCGTCGGTTTGTTTTTGTTTTTGTTTTTGTTTGAATAAATGCTTGTGTGGGAGAGAGACACGCTCCGCTGGTTCATATGGACAAGTATGTCCTTAGGCTTTACTCATAGTATTCATGGCGAAGGTTGAATCTTCTTCGTTAAATTGTTATATGGTTGGAATCGGGAAATGCTACATGTAGTAACTCTAAAATGCCTTGAATAATTTGATACTTGGCAATTATTGTGCTCATGTTTAAGCTCTTGCATCATATACTTTGCACCCAATAATGAAAAAACACCTAGAGCTTGCTAAATTTGGTTTGCATATTTGGTCTCTCTAAAGTCTAGATAATTTCTAGTATTGAGTTTTGAACAACAAGGAAGACGGTGTAGAATCTTATAATGTTTATAATATGTCTTTTATGTGAGTTTTGCTGCACCGGTTCATCCTTGTGTTTGTTTCAAATAACCTTGCTAGCCTAATCCTTGTATCGAGAGGGAATACTTCTCATGCATCCAAAATCCTTGAGCCAACCACTATGCCATTTGTGTCCACCATACCTACCTACTACATGGTATTTCTCCGCCATTCCAAAGTAAATTGCTTGAGTGCTACCTTTAAATAATTCAAAATTTATCACCTCTGATTTGTGTCAATGTTTTATAGCTCATGAGGAAGTATGTGGTGTTTTATCTTTCGATCTTGTCATTTACTTCTGACAGACTTTCACAATGGACTAGTGGCTTCATCCGCTTATCCAATAATTTTACAAAAAGAGCTGGCAATGGGGTTCCCAGCCCCGATTAATTAACTTGCATTAATAATTCTCTTCACATGTTTTGCTCTGATTCATCATTAAGCAACTTAATTTTGCAAATAGACACTCCTTCATGGTATGTGATTGTTGGAAGGCACCCGAGGATTCGGTTAACCATGGCTTGTGTAAGCAAAAGGTTGGGAGGAGTGTCATCCATAAATAATGAAACTAAAGTACATGTGTAAACAAAAGAGAAGAGGGATGATCTACCTTGCTGGTAGAGATAACGTCCTTCATGGGAGCCGCTCTTGAAAGCCTGGTTGATAAGGTAGTTAGAGTGCCCACTACCATTCGTTGACAACAACAAACACCTCTCAAAAACTTTACTTTTATGCTCTCTTTATATTTTCAAAACCAAAGCTCTAGCACAAATATAGCAATCGATGCTTTCCTCTTTGAAGGACCTTTCTTTTACTTTTATGTTGAGTCAGTTCACCTATCTCCCTCCACCTCAAAAAGCAAACACTTGTGTGAACTGTGCATTGATTCCTACATACTTGCATATTGCACTTGTTATATTACTCTATGTTGACAATTATCCATGAGATATACATGTTATAAGTTGAAAGCAACCGCTGAAACTTAATCTTCTTTTGTGTTGCTTCAATACCCTTACTTTGATTTATTGCTTTATGAGTTAACTCTTATGCAAGACTTATTGATGCTTGTCTTTAAGTACTATTCATGAAGAGTCTTTGTTTTATGATTCATTTGTTTACTCATGTCATTACCATTTTTTTGATCGCTACATTCATTACATGTGTTTACAATAGTATGATCAAGGTTATGATGGCATGTCACTCCAGAAATTATCTTTGTTATCGTTTACCTGCTCGGGACGAGCAAGAACTAAGCTTGGGGATGCTGATACGTCTCCGACGTATCGATAATTTCTTGTGTTCCATGCCACATTATTGATGATTTCTACATGTTTTATACACACTTTATGTCATTATCATGCGTTTTCCGGAACTAACCTATTGACGAGATGCCGAAGGGCCAGTTGTTGTTTTCTGCTGTTTTTGGTTCCAGAAATCCTAGTAAGGAAATATTCTCGGAATCGGACGAAATGAAGGCCCAGCATCCTATTTTTCCACGAAGCTTCCGGAACACCCGAGAGTCGCCGGAGGGGGGCCACCGGGCCCCGGATGATAGGGCGGCGCGGCCTAGGGGGCGCCCCCTAGTGTGTCACCGCCTCGTCGCCTCTCGACTCCGCCTCTTCGCCTATAAAAAGGTCCCCGACCTAAAACTTCGATACGAAAAGCCACGGTACGAGAAACCTTCCGGAGCCGCCGCCATCGCGAAGCCAAGATCCGGGGACAGGAGTCTCTGTTCCGGCACGCCGCCGGGACGGGAAGTGCCCCCGGAAGGCTCCTCCATCGACACCACCGCCATCTCCATCAACGCTGCTGTCTCCCATGAGGAGGGAGTAGTTCTCCATCGAGGTTCGGGGCTGTACCGGTAGCTATGTGGTTAATCTCTCTCCTATATGCTTCAATACAATAATCTCATGAGCTGCCTTACATGATTGAGATTCATATGATGATGCTTGTAATCTAGATGTCATTATGCTAGTCAAGTGGGTTTTACTTATGTGATCTCCGGAGACTCCTTGTCCCACGTGTGTAAAGGTGACGAGTGTGTGCACCGTGTGGGTCTCTTAGGCTATATTTCACAGAATACTTATTCGCTGTTATGAATGGCATAGTGAAGTGCTTATTTATATCCCTTTATGATTGCAATGTGTTTTGTATCACAATTTATCTATGTGCTACTCTAGTGATGTTATTAAAGTAGTTTTATTCCTCCTGCACGGTGTAATGGTGACAGTGTGTGCATCCGTGTTAGTACTTGGCGTAGGCTATGATTATGATCTCTTGTAGATTATGAAGTTAACTATTGCTATGATGGTATTGATGTGATCTATTCCTCCTACATAGTGTGAAGGTGACGAGTGTGCATGTTATGTTAGTACTTGGTTTAGTTGTGTTGATCTCGTCATGCACTCTAAGGTTATTTAAATATGAACATTGAATATTGTGGAGCTTGTTAACTCCGGCATTGAGGGTTCGTGTAATCCTACGCAATTAGTGGTGTTCATCATCCAACAAGAGAGTGTAGAGTATGCATTTATCTATTCTGTTATGTGATCAAAGTTGAGAGTGTCCACTAGTGAAAGTCTAATCCCTAGGCCTTGTTCCTAAATACTGCTATCGCTGCTTGTTTACTGTTTTACTGCGTTACTACTGCTGCGTTGCCACTGCTCATACTTATTTATACCACCTGTATTTCACTATCTCTTCGCCGAACTAGTGCACCTATTAGGTGTGTTGGGGACACAAGAGACTTCTTGCTTTGTGGTTGCAGGGTTGCATGAGAGGGATATCTTTGACCTCTTCCTCCCCGAGTTCGATAAACCTTGGGTGATCCACTTAAGGGAAACTTGATGCTGTTCTACAAACCTCTGCTCTTGGAGGCCCAACACTGTCTACAAGAATAGAAGCACCCGTAGACATCACGTACCCTGGGACGGCGCGGAAGCATCCGGTGCATCCTTTGCCGGAGAAGAACTTGCCGGCGCGGAAGAATCCGGCATGGTCTTAGAGGGGGAGGAAACAGGAGTTTTCTTCTTCTTCTTCGGAACGGGAGGAACCTGAGGTTCCGCCCTCCCGGCATCTTCGGTACCAGCGCCGGTGTTGCTGGCGCCGGTGTCTTGTCCTTCTGGAGGGGAGACAAGGTCCTCCTCCGCGCGGTGATCGGTAGATTCAGGGGCCGCGCGCCCCGCACTTGTATTGCCTCCCCGAGAGGAGGCAGGAGATTTGCCGGCACCAGAAGGTACCGGACTTGGTTGAGGAGGAGGTGAGGCCCTGGCGGCGTCCTCCGAGGTGTCCGGCCTCATGCCGGTGGCTCTCTTGGTAATTTTGAGCACAGGCCTGAAAAGATAAAGAAAAATGAGGTTCAGAAGAAGCAACCGGAAAAAGAGACTCACGAAACAAAAGGAAAGAGGAAACGGAAGCTTACACGGAAGCAACCGGCATCTCTCGCTTCCGGTAATGCTTCGTGGTGACCATTTTCCCGCCAACTTCCTTCCGGGAGCGCTTGGCAGGAGGAGCATCGCTCGAACCGGCTTCGGGCGCCGGCGCCTTCTTCTTCTGGCCCCGAGAGGAGAGTTTCTCCAGGAACTCGTGGCCAACTTCTGCCTGCAGCGGGGTGGCACGCTCCACAACCTGTGGGTTGGCGCTGGCTGAGGGGAGATCTATAGAAAGACAATATATGAGGAAGCGAAAGAACAAAATACCTCAAGAATAGTGACCTCATCATCGGAACCGGAATCATTGGCTGAAAAGTTACCGGGGCGTGAGGTATGGGTCCTGCCCATCTTGTGCGTGTTTCCAACCACGTAAGGATCCGGGTCCTCTTCGTCCAGGGCGCGCCTCTGGCAAGGGCCTCGAGCCTCCGCAGCAATGCGAGGGAAGCGGTCGCGGGCCTGAAAAAGAGAAAAAACATAGTTAGCAACACAACAGAGGCTACCGGAAAAACAATCCGGATTGCTTAAGCTCTTACTTCGGCGGTTGGAGGATTTTTGGAGCAGAGGGGAAGGAAGCCCCACTCCCAGTCCAGCGGCATGTCGGTTTGGCAAATTTGCCTAGCCTTAAGGGCTACGTCCTCTTTGCTTAGGGGCAGCTGGTGATCTTGGTGGGATCGCGGGGGCCGCACATCTGGCTCATCTTGTGAACCCGGCGCTGAAGGGGAAGCACCCGGCGTGAGATGAACGCGCGGATGATGTCATCGGAGCAGATGTCCGTGTCCTTCATAAGCTGCTCCATGAAGTGGACAATCCGGTTGGTTTCAATATGGTTAGTCCCCGGATTGTACCTCCAGTTGGCCTTCGATGGCGTTCCCGGATGGTAAGCCGGCAGATTAATGAAATCAGCGGCGCCCTTGTTCTTCACATAAAAGAAGGTCTGTTGCCATGCCCGGCATGACTCCAGACCGGAGAATTTGAAAAAAGGGCTCCCTTGGCGGGAGCCGATGATGCAAGATCCGCACATTGGACCGGAGGCTTGGGCTTGGGGATGTTTTTGCCCTGGACCGAGTTGATCCGAAGGCAGAAGAAGCGAGCGAAAGCTTCTTTTGTGGGGAGGAGGCCAATGTAGGCCTCCATGAAAGAGACGAAGCAAGAAAGATAAAAAATGGCATTGCCAGGAAGATGGTGAGGTTGGAGTTGGTAGAAATCAAGGAACTCGCGAAAGAAATCGGAAGCCGGAAGGCCGAAGCCACGCTCAAAGTGAGCAGAGAAAACTACGTACTCTTCGGGTTCGGGCGCGGGTGCCACCTCGTCGCCTGGAATCCGGCAAGACACCTGTGCCGGTATCCTGCGGGAGTTGTACAGCCAATCAATCTCCGGCTCCTTTACATCTGAGCCCTTCCAGGCTCCGCGGGTAATCGCAGCCAGGTTCACATCGGAAGCCTGGCCGGAGCTGCTGGCCTCCTTACCCCTTCCGGAACCGGCTTCCGGAGCGGATGACGAAGCTTCCATCTGGGCGAGTTCAGCCTCGAGTCCGTCGGAGGCCTCGCTGTGGTGACTGCTGCCGGCAGATTCGGAAAGGTAGTCCTCAGAAGACATACCGGACTAAATATGTCCAAATCTACCTAAAAACAGGTTTCCCAAGATCTAGCCTCGCGCGAAGATCTACGAATAAGAGAAAAACCAAAAGAAAAGGGAAAGTAAATCCCCTATCGGCCCAAGAACTAGAAGGCAAAAGGAAGAGAGTAAGGAGACGTTGAGGCTAACCTGAGGCGGCGGAAGACGTTGAGGACGATGGTCGCCGGAGATGGGGCAAACTCGCAGTCGTCGATGAAGACTAGCGATGAAGAAGAACAGAGGTTGCCGAGGGGAACCCGATGCAGCAACAGCGAAGGCGCTGCAGAGAGTCTCTGCGCAGCGGAGCTCGGTGGAGTCGCTGCGGAAGTTCGTCGGGGGCAGTGCTCAGGCGGCGAACGACGGCGACAAGAGCGCAACGGGCAAGGGCTCAGAGCGCGCGCATGAGAAGTGGTGAATGCGGAGAAGAAGAGGAGAAGGAACCTCTTCGCCCTTAAATAGGGAGAAGGAGTCATGGGCCGGCAACCGCTGGGCCGCGGCGGTTCAGTTCGTGGGCCGCCACGTGGCGCGATAATACACACGCGGAAAACGGAAAGCCACAGGGAGGCCGCACGGATCCGGAACGGCAGCGAGGATCCGGTGTGGCGCCATAATTGCAAGCGCAGAAGCCGAAGGGAAGTGACCCCTGACACTGTTGCGCCAGGCACAGTGCGCATGTCACTGACAGGCACTGTACCCGAGAAATTCTCGACTTCGTCGAGGAAAGTTTTAATGACAAAGATATCGGAAAAGCTGGGTATGGAGAGATAAGTTCGGCAAAGAAGCTGGAAGCTTTGAACTGGTTACCGGAAGGATTAAACCGGTACCTTATATGATGGGAACCTGGCATGGTCCGTCGGACAGAATCATCGGACTATACCAGTTTCGGGGACTAATGTTGGGGGGGATGACCCCCGGTATGCCAAAGGCATGCCAAACCGGATGGTTTGAGCTATCAAGATACCGGTTTAAAGGTTATTCCGGACTGTGAAGCTAGCTTTTGGCTAAGTAAATCTATACCGGTATCCCAGGAGGGGTATACCGGAATGAGCTAAGAAGGTACCGGATTACCGGTACAGGCTACACTGTAGCACGTCGGCAAGACTGGTCAAATATTCTCTAAGGAGCTAGAGGACAAAGATGAGCGAAGCACTACAGCTTTAATCGAAGCTCTGGAGCCAAAGCAGATGATGACGTAAAAGGAACTGGAGGACGTCAGCCTCCCTGATTAAAGAGATACCGGCGTCACCGGTAGATAAAGAAGCTTTGTAAAGTAGTTTGTCTAGTCAAAGATGGCATTAAGGTTTCCTAGGGTTTCTTCCCCTATAAGCCACCCTCTCCCCTATATAAGGAGAGGGGGCACACCCTAGCGCGGGGTAGCTGAGTATCCGATCTTGTATCCAGAAACCTGTAACCTCTTATGATGAAGAAATAGAGAGATCTAGAGGTGAAATAGTTCTTGTGTTCTTCTTCAACCTCTGGCCAAGGCCAAGTTTATTGGGAATCCATCCGGAATCCATCCCATCCTTATCAAAACCCTCACCCGAATCCTCTAGCGCACATTCGGCCCCAACTTAAGCCATCCCATGGCATCTGTCTGTTCACCACGATGACACAGGAGGAGACATCAGAGGACTTCGATAACACGGGAAATTCGTACGTCGATCCCGCTGATCTTATGCGAGGCTTGGGAACCAAATATGTCGGACGTGGAACACGACAGATGGTACAATTTCCGCAGGCAGTTTGGGATAGAGTTGCAAGAGCTATTGATGGCACAGAACCAATGACTGTAACTGCGACAGCTGAAGAGTTGCAAGCATATCAATATAGACTCGCCCGTGCTAGACGAGAGCTCGAAAAACAGAAAGTGGAGCTGGATAGGAGGCAAGCCGCGGCTTCCGCGTCAAGCAGGCGAAGAGCGGAGTTGAGTCGACAATCAGGTACTTCGGGAGGAGACAGTCACAGAGCAGCTCGAAATAGGGCAAGGTCTCGGTTGCAACATATATCTGAGGCTGAGAGGGAGAACCTAGTTCAAAACCTCGACAGGTCCTTTATGTCGATAGATACAAGGGGGAATATTATTCCAAAAACACCAGAAGCTGGATATATGGCGACACAAGCTTTCATTCTGGCGTCCAGGCCACCTCCCGGAGATCCAAGAGAAGCACTTTATAACATGGCCATGGCAGGAGTTGGAGCCATGGGAACAGCGTTCGCAAGTACGCCTCCCGAAGGATCTGCAAGGCAAAATAGTCCACGACCTACTCCAGCGGTGCAAGACCCTGCGAGAACGAGTGGGGCAAGAGACACAACGACACAAGCAAGGGTTGACAGAGCGCGACACGAAAGAACAGAACGTCGGCACTCACCAGAGGTTGACGAAGAGGATATGTGCAGGCTCCCGTGCTTTACGAGACGAGTCCGCAAAACTCGAGTTCCATCAGGGTTTAAGCTACCCGATAATTACAAAAAATTCGATGGCCTGTAAGATCCTGAGGACTGGCTAATCGACTACCTGGAGATGGTGAAGCTAATGGTTGGAACTAGAGCAACAGCCATGCAGAGCATCCAAGTACACTTAAGTGGAGCCGCACGATCATGGATAAAGAAGCTGCCTCCTGGCTCTATCGACAGCTGGGAAAGTTTCAAGGATATATTTGTGAAGAACTTCCGATCCACGTGCAAGAAACCCGCGTCATTGGAGCAGCTGAGGGCTTGCAGACAGAAATGCGACGAACCAATGAGGACGTATATCCAGAGGTGGAACATCATCAAAAACTCGGCAGAGAACATATTTGACGAGAGAGCAATAGATGCATTTGTTGCTGGAATTCGAAGGAGGGACTTTGTCGAGGATTTGGGAAGAACCAACCCGAAAACAATAACAGCACTCATGGAAATAACGAATCGCTGGGTGGATGGAGAAGATGCTATTCATAACAAACGGCACAGATCGCCTGAGAATGAGCGCAACCGAAACTTTCAAAATAGGCGACGATTCCCTCGACAGTTCTCAGATTATGATGCTCCCGGCCAAATATCGGCTGGTTTTCGAGGAAACAGCGGGGGAAACAATCGAGACGATTATCAAAAAAGTGGTGAGCAGCGAAGCGACTACAAGGACGGCTCCCGTCCCAATAGGCAAAATAATGGACCAAGGTTTCAGAGGCCGTATGTATCACCCGAGGATCTCTTAAATGGACCATGCCAAATGCACTTCTTCCTCGACAACAATGCAATGAGGCAGTCAGGGCATGTGCAAAAGGACTACCGAACTTTTCTAGCATTGCATAGATATGCAGGGCATACCAGCACGCAGGCAGTACACAGAAACCCCCAGGGTCCAAGGGGTGAGATTCACCTTCCACCTCCACCCACAATTACGGATGAAAATCGGCACCAGTTGCAGTTGGCGGCAGCTCCACAACCAGGTCCTTATATCGACACCAGTGGTGCGGTCTCGATGATTCAGAAAGGCAGGCCATCCAATAGAGCTCAGAAAGTAATATCGCGGCAAGTTTTTATGGCAGAGAAGATGCCTCCTCCAATAATTGAGTATCTGAACTAGTCAGGGCAAGATATCAGCTTCACTATAGCCGACCACCCGCAACAGGTTCCAAGACCAGGATAGTCTTCTTTGATCTTACCAACGGTTATCGCAGGATTCGACGTTTCACGAGTATTCATTGATGGCGGAAGCAGCTTAAACCTCATGTACGCAGATACATTGAGGAAGATGAACATATCCCTATCAAACTTATTACCAACGGATACGCGTTTCCATGGTATCACACCGGATAAGCCAAGTTACCCACTGGGAAAGATCAACCTCGACGTTCAGTTTGGAACCCGAGAAAATTACAGAAGAGAGAGGTTGGAGTTTGAAGTCGTGGATTTCCCGTCACAGTATCACGCTTTGTTGGGACGACCAGCCTATGCCAGGTTTATGGCGGCCACATTACACATACTTGTTGTGGAGACTCCCTGGACCCAAGGGACCAATCACAGTAAAAGGCAGTTTCGCGCTAGCTGATAAGTGCGACAAGGATTTTCATCGACTGTCAGAGACTTTCGGGATGCAAGCAGAATATATGGCGTCAAGGCTAACAACTGATTATGATGTCTTGCCAGACGTAAGGAGACCGCTTGAGGAGCCCACCTTTGATACTACCAAAGATTCCAAACAAGTGCAGATTCACCCGACAGATCCCAAGAAAACGACATCTATTGCAACAAACATGGACCTCGCATAGGAAAGCGCGCTCGACGAGTTCCTCCGTGAACATTGGGAAATCTTCGCATGGTGTCCAGCTGACATGCCAGGAGTACCCAGGGAACTTGCCGAGCACCCCCTTAACTTGGATCCAATGGAGAAACCAATCAAACAACCTTTGCGGCATTTTTCGGAACCAAACCGCAAAGCTATGCTGTCAGAAATCAATCGACTCAGAGAAGCTGGTTTTATCAAAGAATTACATACAGAGGCCACGTGGGTAGCTAACCCAGTGCTGGTCCCGAAGAAAAACACAGAGGTCCTTCGCATGTGCGTCGACTTCACGTGTCTCAATAAACATTGTCCAAAGGATCACTTTCCCCTCCCAAGGATCGATCAAATTATCGACTCCACGGCAGGTTGTGAACGTCTTTCCTTCCTGGACGCATAGTCTGGTTATAACCAGATCAAATTAAAAGAGGAGGATGAGGTCAAAACAGCTGTTATCACACCTTATGGTGTGTTCTGTTATAGAACAATGCCCTTCGGGTTAAAAAAGACGGGAGCAACATATCAATGGATGATGCAGAAGTGTCTCGCCACACAGATTGGCAAGAACGTTCGAGTATACATTGATGATGTCGTCATAACAACAAAGAAGGGCTCAACCCTGGTCGAGGATCTCAAAGAGACTTTTGCTAACCTCGATAAGTTCTGCCTCAAACTGAACCCGACGAAGTGCTCTTGGCGTTCCTGCGGGAGAACTTCTCGGGTTTCTGGTGTCAGCAAGAGGAATCGAGGCTAACCCGGAAAAAATCCAAGCCATCGTGACGATGCGGAAGCCAACAAAGTTAAAGGAGATACATCAATTGACTGGGCGATTCGCAGCTTTAAGCAGATTCGTAGCATACTCACGGTTTTCACTGACAGCAATTGACTGCCATCATCAACACGGTTTTCATGCTCACGAATTCACAAAAATAGCATACTGCTTCCCCTGTTTTTGTTGTTGAGGAGTAAACGACGACCACCAGTTCCTAAAAAGTGCGGTTCACTGACAGTTTTCTGAGATAATCATCCCAAGAAAGTTGCTCCGAGATGTTATTGTACACTATTCGTGTTCCAGGTGGCCGATGCTCATCTGTGCTGACCAACCAGCAAAAATTGCTCACGCGCCGTCTAGCATCGACAAGGGGACGTACGCGGTGGCGGCGGCGTGCTCGGGCGTGTGGACGGTGGCCGCGTGCGAGGTGGAGGCGGCGTTGTCTCTACTGCAAGTCACGGCGGCGTGCTAGGCCGTGCAGGCGTCGACCGCGTGCGACGTGGAGCCGGCGACGTCGCTGGTGGAGGTGACGGCGGCGTACTCGGCAGTGTAGCTGTCCACATGGGAGGTGGAGGCGGGAGCGGCGGCATGGGGAATTGTTGGGCGCGTCGCTTCAGCCATTGTTGATTCTGTTTCTCTTAGTTCTACCTTTTTTTCCAATAATTACAGCATGTTGGGCCTGCTGGGCCTAAACTGTGAAATCAAATCTGAACCGCTCGTTTAATTCATACCTCTCTCTATTTTAGGAGTGGTAAAAGGTACCGTAAAAATTGCCTTTTTTAATGTACTACCTCAAACACAAGGTAATGTAATTCTCGAGAGCAACCGTTCATGATGGTATTAAGTAACGTTTAACAAGATTACGTGCTGTGACTTTACAAGATTATTACACCTGTGTGTACCCTTATTCAGAATATTAGTAACCGGACAACCTATTATTCCACTGTAAGGACCAGTAAGATTTTACAGTACATAAGGACTAGGCGGCTGATCCCAGCAGGAGAACTTGGGAGACAGTTAGATACAGCCTTTATTTGGTTGTGCAGAGCAAAATACATAAACTGATATACGAATTACATATTCACTTTCCTAAGATAACAAATAATGTAAGTTGAACATAATGCCAACTTGAAAGAGCATGCTCTAATCGCTAGTATTTTATGTGTTTGATCACAACACTCGAATAAAATTTTACCATGTGTGCTCAAGTGTGTAGGGTTTATCTATAGCACCATGGAAGTGTATCCACCTTTTTGTATATGTTCAATTGTCTGGTTTTACTATTGGACATTAGTTTATATATGAATTGGTGCAAGTGAAGTTGGTGAGGAGAAGGCCTGATCATCCGTCCCCTGCAGCGTGAAACGTGCTAAGGAAAAGGGGGTGGATGAAATTTCCATCCGCCCCCCAGATGCCTTTTCCATCCGGTCGGCGCCAGAGGAATTCACATCGCGCAGAATTGGGGGGTGGGGATGGAAATACCATCCGGCCCCGGATGGAATTTTCATCTGCCCCCCAACAGAGGAATGCAAAAGTTGTGCAGCAAAAGAGACGATGGGAATCTTCATCCAAACCTCAAAGGAATATTCTCCAGGAGGGACGGATCATCTGGCCTGGACTATGCATGACTTACCCCAGACCATCCGGAGGGGGCGGATCATATGACTACAATGGCTCGAAAACTCGTACACGCTATAAAAGGGGAGCCTTCTTCCACCTCAAGTGAAATCTGACCAGCGCAAAGAATACTCTCTCTCTCTCTCCTCCCAAGATCCAAAGCTTCAACCTCGTAGAGATCTCCCTCCCTACTCAACCAAATCACCCCAAACATGGGGAATCGAAGGAGGATGACTAGATCTTCACATCTACCCAAGAAATTTCATGTTCCCCATACTTTTCCTTTGTGTACTTGCAAACCCTAGATCTCCTCTTGTGGGGATCCTTATTTTTGAGAGAATCTCGTCCTAGATCTTATGTGACTAGTTTGTGATGTTGTTGGGAGCCTCCGTTCTTTGTGGAGTTCACCCCAACCGTGTGTAAAGGTTAGCCGCCTCGACCGGCCTTGCTTACTGGAGAAGAGGATACTCCTTCGTGGGGTGTTCACGAGGAATAAGGTGACGCCTTTGTGGCCGTTGGCTACCTTTGTAGTGTCACACCTGCTCAATGTATACGTACTTCCTATTGTGAAAGGGACTACGGTAAACACATCGCGTCTCGTCTCCGTACCGTTCGCCCGGTTGTCCCGCTTCCTTTTATTCTTGCTCTTTATTTGCTTTACCTTATTGTTTGCATCGCACCATATAGGATCACATTTCCATTCAAAGCTATCACATTAGCTCCTATTCAGTCCCCCCTCCTAGTCGTTCATCATATACATTCACAGCTGAACTAGGTACATACTGCATAGATCTAGAAAAAACTCTGCTATAGAGGACATAGCTTTTACAGAGAGTTGACCGAGGAACTAGGAGGAACAAGTTACTAAATAATCAACCTAACGATCTTCGATAGACATGCTTTGTTCTAGGATCGACGATTATGCTTTCCACCATTCACTTCAAGATCATGTCTGCGTGATTAACTACATCAGTACTGAACATATCTTCGCTAGAAGATCTATGGAAAGCTAGAAATTTTGCAAGATTTCCTTACTGAAAGACAAAATCTAGAATGCTTAGTTATTCCAATGGTACATATCTGAACAAGTGCATCAATATGTCAGCATATCTGAACAAATATATGCATGATGCAAAAGGACAACCTTCTCGAGGAAACAGGTTTTTCATTGAAGGAAAAACTACGAGGATAGATGGCGGCGCTAGTCGCTTGCACTAAGAATACAAAAGGAAGTAAACATAAAGGAGGAAAAGCGTCACTTCTTGGGTGACATCAAATTCATGAGCTTCTCCATGTATCGGGCAGCAGTGGCAATGGTCATGTGTTCATCGTCGTCCCGAAACTTCTTGAAGAGGTGATCCAAAGGAAATTCCGGAGCCAGAAGGGCGACACATGGCTGAATGAGCTTGGCGATATCGCTGGGTGGTGTATCGGAGTCCCTCTCGGAGACATGACTTGGACCATTCCGAGACCCCTGAATCTGTCAGGCGGCAACATGGAAGAAACTGACATAGATGGAGATCATGTCCTCCTCGAAAGGGAGGGAAGGCATGCCAAGGGAGACCATGGTGGCACGAACAACCACTACAGCCTCCAGTAGGTTCAGGGCAACTTGACTCCGCTCTTTCTGGGCGTTGAGGAGCTGCTTCGTTGCAATGGTCACATTGGACTTCTCATCAAATACTTGCTTCCTTAGGTCGATGATGCGCTCGTCCTTGTCGGTTTATGCATCCAGGGATTTCTGGAGGAGGCCGTTGGATTCTGCCAGTTGGTCTTGTGCTTCCTTCAATTGTCTCTTTAGCACGGCCTCGTGCTCCTAATGAAGCATCTGGAGATCCTCTTCGCATTTCAGATGTTGGCGTAGCAACTCCGTCTAGTGCTTGGCGGCGTTGCGGTTCGCCGACTTCTCCCGCTGAGCTGCTTCTACCAGCGAGAGCTTCTGCTCTGCTAGCTGGTTCTTGTAGGAGTGGATCATCTCTACTTGTTTGATGATCCGGCTCCTGTCGTTGTTCTGGAGCTGGAGCTGCGAGTCAAACAGTTGTTGACAATACTCATTGAGAACGGCGTTGTTCTGGAGCTGGAGCTGCGAGACAAACTTCTGGGCATGGCCATATCGATGGGAGGCGAGTTTCTGCTCCAGGAAGGCTACCGTGGTGGAGGATTCCCCTTCATTCCTTTGAGGACCTTGCAAGACAACCAATAAGTTGCGCTGCAACCCATGCCTTGCGGTAATGGAGGCGGCCTGTAATGTCCCAGGTTTAGAGACGATCGAGGGGTAGTTTTTAGAAAGGGATGTGCATTGCATGGCAAATTCTGGGGAAATTTCGCGCTTTTAAAACAAAACTGCATTGAAGGGGGACAGGTTTCTCTTTCGACACCTTACAGGGTTAGGGTTTCGAGAGTGCGATAAGCTTGTTCTTACTTATCTAAGTTAGGGTTTTGAGAAGAGAGAAGTGTTATTGCATCAAAATCTTAAGTTGCATGATTGAATTACAAGTTAAGAGTTTGAATGAATTCAAACCAAATTTGAATTTGAATTTCAAATTCAAACATCAAATGATTATCAAATAATTCAAAATTGAGATAATTTATCAAACCATTATCATTAAGCAATAATATAAGTAATACAACTATTACACTAAGCTCAATAAGGAAAACTTGGGCTTTATTGATCCTCACACACATAATACATTGTCTTTACAATATTCAGATTTGAATTATGGAATTACAACAAATTACAAGAATTGAATAATTAGAAAAAGAAAAGAAAAGGAAAATTACAATTCAATGATCTATCCTAACACTACAAGTTAATCTTCATTCAGCCTTGAACTTGATGATCACCATGATCCTTGGAGCATCAGGTTGATCCCTGCACACACACACAACAAAGAGCACATTATGCCACGTGGCATTGCCACTTGGAAGGTTAGCAAATAATGGAAATAAAGAGGATATGATCAAGTCTCTGCCGAGCTGATCCATGCCTCAGCCAAGTTCCAGGTCCAGGTGCACAGCACATGCCTACACACACACACAGCCTGCTCACAGGGCTGTGTGCATGCAGCACACACACACAGTGAGTCACCAAAGTGACAAGCGAGAGTCTGTCGACCGGGGATGCAAGGGAGCACCACATATAAACTTTTCACAACCAAACCCTAGCCATTCCGTCGACGCAGCTTCCCGAGTAAGAACATCAAGAACAGATAGAACAGGAAGAACACCAAGCTTCCCAAACAACCAATCTATCCATAACGAGTTCCACTAGAACCGTTGTAGAACAAGGCACAAGCGGGAAATCAAGCACGAGGCTAACCAGGAGGAGCGAGGCAAGCTCACATCACAATCCCGAAGCCAAATCCTCTACACCAACACCCATTTCTAGGAGCTGGAGTGAGGTATAAACGGATCAACCCGAGCAAAACCCCGGTTTGCTCATAAATAAGCATTTGCATATGTCACGAAGCCAAAATGGGTAGAATACCCAGATTGTATCATCATCCGGCTACCAAGTCGGTTGGTGCAAGCAAAAATGGGTGAAGCCAATAGGAAATCACCAAGGGAACACCGGCTGGACCAAAACAATGGCATAACCAAGGCAATCCAGACAAGGAAATGATCCTATCTATTCAACCAAAGTCACCTAGCACCTAAAACCTATCACACCATCAGATAGATAGACAATATGTGTCTATTCTTGTTTGTCAACATCAAAGATCACCGGAAATCCAACAAGGAATTACCCAGATGATGCATTCACTAAGCCATAGCAAGCCAACAAGGGTGGGAGCTACCTAAACAAAGCAATGAATTGCCGTCAAGGTCACCTCAACCACTGAACCAGCCCAAACTAATAAGCCATGCACAGCTATCATCACCCAGATGGGTTCAAAAGGAGGGCTAGGGTACCCAACCAAGTGGTGGCATCCATCTAGCCCTGCCAAACTCAATGAAATGATCATTACTGCAAGCAGTTCACATCACTTATCCATTTTAGTAAATCCAGGTAATAGAGATAAGTGAATCATATAAGTAATCAAAGCACCAGAGCCTTACAGTTGATCCAATGGATCATTGCAAGCATCAGCAACTGCTTGAGCAAGCAAAAGCATGCATCAGTACAGATTTTGGTGTCACACAGACACAAAGATGAGCAGAAGAGAGGCACAGTCATAACACAACAGCTTTTACAAGCAACTGATGATCATATGATCATCAGAAGCTTGCTAGAGCATGCTAAGACATGCTAGAGCCAAGCCTAGCAACCACACATTTAACCAGATCAACTATATAGCCACATCTCATAAATAATTGCATCACGGATAAGTAAATAAATTAAATACAATTGTATCCGAAGCACACCATTAAGGGATGGTGTTATTTAGTCAACAGACCATGCTCAATTGAGCATTTCCAAGATTCACAGTCCTATACACATCACACCCAGAGCACTGGCACTTGCATAATGCAAGGATCATGCATCATGATCAAGCCAGGGGCAAGGAAATGCACACACAGGAGAGGCAGGATCCATATAGCAACAGCACACTAGTAGGAAAACCCTTATAGGTGAAGCTTAGTTCTGTGGCGCACCGTTTTGAATGCGCCACATAAACTTATTTTGTGGCGCACCAGGCACGGTGCGCCACAGAAATAGCTTAATTTTGTGGCGCACGGTCGGGTAGTGCGCCACAGAAACTGTGTGGGGCCCACATCCTGCCACCACCATTTATTACTGTAGGTATTTCTGTGGCGCACATGTCGTGCTGCGCCACAGAAATAACTCTTTCTGTGGCGCACTGGCCTTGGTGCGCCACAGAAGTAGTTGATTCTGTGGCGCACCTTCTCCGGTGCGCCACAGAATTAAGGGACTTATATCATCTCGCCCGTGCCCTCCCCCGCCTGTTCACCTCTCCCCTCCCGAGCCCCTCCCTCTCCCCTCTCCCTCTCCTCCGTGGTCGCCCGGATCCGCCGCCGCCTTCCTCCGTGGTCGCCCGGAGGATTACCCCCTCTCCCCTCTCCCCTCTCCTCTCGTGGTCGCCTGGATCCGCCGCCGCCGCCTCCCTCCGTGGTCGCCCGGCTCCTCCATGGTCGTCGCCGCCGCCGTCGCCGCCGCCTTCCTCCGCGAGGGGCGCATGCCGCCGCGGTCCTCCCATCCCCGCCACCTGCAGCACAAGCTGCCCCTACGGCGAGGAGGGGCCGCCGCGAGGAGGGCCGCCGTCGCGGCAAGGTGGAGGATCCGCCGCCTCCTCCTCCTCCTCCACCCCTGCCGTCATCTTCAAGCTCGTCCTCCACCCCTGGCATCGGTGCTCTCTCTCCCCTCCCCTCCTCTCCCTCTTAATTCCTCCTCCGCTGCCCCTATGGCTTGTGTTTGCAAGCTCCGGTGATCATTTGATCACCAATTGGTTGATAATTACTTACTACTTTCTCTATCTATGCATGTTGCTTGATATACTTGTGTTGTTGCTTGATTTGTATAGCTTCTCACCATGTACTCGGTGGTTGCTTATGCTTTGAAAAGCATATGAATGGATGCATGATGCTTGCCAAGCATCCCTGTTGCCTAGCAGTTGACTAATTCATTTATCTGTGAAACTTTATCTTGTTAATGTAGATAATTGAGATGAACTACTTTGCAGTAATGATTCTATTACTGTATTTACTTAAGCTAGATGGATGCCAACTATTGTTGGGGACCCTAGCTTCATTTTGAATCCTGTTGGGTAATGATAAGTGTGTAGGCTTGGTGGTTTGGATGGTTTGGTGGTTGAATTGGCCTTTGCGATCATGAACTGCTGGCTTGGTAAATCATCCGGGATGGTTTCCTTCCTAGTTCCATTTGGAAGATGCTACTATTCAATTGGTTGGCATAACCATGGTGACTTGAGTTGGTCAAATTCCTGGTCCTTGCCATTTGTACCGGGCTTCACTTGGTCAATGATTAAATGATGACCAAACATTGTTATTCCACCCTATGTGCTTGTGTTTGACATGGCTGTTGCTATGTCTCTGTACATATTTACTTGATGGATTCTTGTGAGCTTATGGTATGCTAAAATAGAGATATCCATTGTAGGGGATCATGTAAATGAATGCCACTGTGGTATCCTTTGAAGAAAAAGGACTGTTTCGATGGTTTTAAAATGCTAGGTGGTGCTAGGTGATTCGAGTTGGTCTGTCAAGGTTGGTTTTATCTCGGTTAACTTGGATAGGCTATGTGTTCTTGCTTACTTATGCATATCCATCTCTACTTGGATTGACTAGCTCAGAGCTTGGCCTCTCTCTTGCCGACATCACTTGGTTACTACCAAGTGATGAGTAATCCCTTATGGACCCTAGCTTTGTTTTGAACTCAACCGAGTAATGATATATTTCTTTTTCTTGTTGGCTTTGATGAAATTAGAGATATCCACCGTAGGGGATCATGTAAATGAATGCCACCGTGGTATCCTTTGAAGAAAAAGGAATGTTTCGATGGTTTTAAAATGCTAGGTGGTGCTAGGTGATTCGGTTGGTCGTCAAGGTTGGTTTTATCCGGTTAACTTGGATAGGCTATGTGTTCTTGCTTACTTATGCATATCCATCTCTACTGGATTGACTAGCTCAGGCTTGGCCTCTCTCTTGCCAGCATCACTTGGTTACTACCAAGTGATGAATAATCCCTTTGGAGCATCTGCTCCATGCATGCTATGTGTGTCCTACCTGGCCTCACTAACGCCATCCCGGGATGTTCATATTTGTTTCGACCAACAAAGTATGAGGCATTCCATTTAGTTCATACTAGCTACTTCTTAATTGCATTGGCCTTTCTTCCATTTTAGTGCCGATGATTAGAATGTTTGGTCACCTATACGCCGCAATATACTTTGTAGACGAGCCCCCCTTTCCACGGCCGCCGTTCCGTGAACGAGTCCTTGATGAGACAACAACGCCGACATGCCTCTCCGGCGCAGCACCACTTTTCTTCTCTCGCCGTCCGGTACGTGAACGAGTCCTTAATGCCAAGACGGTGCCGGCCTCCCTAGCATCATGCCGACCCCTGTTGTCGCGCTTCAGGCTGTGTCGATCACGCGCCACTGCACTCTTCGCCTTTTTGCCCGGTGAACGAATAGACTAATCGTTGGAATAAGGAAGCCGATGACGGCCGATCGCAATTTAATCTTGCGACCGGCTGTCATCGGTTTCCTTATTCCAACGATCAGCCTATTGGTTCACCGGGCAAGAAGGCGAACAGTGCAGGGCGCGGGACACACGGCTTGAAGCGCGGCAACACGGCCTGGCATAATGCTGGGCAGGCCGACACGGTCTTTGCATCAAGGACTCGTTCACTGGACAGCGAGGGACTGGCGTGGTTCTGCGCCGGAGATGCAGATCGGCCTTGTTGTGTCGTCAAGCACCCGTTGACGGAACGCCGACCGGGGAAAGGGGGCCCTTCTGCAAAGTATTTGTGTTGACCAACAATGTATGAGGCACATATTCTATTTTGTCATTCCATTTGCTTTGAGATTTTCAAAATGCCGATGATTAAAATGTTTGGTCACCGTACACTCGGGGGTGGCATAAGTGAGCCTGGTAAGATAGCACAAATATCAATCTCTTGTGCATCCTACCTGGCCTCGCTTACACCATCCCTAAATGTTAATATTTGTGTTGACCAACAATGTATGAGGCACTTATTCCATTTTGTCATTCCATTTGCTTTGAGATTTTCAAAATGCCGATGATTAAAATGCTTGGTCACCGTACACTCGGGGCGGTGTTAGTGAGCCTCGTGTGATTGCACAAATATCAATCTCTTGTGCATCCTACCTGGCTCGCTAACTCCGTCCCGGAATGTTAATATTTGTTTCGACCAACAAAGTATGAGGCCCTTGTCATTCCATTTGCTTTGGTATTTTCAAAATGCCGATGATTAAAATGTTGGTCACCGTACACTTGGGGGTGGCGTAAGTGAGCCTGGTAAGATAGCACAAATATCAATCTCTTGTGCATCGGACTTGGTCTCACTTACGCCATCCCTGAATTTTAATATTTGTGTTGACTAACAATGTATGAGGCACTTATTCCATTTTGTCATTCCATTTGCTTTGACATTTTCAAAATGCCGATGATTAAAATGTTTGGTCACTGTACACTCGGGGGCGGCGTAAGTGAGCCTGGTAAGATAGCACAAATATCAATCTCTTGTGCATCGGACTTGGTCTCACTTACACCGTCCCTGAATGTTAATATTTGTGTTGACCAACAATGTATGAGGCATTTATTCCATTTCTCTTGTGCACCGGACTTGTTGGTCTCACTTTCTTCCATTTTCATCATAGTAGGAAGCTGGATGAAGGACCCCGATGCAAGCGAGCCTGGTGGGTAGAGATGACGGAGCAAAGGAGGAACCGGATGAAGACTACTTTGTATCTCGAAATTGTGAATTTTGTATGAATTAAGAGTTGTATGCAAAACATTTGACACTTGCCACTATATATGTATCTCGATCGGGCTCTAAGTAATGTGATGATGATGTCTATGTTATATCCGTGCAATGTACATGATATTTATATTATATACTGAATGTTGCTTGTATATAACCTGTGTATCTGTGTATCCGTATTGCTGTCTATAAGCTGCATGTGTATAGCGAGCAGCACAAAATCGTGTATAATACAAGCAAATTACGTGGCGCACTAAAAACCAATTTTGTGGCGCACGCTTTTACGTGGCGCACCTAAGAACAAGTGCGCCACGAAACCTTAATTACGTGGCGCATGGGCAGGTGCGCCACGAAGCCTTATTTTTGTGGCGACGTTTACGTGGCGCACCTCCCATGCGCCACGGAATCCATTTTTCGTGCGCCAGCGATGAGGCTTTTCCTACTAGTGGCGGGAACAATTTAATAGAGCATAAGCATCACAATTTTCTCTTGAGCAAGAGCTCAAGAGTTACAACGACAAGATATAGGGAAGAGCGGCACACACGAAGCAGCATATGCACAACAGCAGCATACGCATGGCAGCAGCACATCACATCAGCTAGGATCCATGGCAACAGCAGAGAGCACAGCAGCATACACGCATTCACAGCAAGCACAGCAGCAGAGCACATAGATGTAGAAGCAGCAGCACAATCAGGTGGATGCCAGGGCATCCAGAGGAAGGAGAAGAGGTAGAACAGGTAGCAGAGGAGAAGGAGGAGCACATACCGGGGAGGAGGTGGTCGACACGACCACGCGGCCACGGCGGCGCACGCCAGGGCACACGACGGCACCAGGCCTGGCCAAGCCAAGCCACGGCGACCACCACAGCACCCCAACGCAGCACCACGCGCCCAGGGGAGCGCCAGGAGGAAGGTCCACGGCATCTCCAACGCGCGGTGGCGGCGGACGCCAAAAGCCAGGCGCACGGGAGAGTCGATGGCGAGCGAACGAGGACGCAAGCGTCAGATCGACGTGGACCACCATGTCCACCGTCGAGAGGCGGTCCAGATCCGCACCATCTCGTCGCCGGCGATGGCCGGAGACGGCCGGATCAGCGGCGACGGCGGAGGCGATTTCGGCGTCGCGGGAGCCGAAAGGGGGATTAGGGTTGGGACACGGCGAGAAGACGACGCGGCCCAGGTCGGTTGGACCGAGCCCGGTGGGCTGGTCCAACCTAACCAGCTCGGCCGCCGACGAGTGGGCCCGAGGGGTATTTTGGACATTTCCAAAATACCAATTTAAGTGAGTATTTCTAAGAATTTTATAAAATATAATATAGCTCTAAAAAAATAATTAAAAATATGAAAACTTCTCAGCATAAAATTCTCTATCAGAATAAAATATCAAAAGGAATTTTTGAAGACAACTAAGAATAAGTCTTA
>NC_061510.1:37641743-37756910 GCF_022539505.1 Lolium rigidum
AGATAAAGGAGAGAAACTCATTGATCTTTACATCAAGGAGATCGTGAGTAAACATGGAGTACCCAAGAAGACACTACAAAGGAAGACATTTTTTTTGACAAATCACTTTCGTCATGTTAAGGCCAATTTTCGTCAAGGATTACTTCGCGGTGACAAAATTTGATCGTCATGGGGTTCGTCAAGGAAGCTCCGTCATAAAATATCGGGGGTGACGGTATGCATTTTTTCGTCAACGTCAAATGTTTGATGGTGACGACCTGCAAATTCGTCAACATCAAAGGTTCATTGTTGACAGACAGGTTTGTCACGAAAAATTGCAACTTTCGTCAATATCTAAATGTTGGGAAGCTTCTGATTGGTCCAAAAAAAGCATACGTGGCCTTACATGTGGGTCCATTTGGCTTCTGACAACATGGGTCCGACGGCGCTGACATGGATATCAGACAAGTGGGACCAGGTTGTTGCCGACATATGGGTCCCAATAATGCTGACTGGTGGGACCCACAAATTCTGACAAGTGGGACCAGAAATTGGTGCCACGTGGTTTCATTTAATAGTGACGTTGTGACATTTTCCATCACCTTTTGAATTTGACAAAATTTGAGAGCATTTGAATTATTTGCGAAATTTGGGAAACAAAAAAATCGGCGAAATATCAAAAAGTAGACAATAAATATCATACTTAAATGGTGGCACAAGAAGTATATATGTCTCTCACAGACCGAAAGATTCATAAGAAAATTACAATTGGAACACAAAGAAATTAAAAGACCTATGATTAATAATAGATTAGTTGCCCTGGGATTGAGACATGGATGGTGGCTGGGATGTCCTCAAGAGCAAATTAAGCACGGCATCCATTTCTGTCAGCCTCTTTTCATAAGCCAGAGTCTTTTCTTCTTGGGCTTTCTTCACAGCTTCAAGTTCTTCCTCCTCGCTTCTTCCCGATCTCTTCAAATTTTTCATCTTGCTCTTGCGGCCTTGCATGCATGTCACCGTGGTACGTTTCAGCCGCCCGTATGGAGTTCTCGCTCTTGATCTCGCGCCTTTGTTGTAGCTCTCTGATGCGTGTAGCTGAGACAGTAAGACTTCCTGGAACTTGTTGCGACGCGCAATCTTGGTAGGAATGTGCTGCTGCAGGTGGTGGATGGGCTTTTCTCGCTCAAAACTAGCTGAACAATTTGCAAATCAGTCAAATCAGGTTCATCTTCATTGCGTGGCGCCGCTTTTTTGCCACCATTTGATCCCGCATAAAGATTACAATCATTGCATGGACAACATACAAAACTGGATTATATTATATTGTGCTAATAAGAAATATTTCTTACATATGCACTTTTTGCTTCAAGCACTCATAATGTTATCCTTGTTAGTGTGTGTGATTCTAAAAAATTCAATTGGAGAGGTTTCTTCTTCCTGTCGCTTAGCCTTCTCGCTTGAAAAAATGTAGAATGCACATTACCATTGTACACCGTGTATGACAGAAGTATGAACTGTATTGGGAAATTCAGAACACTTACTAGATGTTCCCAAGTGAGCAACATAGCTTCGAGATCCAAGTGGTATGGAACTATTTCACAGCCTTCTCTGTTCTTTCCATTTATTACACACAGATTCCTATGTTCAAGTACATGCATTTTATTTATCCAGATCGTAGAAATGTAAGAATTCGGTAGTCGTTATTGAAAGCAATAACGTTTATGTACCTGGTACTTCTCATCAAACCATCTTTTCACCAGCTTCTTTCCAGCTTTTCTCTTCTACATGACCCGGCTTCTTGAGATATGCTTGCTCCAAGTGTGAGATTTTTAATTTTCGGCCAATACTCCTTTTTAAGCCTATATCGGAACTGCCGAATACTAACTTGCAGCATATCGAGTGCACACATCTTGAGCCACCTCATCATTTTTGTCCATATTAAACTTTCCCTTCAAAATAGTGATGCATTAATCAGTAGATTCTTAGATAGATGATCATGTAGCATACTAATTAGGTTAAACCAAGATTGTACAGGACTCACCGCTATCGTACTTATAGCATGAGGAATGACATGTTTGAGAGTGTCATCTTTCTTGTACCGTGTCCAAGTGTGTTGCAAGCGGCATTTTTTCACGGATGTGAATACCAACCTCATTGCTCAGCTTTGCTCGATCGGACATAATCCTTGGGTCTCCTGACACCAGCAGTGAATTCAATTGGCATCTTATTGCCACCATTTTTTCTTGTGTACTCATGTAGTCCATGGCCCATGGTACGTCTGCGTCCACCTCTCTTTCTCTTACTACCGCCAGATGTTGTCAATGTCTCTGAAATAAGAGATATGAAATGATTCTCTTTTATATGAAAATATGCGGTACAGGTTTTAGTTTTTACAAACTTTCATACCTTGCCGCTCAAAGTTTACAATTTGATTGTCCTCGGGAGATGAGGTGCTGCCTCCGGATGTCATGATCTGGTTAGGTGAGGGTGCTCCTTCAGTTGTTCGGACCAGCAGATGGCCGTCGGCTCATCAGATGACCCAGCTTCAGGTTCAGTTGTTGCCATTGATCTTGTTGCAATGTTGGATGGTGCAACTTCATGTATGGATCGCTTCTTCTGTGCAACTATTGCAGAAGAAGCAACTATCTGCAAGCAAAGTAGAGGCTACATTAGTAGGAAACATTTAGCATGTACGTATTTCCTATCATAGTTCAGACATAGTTCCACAGACCTGAGCTGAAGTTTTGCCGACAGTGCGCTGATCCTCATCTGAATGAAGATCATCATCAGCAGTAGCTATCTCTTCTGGATTCGGTTCGTACGAAGGGTCCTCTTCGACCTCCTTCTCTTCGCAGTCTGTGTCCTTTAGATTGTTACTAGTTCCTATTTGTACCCCACCATACACTAATGTACGTGCAAAACCGGAGAAATCTTTCTGAAATTTGTGGGCAGTGTCCATATTTTTCAGCTGAAAATTTTTTCCATGCGTACTACATTTTCTTGCATTTGTTTCTCCTTGGCAAGCTCATATGCCGGCTTGACGGGGTTTTGTGTCTCCGCTGAAATAATCGGAAGAGCGGAGCGTGAACAAAACATAAGAGGGGGCCAATTCCATAGAAAACAGCAAATAATTGTCTTTGCAAAATATTGTACAGCAGCAAATGATTGAAAACATAAGAGTCTACGTATGATGTCGGCGAACAAAACATAAGAGAGGGCATATGCTAGGCTAAGGGACATCATGTGCTTTTAGATATCTACTCGTAACAAATAATTGACACATAATGAGGTATCGGTAGTTTAGTCCTATACCGATAGAAGTTCAGATATGTGCTGATAGAAGTTCAGATATGTGCTGATAGAAGTTCAGATATGTGCTGAAATTTGATTTTTGACTTTTGAAAGACATAGATAAACAAAAATTGTGGAAATAAATAGACCGATGAAACAAAGTACATGATTAAAAAAACTTCATTACATTGTTAAGACGTGCATTGCACGTGCAAACTAACTAGTTCCATAGAAAACAGCAAACAATTGTTCTAGATCAAACTCTGCTTCCTCTGAAACTGACGAATAAAAGTCTGAAGCAATGTCGTTGTTCACTGTAGCTCGTCAGGCTGTTTTCGGCAACGGCTGGAATTAGTTCAGTTAAGTGTTTCGGCAAACAATTGTCTACGCAAAAGATTGTACAGCAGCGGGATGGCAAAGATTGTATAGCATGGCATGATTGTCTCTGCAATAAAAACGATAAACCCTATACGTATGATGTCGGGATTGGATCTATCAAATATGCAAGATCTAGATATAGGTCAAACGGGCGTGGTAGACATGTAAAACCGATCACTCGATCTAACCATCCGAAAAACACAACAACAAGCCGATCACCGACAGATTTACCTTGGCGTTTCTTCGAGTCGGGCGCCTTCTTCGGCGTGTGTGTGCGATTTTCCTTCACCCCGACGTTTCGACGACTGCCGGCCATGGCGACCACCGGCCGGGGAGATAGATGCGAGATGGATGAACGTCCGGCGAAGACACCGGATCGGGGTGAGCAGGAGAGGATGAGGTCGGGTGGGTGGGTAGTTAAGATGCTCGTAAATCATGGGGTAGAGGCACGACGTATATAAGGGAGGGCGAAATATTTGATAGGTGGGGTGCGCGGGAGGAGTGGAGGGAACAAAAAATTTGGGCGTTTTGGCAGCCGGCGTACTACAATTTGGAGGGAACAAGTTTTTGCCGTGAAAGAAAAAAATATTACTCTGAAAATGGAACTGTACATGTATATTTTAATTAAAAAATGACAGAAAACGAGTAAAACTCATAATAAATGCTAAATTCAATGTAAAATCATCAGTAACTAGTGGGACTGAGTAAATGTTCTGACATTCATGTGCAAAATTCAAATTTAAATTTTTCATGAGGTTTGGTGTAGTTTGATGTGAATTTACACAAGTGAGGGCATTTTCGGCATAACGGTCGATTCGTCGACCCCGGAAGTTGTAAAACCTTTTGCATGTGAGGTATATGTGAGAACACATCCCACATATACATGTTATTGTTCACACATGTGAGATTTTGTCTGAAAACACTTGTGGAACCTCATGTTGGTTGGGTCGATCCATGTGTGGACCCACATCGATCATGTCGGTGGCTGCATAAATACATGAAAATCTTTCCCTGGGGAATACTTTCCGGGGATTAGCAATGTCATCATGTAATTCGATTGATCCATGCACATCCATGGTGGGAAGTTGTAAGGAATCACAAAAACAGGCCACATACTGTAAGGATTACTCATACTTCCAAAAGGACTGAAGCCGTCTGTGGCAAAACCTAGTCTTATGTTACGAGGATCTTTAGCAAACCAATCAAACTTGCCATCAAAGTGCTTCCATGCCTCACCATCAGCAGGGTACCTCGAGTACATTGGGCTCAACAACCCTCTTCTCTTTGTGCCATCTAGTATGTGTCGACATTTCCTTTTTAACAAATAGTCTCTCGCAACCTTTTAATTATAGGAAAGTACCTTAACACCTTGTGAGGGATTTTCTTTTTTCCAAGTAGGGTCTCTATATCTTGATAATCCACAAACATGGCAGTTCGTATCGTCCTTGTGATCTCCCCAAAATAAAGAACAATCAAACTTGCATGCATGAATTGTCTCATAACCAAGCCCAACATCGTAAAGAACACTCTTAGCATCAGCATATGATTTGGGAAAGTCCACATCTGGCAAAGCCGTACGTAAAAGCTGAAGTAAGAGATCAAATCCTCTGTTTGTTATCCGGCTGTATGATTTGACATGAAGGAGCTTAATGATGAACGACAACCTAGTGAAAGAGGTGCATCCCTCATAAAGTTCTTTTTTCGCCGACTCAATTAGATTAGCATACAGATTTGGCAGGTCAGGACCTTTATTTCCAGACTTCTGCAGTTCATCGATCATACTAGACGAATCATCAACATAACAAACACCATTGTCTTCCTCTTCATCGTTGGTACTATCATACGCACCATCATCGTTTCTATCCCGCCCTTCGTCATCACTAAAATCTTCCCCATGTCTAGTCCATCTTGTATACGTCATGGACATACCTGAACAATTGCAGTGATCCTCGATCGTTTTTATATCCCGACGTATCAGATTTAGGCAGTCCTTGCAAGGGCACAAGATTGGTTCATCCGTATTGTCCAAGTGTTCTCGCGCAAACTTGATGAAATCCCTAACACCTGCCATGTACTTTGTTGTGAACTTCTTGGTGCCATCGGTTATCCAACTTCGATCCATTGCCTACAATTCAGTTAAGAACATGCCAACGTTCTTCGAACAGATCTTGACAACCGATTAAAAAATCTAGACCTAACGAACAATCAGGACAACTCACCGATGATGCGTCTCGCCGCCACCACAATGGAGCCTTCACGGAATTCTTCTCACCTCGACGAGAACCCTAGTCGATTCGACCGTTAGCAAGAGCACCTATATAGGCCGTGTCTGCTAGCGGCGCGACTTAAACGAGGCACCCTCGGCCGACATAAATATTAATAAGGGAATTATTATGTCGTAACATCTAGATCACACCATTGAAATAAATATGTAGAATAGACTACTTACGGATCTAGATCAAAATTCCATATCTACCTTAGCGGTAAGACTCCGCGTCGGTCACGCCGAAGCCCTTGTTCGATTCTTCCAAACCACAATTTTTACTTAATTAAATATGTTCCTGACAAGTGGGTCACGCATGATATATAAAACTAATAACATTTAATAAAGTAACTTAGTAATATTTCGTCACCTCGATCTTTGATTTCGTCACCTATTAACAGACACGATGGAAGCCCTTCCCGCTTGGGTAATGGGTGACGATTTTTTCTTGACGAGAAATCATACCGTCAAGCATTACCTTAAATGCTTGACGAAAGATGAATTCGTCACCTATAAGGACACATCCATGACGGTATGCATTTTTGTCACCAGGGTTTTCGTCAACAAATCCCCCATCTCTTGTAGTGAGATCGTGTCGGATCGAGGATCCGTGTTCACGTCAGCATTCTGGAAGCAACTACACGAAGCTTTAGGATCCAAGTTGGATTATAGTACCGCCTATCATCCTCAGACAGGTGGACAAACGGAGAGAACTAACCAGATTTTAGAAGATATGCTTAGGGCTTGTGCTCTAGACTTCGGAGGTTCATGGGAAGAGCACTTACCACTAGCAGAGTTTTCATACAATAACAGCTATCAAAGCAGCATTAAGATGGCACCGTTTGAAGCTCTCTATGGAAGAAAGTGTAGATCACCGATATGTTGGTATGAAGCTGGAGCAAGCAAGGAGTTTAACCCTGATTATGTCAAGGAAAAGCAACACATCATTGACATTATAAGAGATAGACTAAAGATAGCCCAGAGCCGGCAAAAGAGTTACGCAGATCAGAAGAGAAGAACATGGGAGCCACAAGTTGGAGACATGGTATACCTTAAAGTGAGCCCGATGAAAGGACTCCAGAGGTTTGGAGTAAAAGGAAAACTCAGTCCTAGATACATCGGACCTTTCAAGATATTGAGTCAGAACCGAGGTTTAGCCTTTGAATTGGATCTACCGGGAAGGCTAGCACAAGTTCACAATGTATTCCATGTGTCGCAACTCAGGAAATGTTTAAAGACCCCAGATGAGCCAATATCACATGCTGAGCTTGAGTTGCAACCATACTTGACTTACATCGAGAAGCCAGCCAAGATTCTCGAGGAGAGCTGGAAACAACTCCGAAATAAAGCTATCAAGTACTGCAAGATACAATGGAAGCATCATCCCGAGAGGGAAGCCACCTGGGAAAAGGAAGAAGACCTGAGGAGAACATACCCCGAACTCTTCAGGTATTACAACCACAACTTCGGGACGAAGTTTTCTTTAAGGGGGAAAGGCTGTAATGTCCCAGGTTTAGAGACGATCGAGGGGTAGTTTTTAGAAAGGGATGTGCATTGCATGGCAAATTCTGGGGAAATTTCGCGCTTTTAAAACAAAACTGCATTGAAGGGGGACAGGTTTCTCTTTCGACACCTTACAGGGTTAGGGTTTCGAGAGTGCGATAAACTTGTTCTTACTTATCTAAGTTAGGGTTTTGAGAAGAGAGAAGTGTTATTGCATCAAAATCTTAAGTTGCATGATTGAATTACAAGTTAAGAGTTTGAATGAATTCAAACCAAATTTGAATTTGAATTTCAAATTCAAACATCAAATGATTATCAAATAATTCAAAATTGAGATAATTTATCAAACCATTATCATTAAGCAATAATATAAGTAATACAACTATTACACTAAGCTCAATAAGGAAAACTTGGGCTATATTGATCCTCACACACATAATACATTGTCTTTACAATATTCAGATTTGAATTATGGAATTACAACAAATTACAAGAATTGAATAATTAGAAAAAGAAAAGAAAAGGAAAATTACAATTCAATGATCTATCCTAACACTACAAGTTAATCTTCATTCAGCCTTGAACTTGATGATCTCCATGATCCTTGGAGCATCAGGTTGATCCCTGCACACACACACAACAAAGAGCACATTATGCCACGTGGCATTGCCACTTGGCAGGTTAGCAAATAATGGAAATAAAGAGGATATGATCAAGTCTCTGCCGAGCTGATCCATGCCTCAGCCAAGTTCCACGTCCAGGTGCACAGCACATGCCTACACACACACACACAGCCTGCTCACAGGGCTGTGTGCATGCAGCACACACACACAGTGAGTCACCAAAGTGACAAGCAGGAGCTGTCGACCAGGGATGCAAGGGAGCACCACATATAAACTTTTCACAACCAAACCCTAGCCATTCTGTCGACAGAGCTTCCCAGGGTAAGAACATCAAGAACAGATAGAACAGGAAGAACACCAAGCTTCCCAAACAACCAATCTATCCATAACAGTTCCACTAGAACTGTTGTAGAACAAGGCACAAGCAGGAAATCAAGCACAGGCTAACCGAGAGGAGCAGGGCAAGCTCACATCACAATCCTCGAAGCCAAATCCTCTACACCAACACCCATTTCTAGGAGCCGGAGTGAGGTATAAACAGATCAACCTGAGCAAAACCCTGGTTTGCTCATAAATAAGCATTTGCATATGTCACAGAAGCCAAAATGGGTAGAATACCCAGATTGTATCATCATCTGGCTACCAAGTCAGTTGGTGCAAGAAAAAATGGGTGAAGCCAATAGGAAATCACCAAGGGAACACTGGCTGGACCAAAACAGTGGCATAACCAAGGCAATCCAGCAAGGAAATGACCCTATCTATTCAACCAAAGTCACCTAGCACCTAAAACCTAGCACACCATCAGATAGATAGACAATATGTGTCTATTCTTGTTTGTCAACATCAAAGATCACCGGAAATCCAACAAGGAATTACCCAAGTGATGCATTCACTAAGCCATAGCAAGCCAACAAGGGTGGGAGCTACCTAAACAAGCAATGAATTGTTGTCAAGGTCACCTCAACCACCGAACCAGCCCAAACTAATAAGCCATGCACAGCCTATCATCACCCGGATGGGTTCAAAAGGAGGGCTAGGGTACCCAACCAAGTGGTGGCATCCATCTAGCCCTGCCAAACTCAATGAAATGATCATTACTGCAAGCAGTTCACATCACTTATCCATTTTAGTAAATCCAGGTAATACAGATAAGTGAATCATATAAGTAATCAAAGCACCAGAGCCTTACAGCTGATCCAATGGATCATTGCAAGCATCAGCAACTGCTTGAGCAAGCAAAAGCATGCATCAGTACAGATTTTGGTGTCACACAGACACAAAGATGAGCAGAAGAGAGGCACGGTCATAACACGACGAGCTTTTACAAGCAATCGATGATCATATGATCATCGAAGCTTGCTAGAGCATGCTAAGACATGCTAGAGCCAAGCCTAGCAACCACACATTTAACCAGATCAACTATATAGCCACATCTCATAAATAATTGCATCACAGATAAGTAAATAAATTAAATACAATTGTATCCAGAAGCACACCATTAAGGGATGGTGTTATTTAGTCAACAGCCATGCTCAATTGAGCATTTCCAAGATTCACAGTCCTATACACATCACACCCAGAGCACTGGCACTTGCATAATGCAAGGATCATGCATCATGATCAAGCCAGGGACAAGGAAATGCACACACAGGAGAGGCAGGATCCATATAGCAACAGCAGGAACAATTTAATAGAGCATAAGCATCACAATTTTCTCTTGAGCAAGAGCTCAAGAGTTACAACAAGCAAGATATAGGGAAGAGCAGACACACACGAAGCAGCATATGCACAACAGCAGCATACGCATGGCAGCAGCATATCACAACAGCTAGGATCCATGGCAACAGACAGAGAGCACAGCAGAGCATACACGCATTCACGAGCAAGCACAAGCAGCAGAGCACATAGATGTAGAAGCAGCGAGCACAATCGGGTGGATGCCGGGGCATCCAGAGGAAGGAGAAGAGGTAGAACAGGTAGCAGAGGAGAAGGAGGAGCACATACCGGGGAGGAGGTGGTCGACACGACCACGGCGGCCACGGCGGCGCACGCCAGGGCACACGACGGCACCAGGCCTGGCCAAGCCAAGCCACGGCGACCACCACAGCACCCCAGCGCAGCACCACGCGCCCAGGGGAGCGCCAGGAGGAAGGTCCACGGCATCTCCAACGCGCGGTGGCGGCGGACGCCAAAAGCCAGGCGCACGGGAGAGTCGATGGCGAGCGAACGAGGACGCAAGCGTCAGATCGACGCAGACCACCATGTCCGCCGTCGAGAGGCGGTCCAGATCTGCACCATCTCGTCACCGGCGATGGCCGGAGACGGCCAGATTAAAGCGGCGACGGCGGAGGCGATTTCGGCGTCGCGGGAGCCGAAAGGGGGATTAGGGTTAGGTCGACACAGCGAGAAGACGACGCGACTGGGTCGGTTGGACCGAGCCCAGTGGGCTGGTCCAACCTAACCAGCTCGGCCGCCTGACAGGTGGGCCCGAGGGGTATTTTGGACATTTCCAAAATACCAGTTTAAGTGAGTATTTCTAAGAATTTTATAAAATAGAATATAGCTCTAAAAAATAATTAAAAATATGAAAACTGCTCAGCATAAAATTCTCTATCAGAATAAAATATCAAAAGGAATTTTTGAAGACAACTAAGAATAAGTCTTAATTTGATGATTTAAATAATGATTTAAATCACACATATTATTTTCAATAATGAAAATAAGTCCATTAATGCATTTGGACTTTAAAAACACCTTGACAACATTTCAAGGTTGTATTTTACTTTAAATCAAGTATCCCCAAATTATTCTTAGTATTAACCTCTTACATGAAATAATAACGACATCGGAAGGGGGGAACAAACCCTAAAAATGGAATCATGCATAATTGCCTCTTTAACCATTGCCCTTATCGGACAATGATGCTATTTTTCAGAAACGAGAGGACAAGGGTCAGTCCACACCTTCCAACCGCAAAACTTTGCAGTGTTCGAGCAAGTTCATCACTTGCTCATGTCATTTGAGTATTTCTATCAAATTAATTGCAAAGTACTATGGTTATCACTATTGCATAAAAATCAAAACCACTACTTTCATAACTATGAATATGACTATGTGGTGGGCAATGGAACCATGGATTGTGTTGATATGGTGGAGGTTCCATTGCACGGGTTTATATCCATCTAGGATTAAACAACAAATGTCGCCAGATGATTCTTGTGCCGTAATACCCGTGTTAACCATAAGATCCGGAGTGGGACGGAGTAGTCAAAAGTGTTTCCACCTCTCGTTCATCAACGGATGCGCTTTGCCGTAGACACTTGTATCTGTCAGGGCAAGCGGTTGGCTGGGGAAGCCTTAAGTCCCCACGGCATAGTCCGTAGACACTTGTCGCTCGAAGTGCAAGCGGTTGGTCGGGGAGGCCTTAAGTCCCCACGGTATTGCGGTCTATGATGGGTTGCAGCTACCGGCGAAGGAGTTTGGTTAACGAGTCCCAAACTGTTGTCGTGGTCGGGGTCCACCCGTGAGTGGGAATAATGGGACCGGCGAGGACCCAGGGTCGGGGTATGCAACAAAGGGTTGGTGTTCGAGGTAGCGGAGGAACATGATTGGCTAGACCTTATACCGGGCCTCACACCGAAGGAAGTGTGGACGGGAAAGCTGCCCGGTTGGCACCAAGGTTAAGATCTCTTATGGGTAAAGCAACACACCTCGCAGAGTGTAAAGAACCGTGACTCGTCACTCCCTGTTCCGGGATAAGGAACTGCGAACGCGGCCGGAAAGGAGCTCCATGAAGTTCTAGTAAACCGGTGAAGGCTGACGGACATAGCTCTTTGAAATAAAAGCAATCTCTTGAAGAAATGTTTACCAAAACCTGCATTGGTATTAGACTTTCTGGTCTAATATCGTAGCTAGTGCATGAAACACCTCTTATCTATAATGAACTTGTTGAGTACGCTCGTACTCATACCACTCTTAAATCCCATGCTTAGATTGTCTGAATCGTCTGGAGGAGGACTACGACAGCAATGAAGGAGCCGAGATCATCGGCTACGATGAACCAGACCTCTCAGGAGGTGTTGAAGACGTAGACTATCTCATAGTCTACGGATCCGGGGAGGCTTCCGGAGGAGATCAAGCCTAGAGAAATCCAGTAGTTGTAGTAACCGAGCAGCCCGAACTTTTAGTATTTAGCTGCTCGAGGCAATAAATGTATAGTTTAACGAGACTCTTCTGTTGTAAGCTAAGTTGGGTTCACCTCGAACCCAGGAGTATTCCTCTGAGGACCCAAGAGGAGCTCCAAGACAATATATGTTTAATGCTTGTAATAATAAGTGAATGAGTTATGGACCCTGCTATGTTCTGTTGTACTACTCTGAGGGATGTAATATTTGCGGAATGGTACTTCGTGAATGTTATATCAACGACTGGCATACTACAACATGCAGTGGTATGCAGGGTCACCACACGGCCTCTGCTTCGCGGTGAGCCTTCCTGGCAGCTTCGAGCCTCGCGTGCTTGAGTGTCAGTTGGTCCTCGCGACACCTAAGGTGGCCGCGCTCGTCGAGCATGCTTTCGACAATGCGGTGTTCACAGACCTCCATGTCGTGAAGTTGTTGGTGGGGAGGGGGCGAAGGCTCTAGCGTCTTCAAGGAATGATGGAGCATCAAAGCCCTAGACATCATGTCCCACTACATCGAGGGATGCCCCGTCTCCCCAGGGTGCCTCCCCAGGAGGTGTCTTCGGGGCCACGGAGGGAAGAGGAAAGCAAGGGCCCGCCAACTAGGTTGAATTCGCAGAAGGCCCTGCTGCAGGACCTCGGGGCTTACCCTGGGAGTCATGCCCACATCTGAAGGGGCAGTGATACGTCTCAAACGTATCTATAATTTTTTATGCTCCATGCTTGTTTTACACCAATTCCACTATGTTATACTTGCATTTCATTGCACTTTTATACATTTTTTGGCACTAACCTATTGACAAGATGCCACAGTGCCAGTTCCCTCTATTCTGCTGTTTTTGGTTTCAGAAAATTTGTACAGGAAATATTCTCGGAATTGGACGAAACAAAAGCCGAAGTCAATATTTTACCATAATAAAGATGAAGTCCGAAGGAGGGACGAAGAGGCGCCACAGGGCGGCTAGGCCACCCCAAGGCGCGGCCAAGGGTGGGCACGCGCCTAGGGGTGGTGTGCCCCCCCCCCCCCAAGGTGGCCACCGACCTCGCCCTTCCGCCTATTTATTCACGGTCTCGGGAAACCTAAATACCTGAGTCTCCGTCCACGAAAAGTTCCATCGCAGACGCCGTCGCAGAACCCATCTCGGGAGGGTTCTGAACCTCTTCCCGGCACCCTGCCGGAGGGGGAAATTATCACCTGAGGCATCTACATCGCCATGCCCACCTCCAAAGTGATGCGTGAGTAGTTCATCCCTGGACTATGGGTCCATAGAAGTAGCTTGATGGTTGCCTTCTCCAATTTTTGCCTCAAGTCTAGATCTTGTGAGTTGCCTATCATGATCAAGATCATCTTTATGTAATGCTACATGTTGTGTTTGCTAGGATCCGATGAATATTGAATACTATGGTTGCGATTGATGACATATGTTATTTTTGATCTCGCATGCTCTCCATTGCTAGTAGATGCTTTGGGCAAGTAGATGCTTGTGACTCCAAGAGGGAGTATTTATGCTCGATAGTGGGTTCATGCCTCTAGTTTTCTGGAAGAGTGACAATAATTTCTAAGATTGTAGATGTGTTGTTGCTACTAGGGAGAAAACAACAATGTTTTATCCAAGGATAATTCTATTGTTTGCTTTACACACAATGCTTAATGCAATTATCTGTTGCTTGCAACTTAATACTGAAAGGGGTGCGGACGCTAACCGGAAATTTGATTATTAGTCATAGACGCAGTTGGATTACGGTCTATGTATTATGTTGTAATGCCCAAACGAATTTCATAGTAGTCGTCTTGCTATGTATGATCTCTATTCTGTCAATTTTCCAGGTGTAATTTGTTCACTCAACATGCTATTTATCTTTATGGAGAGACACCACTAGTGAACTGTGGACCCCGGTCCTATTTCTTAATACTGATACAATCATCATGTTCTGTTTACTTACTGCAAGCTATGTTCTCTTTAATTACTGCAAACATCTCCTTCCACTCGATACATTTAATCCTTTGATTCAGCAAAACTAGTGAGATTGAAAACCTCACTGTGAGTTGGGGAAAAGTATTGCGATTGTGTTGTGTGCAGGTTCCACGTTGTTCCTGACGCTGGTAGTGCACCCTGCCAATAGTCAGCCAGCAACACCTTCAGAAGTCACTCATTTCTCCTACTGGTCGATTAAACCTTGATTTCTTACTGGGGGAAAACTTGCTGTTGTGCTCATGACACCTTCCTCTTGGGGTTTCCCAACTGCTTGTACCGAGCACCATCAAGACTTTCTGGTGCCGTTGTCGGGGAGAAAGAGGATTTATGCAAGGGAAGTCTCTCATCTCCAATCTCTCTACTTTGTTATTGTTTTTCTTACTTCACTTTATTTTATTTTGTTTGCTTCTTTATATCAAAAACAAAACAAAATAGTTGCTATTATAGTTCTTATTTTAAGTTGTTTCTATGTCTATTTCTGTTACTATGCCGCCTGAGGAAATGACCTTTACTTTCAAACAAGGGAGTGAGAAGAGTTTTAAGGAAGCTTGGTCTAGAATTAATAATTCTTAGAATAAAACTGAACCTAAAATGACTCTAGGCTTGCTTCTTAGTAGCTTTTACTTTGGTCTTATTCTTCGTTATAGATATGCTTTGGAAACCATAGCAGGAGGAGATTACCTCCATTGTGATGGAAATCAAGCTTTTAATGCCATAACAAAGTTGATTGCAATATATAGCTCACCTAGTAATTTTGATTCGTCCCTTGTGAGCATTTTGGCTAGATTAAATACTCTTGAGAAAAGTACAACTAGCATAAAAGAATGTTATAGTATGCTTCGGAAGAAGTATGATCATGTTCCAATAAATTCCGAACCCTCAAGTTGGCTCCCTTCAGTAAAAGTTGATATAGGTGGTGAATTTTTTTATGCTCGTTGCGATATTATGTCTGAGTTTTGTCTTATGCGTAAACATTACGAGTCTTTAAATCTTTGGGGACTTTGTGAGGGTGGAGAAGAAATATCTCTGAACAATAATGTTGTTATATTACCCATTGGGGTTGCTGAAGGAGTGGATACAAGGATCCTATGAAGGATGGAATCTACTGATTATCTTGTCATTGAATGTGTAGGAAATGGACAAACCACGTTTGGACAATCTCTATTGAAACTCTTCGGAGCAAAGATAGATGTGGGGAAAGGCACCATGGCTCTCACCTCCCCACCAGGTACTTCTCATCGTTTTCCTCAGAAAAAACATAAAGGTAGGAGTATTAGACATAAGTCCCCCAACATTTATGATCTTGATGCTTCTTCTAATAATAATACTTGATGCAAATACTTTCTGCGCCTAGCTGAAAGGCGTTAAAGAAAAGCGCTTATGGGAGACAACCCATGTTTATTTTCTGTCATTTTTAATTTTTTTGAGTTTTAGAAGTTGTTGCCTCTGTAACAACCTCTTCTTATCATTTTTATTTCATTTTTGTGCCAAGAGTAGTATATATAGGAAGAAAGTAAGATTTGGGGAAGTTGTTGTCCAGAAACAGATTCTGTATTGTTACCGTAAAACTTCGTGCTCCCAGAAAGTACGTAATTTTGAGCTGCCAATTTTTGGGCATATGCCACAGGTTTATATATAACTTTAATTAGTTTTGCACTTTTCGATCTGAGCAATAGAGTATTTTCGAAAAAATCGATCTTTACATGCTATTTTGTTTTGACAGATTTCTGCCAGTATTAGCATTTGCCTCTTGTTCTCTTTCTTTTGGGTTCAAAGTTAGATCTTTTTGAAAGATTTGCTACAGTAGCTAATGTTTTGATGGATGTTTGATATATGTTAGAACTGGACCCAAGTGGATTTATTATTTTGATTGCACTAACGTTGCTAATAAAGAATTGTGTGAAGTTTTTGTATGAAGGAAGTTTCCAAGTGTAGGGAGAGAAGAATGATGTGATGAAATGAAGAATGGAAAAAATCTCAAGCTTGGGGATGCAATCTGCCACCCTAAGAAATATCCAAGAGGTACAAGCGTTAAAGCTTGGGGATGCCCAAGGCATCCCCTTCTTCATCAACAAAGCAACAGGTCATCTTTCTGTGCGCTATATTTTTATTGCTTCATATGCTATGTGTTATTCTTGGAGCATTTTTTTTGTTTTCTTTTGTTATTTTTTCCGTACAATAAGGTTGGATCCCATCATATTTGCTTTGGAGCATGACACACTCTGTTTTAATTGCATAGAACATTCTAGTTTTCACTTTTACCGTTCTGTGAGTGTTCTAGTTTTCTAGTACTTCGTTTAGCTTTGGTTTTCTATTTTTATTTTTTTGACCAGAGCTTGTTTGCTTGCTTTATTCATGTATGATTATGTCTCTGGTCCATATTGATTTTTATCTATGAGAGTTGTTTCAAATAAATTTATTGGTGTTGGATATGAGTAAAAAGTTTCATGCTAATAGTGATGCAAAAAGAAGCTTGTCAAGACTGTGGTATAGACTTTGGCATGTCATGTTGGATGTTATGTTTATGATATGCTTAGTATTTGTTGTTGCATCATGACTTGTATTAAATATCTGAGAGTACTTAATGTGCCATTGAAAGAATCATGTGTTGTTTTTATCATAGAAGCATAATATTGTGATATTCTCCTTTGATGCTTTATTGGATTGACTAGGCACATGCTTATACCATGTTATGACTACCAACCAGTCAACTAAAGCCTTCATGATCATTTAGTTGTTGACTTGTTATATCACTTTATGCTTTGATTAATATTGTTTTGTCGCTATGCATGATTATGGCCATTATTGCTCTCTTAGTTGGTCGCTCCCAGTCTTGGCTAGCCTTCGCTTGTACTGAGTATGAAGCTCTACTCGTGCATCCAACCACTAATAACCAAAGTTTGCCAATTGTGTCCACTATATCTACCTATTAGCATTTGTTATTCCAAGTATATTCATCATGTTTTTATCTATCTTTCGAATTGATTATGAGAAAAATAGTCAGTAAAGTTCACACGAACTTGATGACACATTTACTTTCTTGCACTTAATAAACTTGAATCATTGTGACTATCTTATGTTGATTATATGCTTACAAATTGTAAGTTGAGAGTTAGCACAACCATACTTTCATGGGGCACGCTTTCAACATTGCACTTATTATTTAGTTGATGTCATGATCTTTTTCTTATGGATGCCTATCAATGCGAAATAGAATGGAAACTTGTAATTCTATGGAGTTTGTATATGTGTTAGAGAAACGCTGGTCTGCTAACCTAAACCATGCATCATTCATGGTGGAAGTTTACAGCATTCCATAGTGAGCATTTCGTGAAGCATCTTTAACAAAAAGCTATACCCATAGTAGATAAAAGGATTGCTGAGATGTTTCACTGTCTGTTTATCTTGTCATTTTGGTGTGGATTGCAATTATTTGAAAGAGTACTTCCATATCATGGGGCAAGAGGTGCCCCCGCTGCGTTCTTTATGATACATGTATACTTACAATGACAAGAACTTATTTGGGACCTAAATTGAGTAGCATGAGGTGTAGGTACTCGTATTCAAGGGGCATGAGATTGTCAACTTATGATTTGTCAAGCATATGACTCATTTGTGCACTCACATTAACTTTAACCATTCAAGATGCCTATGATAGGGGCAATGAGAGCTCAAACCTAACAAGTATCATACCTCTTTGAAGGATTTATAAAATATGTTGATTCTTACACCCTTCTTTTACTTTTATGTTGAGTCTTCATCTTCTTGCTTTATGCACCAATTAAGAGAGCATAGTTGTCATTCTGAGTATAATGTGCATAGTCCCAAGACTTATTGATTGATTCATGATTATGCTATTGTTTGTTCTTAAATTACTTGTATCTAGTCACCCTCTGAACTTTAAAGGTGTCCTAGCATTTATGTTTTGCTATTCCATAAAGGAAAAGTTGAATACCACTTTTCTATGTTTTCTCTATGCTCATAAACAAACAGTTGTTTTCATTGCATAATTATTCATGATCTTTTGTTTGAGTTACTTCTCATGTTATAACATAGTTGCTAAGTTCTATTGTAAGAATTATATCTTTCATGCCTATGTTTATAGTACTTTGATCCCAGCTTACAATGCTTTACAAAAGCTTGATCAAGATTGTGATAGCATGCCACCTCAAAAATTATTTTTTGTATCACACTAGTAGGAAAACGCTTATAGATGGGTGCTATTATGTGGCGCACTGGCTTTGCGTGCGCCACAGAAACTATTTCTATGGCGCACGAGGGACGGTGCACCACAGAAATAGCTTCTTTTTGTGGCGCACCAGGCAAGCATGCGCCACAGAAATTTTGTGGGGCCCACACCCTGCCTGCCCCAATCATAGGTTTTGCTATTTCTGTGGTGCACCGGGGCCTGTGCGCCACAGAAATAAGACATTCTGTGGCGCACTTGTTCTGTTGCGCCACAGAAATAAGACATTCTATGGCGCGCCAGCACTAGTGCGCCATAGAAATAAAACCTTATATCATCGCACGTACGCCAACGTATCCCCCAAATCCTCTCCCCTTATCATCGCTCGTACGCCCGTACCCCTCCTCCTCCTCCTTCCTCCGCGCTGCCGTCGCCGGCCTAGATGGAGCGCGCCGCCGCTGCCTCCTTCCTCCGCGACGGCCGCATGCCTCCACGCTCCACACATCCCCGCCACCACCAGCAGATCCCACTTCGGAGAGGGAGGGGAGGACACGCGTCCGGCGTCTGTCTCCTCCACCATGGCATATGCGGGAGGACCTCCTCCACCACAGCTGCAACCACGGTGGGCCCACCGCCGCCCCCACCATGGAGGCCCTCGCCGCACGCTACTGGAACCACAACGTCATCGGATACAACGAGAAGCTCCCCGACGTCTGCGGCGCGCCCATGAATCTGGGGTTCCAGCTCAAGTTCCCCTCCCTCAACACCCTCAAGTCAATCCTTGCCGCAGGATGATACATCCCCTGCGTCGCCATCCTGCTGACCCCGTCTGCGGCACTCCCATGGATCCCCTACGTGTATATTGTGAGCTATATTTTCTCCCTATGGAAATCTGTTTGTGGGTTACTTATTTGCTCTATGACATGTTGTTGAAGCTTGATGGGCTCAAATCATCTTAATCATTGACAAAGACTATTTATGATGCCCCCATTTGGATGATTTAATCATCCCTGCCATGGTAGTTTTCTGCCATACTATCCTGTACAAACTTAACTGAAGATATTCAGTTATGCGTATGTTTCATTCTCACTATATTGTTTCTTATAAAGGCTTGATTTATTTAATGAATTGCTAGTGAGATCATATGCATTGCTTGTGGCTTTGCTATGGCTATGTGCTATTTGGTTGACCTGGAATTACTTTCTTGTACATGGTTTACTTGGTGGGATTTACTTATGTGTGATTTGTTGCCCTCTCTCTCTAGGGTATGAGCTCCTGGTTTTACCAGGGATCACCAACTCTAGTTGGGTGATCTAGCGCCCCTCTCTGCTGGCCTATTCTTTTCTATCTATATATCACTAATCAGAACAGATGTTGCACTTGATTTCTTGGCCCTGCCTATGATGCAGAGGCTAAGGCACTTTCTTTTGATAAGACCAGATACTTTTATAGGGTTTTTCAATTCTCTGTGATGATTTTTCATAGCACCTCTATGCAAGACTGAGAGAAATCCATCTCTCTATCCTCCTAGGTGAAAACCTAGTTGAAGGGTAGTGAGATGGGATTACTGTATCTATTTATTTTACTTCCTCCCATATGTCTATGCAAACTAAGAACAAATAATATGCTTAACTTGTTGCCTAACCACCTGTTGTTGAGGAATAGATTGGTCCTCTGGTCTGTTGATCCACCTCCTCCTTGTGGCTAGCTTGATCCTCCTCTTTGCTTCTCCTTCTTCCTACCGAGCTAGCTGCAGCTTGGGGTATTACTTGTGTTATTCTAGTGGATGATGTGTTCTTGCTGATTTAGTTATGCTCTAGCTACTTATATATGGCTTTTGGTGCTATGAACAAAGGGGTGATGCGGCCGGTGTGTGAGAAACACTACCAGAACAGCTAGCCACACTTTGATTTATTTCTTTTATTTCTTTATAAATGATTTGGTCTTTAATTTTATTTGTACTTGCCGATGATTAGAATGTTTGGTCGATCACTACACTCTGGGGTGGGGTCAGTGAACCTGGTGTAATGGCACAAATATTAATCTGTTGTGCATCCTACTTGGCTTCGCTTACCCCATCCCTGAATGTTAATATTTGTTTAGACCAACAAAGTATGGGGCCCTTGTCATTCCATTTGCTTTGATATTTCAGAATGCCGATGATTAGTGTTTGGTCACTACACTTGGGGGAGGGGCAAGTGAACCTGGTGCAATGGCACAAATATCAATCTCTTGTGCATCCTACTGTGTTTCACTTACCCCTTCCCTAAATGTTAATATTTGTTTCGACCAACAATGTATGAGGCCCTTGTCATTCCATTTGCTTTGGTATTTCAGAATACCGATGATTAGAATGTTTGGTCACCTGTACACTCGGGGGTGGTGCAAGCGAGCCTGGTGCGATGGCACAAATATCAATCTCTTGTGCATCCTACCTGGCCTCGCTTACACCATCCCTGAATGTTAATATTTGTTTCGATCAACAAAGTATGAGGCATTCCATTTACTTCATACTACTTGTCTCGTATTTGAGTTGGACTTATTCGTTTATTTTGGTATTTCTTCCATTTTAGTGCCGATGATTAAATTTTGTGGTCACTACACTTGGGGGAGGTTCTAGTGAGCCTGGTGTGATGGCAGAAATATCAATCTCTTGTGCATCCTACCTAGCCTCGCTGACACCGTTCCTAAATGTTAATATTTGTTTCGACCAACAAAATATGAGGCATCACCACAAACAATTCGCCGATGATTAGAATGTTTGGTCACCGTACACTCTGGGGTGGCGTAAGTTAGCCTGGTAAGATAACAAAAATATCAATCTCTTGTGCATCGGACTTGGCCTCACTTACGCCATCCCTGAATGTTAATATTTGTTTTGACCAACAATGTATGAGGCATTTATTTATTACATCCTAGTTGGATCTTATTTGTGTTGGCCTTCTTCGTTCATTTTGGTCTTCATTCATTTTGGTCTTCATTCATTTTGGTCTTTCTTCCATTTTAGTTACTAAACACTCGGGGTGCGGTGCAAGCGAGCCTGGTGGGAGAGAGGAGGGATCAGAGGAGGAACCGGATGAAGACCCTGATGCAAGCGAGCCTGGCGGGGAGAGAGGAGGGAGCAGAGGAGGAATCGGATGAAGACCACTTTGTATCTAGAGATGGTGAACTTTGTATGAATAAAGAGTTGTATGTGAAACATTTGACACTTCACTATATGTGTATCTCGATCGGGCTCTAAGTAATGTGATGATGATGTTTATATTATATCTGTGCAATGTACATGCTATTTATATTATATCTGCATATTTCTATATATAATTGGTATAATATATGTATATTTCCGTATATAACATGTATGTGTATAGCAGGCAGTACAAAATCGTGTATAATATGAGCAAATTCTGTGGAGCACTAAACACTAATTATGTGGCGCACCTATTTCTGTGGCGCACCGAGGCACGGGTGCGCCACAGAATTCCTTAATTTTATGGCGCATGGGCTGGTGCGCCACAGAATTCTTATTTTTGTGGCGAAGATTCCGTGGCGCACCGCCCATGTGCCACAGAATAGGTATTTTGGTGCGCCACTGATGAGACTTTTCTTACTAGTGTCACTTACCTACTCGAGGATGAGCAGGAGTTAAGCTTGGGGATGCTTGATATGTCTCAAATGTATCTATAATTTTTGATGCTCCATGCTTATTTTACACCAATTCCATTATGTTTTACTTGCACTTCGTTGCACTTTTATACATTTTCCGGCACTAACCTATTGACAAGATGCCACAGTGCCAGTTTCATGTTTTCCATTGTTTTTTGTTTCAGAAAAGTTGTAGAGGAAATATTCTCGGAATTGGACGAAACAAAAGCCAAAGTGAATATTTACCGTAACAAAGACGAAGTGCGAAGGGGGGCGAAGAGGCACCACAGGGCGGCCAGGCCACCCCATGGCGCGGCCAAGGGTGGGCCTGCACCTAGGGGTCGTGTGCCCCCCCAGGCAGCCACCGACCTTGCCCTTCCGCCTACTTATTCATGATCTCGGGAAAAATCTAAATACCCGAGTCTCCATCCACGAAAATTTCCGTCGCGGCCGCCGTCGCAGAACCCATCTCGGGAGGGTTCTGAAGCTCTTCCCGGCACCCTGCCGGAGGGGTAAATCATCGCCGGAGGCATCTACATCGTCATGCCCATCTCTGAAGTGATGCATGAGTAGTTCATCCCTGGACTATGGGTCCATAGCAGTAGCTAGATGGTTATCTTCTCCAATTTGTGCCTCAAGTTTAGATCTTGTGAGCTGCCTATCATGATCAAGATCATCTTTAGGTAATGCTACATGTTGTGTTTGTTGGGACCCGATGAATATTGAATACTATGGTTGAGATTGATGTCATATGTTCTTTTTGATTTTGCATGCTCTCCGTTGCTAGTAGATGCTTTCGCCAATTAGATGCTTGTCACTCCAAGAGGGAGTATTTATGCTCGATAGTGGGTTCATGCCTCTAGTTTTCTAGAAGAGTGACAATAACTTCTAAGATTGTAGATGTGTTGTTGCTACTAGGGAGAAAACAACAATATTTTATCCAAGGGTAATTCTATTGTTTAGTTTACACACAATGCTTAATGCAATTATCTGTTGCTTGCAACTTAATACTGAAAGGGGTGCGGACGCTAACCGGAAGGTGGATTATTAGTCATAGACGCAGTTGGATTACGGTCTATGTATTATGTTGTAATGCCCAAATGAATCTCATAGTAGTCGTCTTGCTATGTTGATCTCTATTTTTTAAATTGCCCAACTGTAATTTGTTCACCCAACATGATATTTATCTTTATGGAGAGACACCACTAGTGAACTGTGGACCCCGGTCCTATTTCTTAATACTGATACAATCATCTTGTTCTATTTACTTACTGCAAGCTTCTCTTTAATTACTGCAAACATCTCCTTCCACTCGATACATTTAATCCTTTGATTCAGCAAAACTAGTGAGAATGATAACCTCACTGTGAGTTGGGGTAAAGTATTGTGATTGTGTTGTGTGCAGGTTCCACGTTGTTGGTGATGCCGGTAGTGCGTCCTGCCAATAGTCAACCAACAACACCTTCAGAAGTCACTCATTTCTCCTACTGGTCGATTAAACCTTGGTTTCTTACTGAGGGAAACTTGCTGCTGTGCTCATCACACCTTCCTCTTGGGGTTTCACAACTGCTTGTACCGAGCACCATCAGGCAGCAGCTCACCTAAGCAAGAATGAAAATGACATAAGCTTCTGAGAGAGAACTAGGTGAAGGCGGTGAACAAGGGGAATGGACGCATTTACCTGTGTGCGTTGTTGGTTGTTGGGAGGCTAGGCTTCATCCTTGCCCATTGGGAAGGTCACCGGAGCCCCCAACACCTCCCTCCCAACCGCTTGGTCCCTTTGCCCTCTTCACGTCCGGGTCGGGTGAGAGAGTCCCTGCGGGCTCGCTTGTTCTCGGGTGCCTCATCCTCGCTGCTGCAGAGGTTGAAATAAGCATAGTGCAAGGTAATAGGTGTTGTTCGGAAGAAAATACAAAGACAAATCTCACTCAGAATCCAGCAGGATGGGACAAGGAACCTTGTCATCCACGAAGAACATTTGGTCGAGCAGAGCACCGCTGGTCGAGAGGCCTTCACGGGCAGCGGCGGGGAGGATATTCTCAAGGAAGGGCAAGGGCGGCAGAGTGACCTTGTTCTTGTCCTTTCTTGAGGGGTGAGGTCGTCGCGTCATGGGCATATCGTCTCCTACCTCCTCATCGGTGTCCACTATGTAGCTGCCCCCCGCTCTGGCATTGAAGAAGACGTCAGGCTGTAGGAGGCGTGCTTGGAATGTCGCTCTCGCTGGGCATACGAAGAAGGGTGCGTGGGGCGGCTGACCTCTTTGATGCGATCCATGCGAGGCCTTGGGGCTCGTTCCCGGGTCCTGACTCCCGAGGACGATCCCTTTCTACTCGTAGGGTGGCATGCAGTCCAGAGGCCTTCGTCGGAGGCCTTCGTGGTTGAAAATCTCCCTCACCGTCAACCGGGACATGATGCGTCCCGCCTTTCCTCCACACAGCAAGTTGACCTTGCATTCGACGGAGTCATCATCGGGGATGGAACCCTCGCCATTGAACAGCCTCGTCGGTTCCATCAACCCTTCGTACGCCCACATGGGTGGGAGTGGCGCTGCAGCGGAACTATCCAAAACTTGAGGAAGTGGGAGTTAACATGCCTCCCCGCTAGGCCTTGACTCTACAACTCTTCTATGCGCTCATACGCGGGGGTGAATTCGGCATCGCGGGCCCTGGGCCTTGTCCAGTCCACCATCACCGGAGGGCCAACAGGCTTAGCCACGTATGAGTGCATTTTTAGCATAATTTTACACCGTTATTTGATGAACATATCTCTGAGTAGAAATAGGATTTTGTATTTTACCATGCTACCGTGCCCTTTTATGCTTGTCTACGCAGGATCCCGAAAATAATAATGCAATGATGAAATATCAATAAAAACTATCATTTTATGATATTTTGAGGTGATAAAAATCATTAAAGCACTTAATTATGCACCTGGGAGAAAGGAGGATCCGAGGTTAAGTTCCAGTATGTATCAGTATGGGGGGCCGCCCATACCGTCTGCTCGTACGCCGTGCCAGGAGCACCGCCTCGTCAAATACTTTCATCTCACGCAGATGGCATAGAGATCTTAGATACACAGCTCCGAGAAACATAGAAACACTGCTCCTGGACAGATCTAGAGGAAGAACTTTGGAGAAGACATCATCTGGGCGGCTATGCGGATCATCGGAGAAGAAGGCATCATCCCCTTCATCATCAACCGATGCATCTCCATCAACCATCACCAATCCCATTCTCCTCCAATCATAGTTGTAATCTTGATTGATGTTGTGGATTTGTTCCTGAATTCATACCAATACTTTCATCCCATCCATAAGAGTATGATGATGTTCTTGACTGTTTCCATGTGATAGTAGTTCCTTTTGTTCTTGAGGAGATGGAGAAACCCTAGCATGAATATGAGATGAATCTAAGATGATCTATGGTTTTAAGTATTAATGTGTGTTAGTTCTCTCTCTTGATATTATATGTTGTGCACCATGTAATATTTGCCTTATGGCCCCGAGAGAGAGCTACCCTTTAAAGTGTGGTAAAGTGAACGGCGAGAAGTCAAATTAACGTATCGGTACTTTAACACGTGGGAGAGGGGGTTACAGAGGGACTCACTAAGCTCATATCGATAACCATGGGGTAAAACACTTAATAGGAATAGTCAATATGTGGCTTGCAGAAGCCAAGCTGTTTTGGTTATTTAGAGATGCAATGACCGATGGCTTTCTGGGCGCATCTTGTTACGGAGCTCTCCCCACACAATATGATTAAAAGCATATTTTATATTAATTAACATGAATCATAATGCTAGAGGTGGATCCAATACTTCCCGATAACACTTTGTCTTATTAAGTTTCAACTCATTTCTCGCAACGCTTTTTACTTATTGCTTTGTTTACTTTCTTGCAACCAAATACAGTCAACCTTTAAAAAAACCTTAATCCTCAAATTAAAGAATGATTTATAAGTAGCCTTAGCTAGTAGCTCCTTGTGGTTCGATACTATTATTTTGAAATTAGCTACAATTGATATGTTTACTTGCAGTCATCAGCCAGTGTGTCGAAGGGCTCGGTGAAGCGCACGTAACACCACTTGTGGGACCACTCCTCCACTTTCTTCTTCTTCTCCACCATGATGAAATTTTGTGCCATATGATCTCGAAAGCAGAAGGTAACCCCGCCGGTGACGAGCTCAGGGCTCTCCACATGGGGATACAAGTAGTGGCAGAACATTGCCACATTTGGGTGGATCCCCACGTACACCTTGTAGAGGCGTTGGAATATCGACAACATGAGGAGGCCGTTGGGGTGGAGGTGCGCTAGTTGCAGCTTGCAGTCCAACAAGATGGCCTCTGCAGACGAAGAAAACGATGGCACTAGGCTTACCTGGATGAAGCGGGAGTACACCCGCGAGAACCCCTCTTTGATATCGGTCGTGCCCGGCTCCAGGAGCTTTGTGGCGCTGCTCTCGTTCAAAATAGAGGCCACTGCACTGGCGACGCGGGCAAAAGATGCCTTGTCCTCACCGGGGGAGAAGAACGCCTGGGAAGATCGCTACTGGTCCCAATCCCGCTCGCGGGCGAACGATGATCTCCCATCCTTCTCCTTGCTGCGGCCGGAAGAAGACTTGGATGGCGACATCACCGAGAGGCTGGGGAGGTCTGTGGATGTCTGGCTCAGAGAGGAAGATGGGATCAGAAGAAGAATGTGGGGAACAGATCCGCGGCGATGGTTTTCATAGGCTGGGGATGGGAATTGTAGGCAGTTCATCTCCTTGTCCATTAACTACCGCATGGTGACGGGTCAACTTTCCCGCTGCCACCCGTCAATCAAGGCGATCCCGGAGGATTATGTGTGTTCATAAAACTTAATGCTTTGTTCCGGGCTATTCGAAAGGATAGAGCTTAATTGCTTGTAGTTGCAAATTGGCCCTGGTAAAACGGGCAAGCAAGATAAAAGATGTTATGCAAATTCTCTTTGTTAGTACGCATAGCTATATTTGGAGCACACACCTAGACACAACTGAATTAGAGATGAATGCTATCTTAGTTAGATTACATTATATGATCAATATCATTCACACTACACCCCACTACTACCTCATACCTACGCTTTTAGCCAATGAAAGCTACATAATATTACTTTCGGTGAAAATTGGAAATCTGCCGCTACAGTTTACTATTTTATTTTACTGCTTTGAATCAACTTCTATAGAATAATCACTTGTTTTGTGAATTTATTGATGTAAAGGTGTGGTTGAGAGTGACGTCTCAATTGCTAAAACCTTATTGGTATTCTTGTGTTCCCTTTGAATTAAACTATAAATTTAAGTAATACTTCCTATCAAAGATTTCAGCGATCACCTATACTTGTGGGCATCAGTAGCCCGTATATGGTCCACATGCTCATGGTCACCGTTTTCACCATGTCACCTCCGCATCCATATGCCACCGAACATGAAATTCAACATGTCGCTAGGCCAGATCTGGCCAACCCACGATCGAGCAACCCCTGCCATCCTGACTGCCTACCATCACATGAACCACCTTGGCGCTAGCACCATCACCGGCGTCGCCTCAATAAAATCCATTCTTGCTTGACCTAGATCTAGCTAGCCTACATCATGCTCTGACATCTCAACCACTTCCCTTCGTTTGTCGCCAACCAACTGAACATCTGAGCATCACGTGAGCTCCCCCTGATTGTGCTTCCAAGGAATACAAACATGTTATTGCAAGCCGACACCCAGCACCAACGCCGTTGCAAAGGCATTACATGCAGATAAGAGCATCTCCAACAGGCGCTGTAAAATCTCGCGCGCTATACCGGCGATTGGGCGCGCTGTATACCGCTGGCGCGCGGCATAGCGAATTTGCCCCCGGCGGAGGCTGTATTTTGAAGCGCGCGTTGGTGTGCGAAAAACGCACCTCCGCCAGAGGCGCTATTTTGCAGCGCGCGGGCGTCACAAACTGCTAAATCGGACCGTTTTTTTTTTGAAAATTCATCAAACAAACTATGAAATTTGATCGAAAATACGAATATATTTTAAAAGTGCGCGATACAATACGACATTTTAACAAAAATACTAATAAATAAACTACTCCTCGCCGTCGTCGGACTCCCAGTCGAAGTCGGAGCTGCTCAGTGTCGTGTCCGACACCGGCGTCGACGTCGTCGTGTGCTTGGAACTCGGAGGAGGACGAAAGGACGACGGTCGACGGCCTGCGGCGTTCGCCTTTCCTCCTTCCTCCTCGCCGCCGCGTCGCCCTCGCCTTCTTCCTCGCCGCGGACTCGGCGCGCGCGCTTCTCGCGACTCGCCTTCTTCATCGCCGCCATCGCCGCCTTGTCCCCCTCCTTCTCCGCGTAGAAGGCATCCGTGGCGGCGACGTCCTCCGGGAACGCGCGCGCCCACTCAAGGCGGTTGCGCTCATCCTGCTCCGCCACGCGCAGGCGCTGCTCGAGGTCGCGGGCGCGGCGGCGCTGCTCGTTCGTGATGAGCGGCGATGGCGGCGCGAGCATCTCCGCCTGCTCGCGCGTCCAAACATCGTCGAAATTCATCTGCCGGCGGGGGCGGCCGAGGCGCCACGCGACGGCGTCGTAGGCTCGCGCTGCCTCATGCGCGGTGTCGTAGGTGCCGAGCCGGATCCGCTCCTCGCCGGAGCGAATCTCGGCGTCGAGCGGCCGCTCGGCCGCGCGCGGACGCCGCGGTAGCCGGAGGATGAGCGGCGGCGCGGCGCGCGGCGGCATCTTCGCGTCGAGGAGGAACGGCCGGAGGCGGAGCGGCGCGGGAGGGAGAGCGGCGGGGAGAGAGAGGCGCGGGAGGAAGACGCGTGGGAGGAGTGGCGGTTGGCCGCTTCGCGCGTGTCCTCTTTATGGCGCGCGCGGTAACGCACGCGGCAGATTGCCGCGCGGGATAGCGCAAGCGCGCGGGCGGTAAAACTTTTAGCGCGCGCGCCGTTTTCCCGCGTCCGCTGGAGCAGCGCGGCAGCGACCGCGCGCGGCAAAACGGCGGTTTTTTTGCCGCGCGGGGGTTTTAGCGCGTCTGTTGGAGATGCTCTAAGAAGTTGTTGAACCATGCGGCCTATACATCGTCGAGCTCAAGATCCACAAGCACCGCAGACCACCGCTCCTCCTCCCTGCTGATGCACCACCTAGCGTGTTCCGCACCCATCCGCTGCAATCAACTTCGTCTTCGTGCATCTGCACCTTCCATGATGATTCGGGTAAAACACATGAACCACAAATAGGAACAGGCCCAACAACGTCGCCACATGGGCTTTGGGAGGCGGTGCCTTCCGGCAGTGGCCATGGATCGAGGAGATTGTGTATGGGCGAGGTGTATGGGCGACCCGAATTAGGCAACCACCCACTTGTTTGTGAAATGTGCAAGTGTTCAAATGGTTGATGAGATGAACACCTTTAATTACTTCCGTTGGTTGGTTATATAGCTACTTTAAACTAGCTAGGCACATTTCCAATGCCATCCTACCAACACCCCAAGCAGAAGATTTCTGCCAATCCTCATTGAAACCCGGGGATCCAAAACTTAAATTGTTAAGATGCATACTACACCTGGTCCAGTTACACCCACATGTGTTTCGAAGTATTTATCATACTGGACATATATACATGTAGTATGAAACATGTCCAATTTTGGTACTATATATTTCCTCCGTTCCTTAATACAAGCCCTATAGTTTTTCGCACGCAAATTAAAGAAGGCATATTGAGGAAAAAATACACCAGGTTTGGTTTGGGTGGGATTACCCTTGGACAATTGATGTGAGCAAATATAAGGCTTTGCATAAGATAGGAAAACGTAAACTAATACCTAAAAATATTGTCTAGGCAAGTGGTGCAACACAATACACCCTATATCCGGAATTCTCCTCAAAAGAACTATATGACTAAATCTAGAAACGGAGTGTTGTTGTTTTGTAGTATGTATAAGTTTTCACATACTTCTCTTTTGTGTATAAATATAAAGGTATTTTAAATATACATATAGTGCAAACTATGTGTCTATTTTCAGTTTCCTCATGTAACTTGCTTTAAAATTTCATAGATACAGTATATGGGAATAATCAAACTGATAAAGTATTATGCTCCCTATGTTCGTCTAGATAAGACATATAGTGTTTTGTCAAAAAAAAACTATATGGTTTAAGTAAAGGAATGGAGCGATTATATATTAGTGTATGGTTAGGGTTAAAAATGGAACAACGTTTTCCAACAGAACAGATGTAGAAAGGATTTTCCCTTCACGACTAATATGGAATTTCCATTTTAGGTTTAGTGTACATGGTTCAGTCCAACAATATCACTACATGAGCCTGTCAAGCCAAACTTCCAAAGCAGCTCATCCAAAATTACCGACTAAGTTTTATAGTTTGGAGATTAAGTTTTATGCTTGAATCTCCGAAAGTTACCTTCGAACACCAATATTGCCTCGTCCAAGTGGTCAGGGCAAAGTTTTTAACAAAACAAAACTTGTATTTGTCTTTATTTGTTTTGCTGGAATGAGCTTAGAGATAAGAAGGCCGGTCAAGTTTTAGGAAGGAGTTTTATCTTTATTTTCCATCAATTTTCTAAGATTTTTCTTCTTGTAAGAAATCATGTAAAAATACTATTGCAATAAAGAAAATATATAATTATTTTCACTTCAAACATTTGACGTCATTTTTTATATTTGAATTAAATTTGAATGTAAGATTCAAAATAATTTTTGAATTAAAATCATTATTTGGATAATAAGATTTCAAGGTTAAATTGTTCAATAGAGTTGAATCTATGACTTCATGTATTCATATTATCTTCAAAAAAAATCCCAATTCAGAAAAATATACAAATGTCATATTGTAGTTCATATCACTTTTCTCAATGAATTAACCCTAATCATTAAGTCAAGAGAAATCTCAATCACGTTACCCTTAAAGAAAATTTCAATAGTGTAAAAATTCGAGGGCGGCGTTTTGGCTCCCGGGAGCATTTGCTCCCGGTTTTTTTGAAAAATTAAAACAAATCGAAAACTTGTCGAAAAATTCCGGAAACAATCATGCATGTACCTGACCATGGCACGCACCACCGTGTAAAATTTCGTTGCAAAATGTCATTGTATGCGCCCTGGACAAAAATGACAAATTTCTGACATGAAATGAGATCCAAAAATATGAATCTCAGATCTGGAAATTTGTCATTTTTGCCCAGGACGCATACGATGATATTTCGCAGCGACATTTCACAAGGTGGTGCGTGCCATGGTCAGGTACGTGCATGATTTTTTTCAGAATTTTTTGAAAAGTTTTGAAAAACAAAATTTGCTCCCCAAAAATCCGGGAGCAAATGCTCCCGGGAGCCAAGATGAATTTCCGGTAAAAATTCCCCATATTTTAACCCTGTGTGACGTAAAACTACATGATCCGACATTCTTGCCTTGTATTGTCACATTGGTCGTATAATCATGTTGTGTGCATCTGCATGTGCTTTGCCTAAGCTATAAAACTAGCGCTTGATATTTTGTCTGCCTGCTAGGGTCGTGCTACTTGTATAATTGTTTGTTATGCTTGCGCGTCTCTTTGGTCATCACCCTAAAGTCACAACACTAGTTAGTCTCTTTGGTCATCACTCTGAAGTTACAACATTAGTTACCTGCTGCTTTTTCATTCAAGTTGTTTTCACACAATCTTTACATGTAGATGTGAATGCATTTATCAAATACTACATTTGTCCCAAAAGAAATCCTAAAAAAAGTTTCACAAGTCAAATAGTGTGAAGTTTGAGCAATGTTTTTTTTTAAATCATTACATAAAAAGTAACACATCAATATAGTTAGATACATCATGAAAATATATATTCATATGGTATCAACATAGTTCCATAGTTGTTGATAGATTTTTTCTAAAAGATTGGTTAAACTTTGTATTGTTTGACTTCTGAATGGAGAAAGTACTGCAGCCTATTTTAATTGAGATAATGTGTTTCAAAAACCTAAATTAGCTCGTCAAAACGTCCTATATTAATGAACAAACGTCCCAGAAAATATGATTTATATATTTGTTGAATTATGAAGATCTCATTTATTCGAACTGGTTTTACACTTTTTTTTGTAGCCGTGTCTTTCGTGATCATGTTTTGGGCAATAATATGATTGTGCATGGAAATATAGAACATATAATGTTTGAGCATAAACACTTTGTAACCGAGTTTATTGTAGTTCAGTCAATTTATAGAATACGGTGATAGACCACTCAAGACACTCGACAGGCTTTTTCCGATTAGATCGTGGCTATTCAAGTCACTTAGGTGACAGTATTAGTTTTTTAATTGCTGTCTAGGCAACCGTGTAAATAAATGTTTCTATTGATGTTTCACATCATTTGCAGTGTGCGGGTGATGAAGCATTTTTTTCTTTCAATGAACTTTTTGACTCATGTTCATAGTATCGTTTTCAGTATTGACAAGACCTTGGATGAGGTGTTGTCACCACCCCCAACACCAGCACCAGAAAATGTGGACATGCACCTTGAAATAATGCGCCATGTAAAGGAATCTCCAACAGCCCGACCTAAACGGACGACGGAGAAACCGTTTACGATCGGGCGATCGAAAATTGTGTCTGCATCTAGGATCAGCAGCCCGATGTATAGTAAATTAGTGACTGGGCTATCCACAGAGACACAAACGCGGCCCAAAATATGTGACTAGGATGTGTCTCGATGGACGCCGCGCAGTCGCGCCGAATGTCCTAGTATTCTAACCCGGCCCCACACATCAGGGATAGAGAAATTGACCGCACGGATTTGCTTTCTCCTTCCCTTCTTTGCTACCCTTGAGCGATGCCGCCAACCCAACCCACCCGGCCGCATCGACGTAGTACCCAAGGTCTGTTCGAGCCTCCCCGCGCCGGAGAACAGGATCGGACCCGGGGTAGATTCTTGACCACATCTATCACATCTTTGGTGGCCACACATATGCCGGTTGCGCCGGCCGGCCTTGCCACTCAGGACCTATTCGGTCAATTACGTTGGTAGGCTCCTTAATTCATTTTTGGGCTCTATTATGGGCGACCGTGGATCCCTAGTTGCTACCCACGCAGATGGATATGTGGAAGTCTCTTGAAAAGTTCCGCAGTGAGGTCATTGACTCATCTTCCGACGACGAGTCTAAGCAGACGACGCATACCGTGGCTTCTTCTGCGGCCTCCATCATCCACAAACACAATGCCAACCAGATATCAGTGCATCGGAGCTCTGTGGAGGGCCGCTCAAAAAACCTGTTGCGTGACAGAGTCAGTGGGCACCTCCGGCTCTACAGGGACTACTTCAACAGCACCGAACCGGTGTACCTGGGTTCTGGAGGTGGTACAGGATGTCAAAAGACCTTTCATGGTCATTCTATGGGGCGTCAGAGACTATGACCCGTACTTCCAATGCAGGCCCGATGCCACAGGTGCGCTAGACTTCACCTCCTACCAAAAATGTTCCGCCGCTATTTGCATGCTATCGTATTGTGGCTGCTAATATATTCGATGAGTATCGGTGAATGTGTGAGAGCATCTGCCTTGACGCCATGTACCGATTTTGCCGAGCCGTGATTGCCGTGTTCGGAGAATATTACTTGAGGGATCCAACTGTTGAGGATACAAGACGATTGTTGTCTATCAACGAGTCTAGAGGGTTCCCAGGCATGATTGGCAGCATAGATTGAATGCACTGGAGAAAAACTGTCTATTTTGAGGGCAGGGCCAGTATAGTGGCCATGCAGAGGAATGCACTATCATTTTTGAAGCAGTGATATGGCAAGATTTATGGATTTGGTATTTATTCATTAGCATGGCCGGTTCCAACAATGACATCAATGTGTTGCACCGCTCTCCGGTTTTCAGCCGTCTTATGCAAGGAAAAACTCCTCAGGTGAGGTACGAGATCAATGGAAATGAATATGATAATCCATATTATGTTGCTAACGGCATCTATCCTAACTGGGCCATGATACGTCTCAAACGTATCTATAATTTTTGATGCTCCATGCTTGTTTTGCACAAATTTCTGTATATGTTTCTTTACACTTCGTTTCACTTTTATACATTTTCTGGAACTAACCTATTAACAAGATGCTACAGTGTCAGTTCCATGTTTTCTGCTATTTTGTATTTCAGAAAAGTTGTATAGGAAATATTCTCGAAATTGGACGAAACAAAAACCGAAGTTCCCATTTTACCAAAATGAATACGGAGTCCAGAGGATAGACGGAGGGGCGCCACGAGGTGGCCACACATGCGCCTATTTATTCATCTTCTTGGAAAAAACCTAAATACCCGAGCCTCCATCCACAAAAAGTTCTGTCGCGGCCGCCATCACCGACCCTAACTCGGGAGGGTTCTGAAGCTCTTCATGGCACCCTGCCGAAGAGGGAGATCATCACCGGAGTCCTCTACATCGCCATGCCCGCCTCTGAAGTGATGCGTGAGTAGTTCATCCCTGGACTACGGATCCATAGTAGTAGCTAGATGCCTGTCTTATCCAATTTGTGCCTCATGTTTAGATCTTGTGAGCTGCCTGTAATATCCCAGTGTTCGAGACGATTGCGGGGTAGAATTTAGTAAGGGATGTGCATTGCATCATAAAATCTGGGGAAATTTCGCGCCTTATTGCAAAATACATCTCAGAGGGGACAAGTTTCTCTCTTGACACCAGATAGGGTTAGGGTTTCGAGAGTGTGACAAACTTGGACATTGTCTTTTCTGAACTTAGGGTTTCGAGAAGAGAGGGGAACATTTGCATCTCTTATCTTATGTTGCATGATTGAATTTGAAATGAGTTGAGATGAAACTCAAACTCCAACAAAACCAATATAATTCATAATTCAAACAATTGTTTATTCAAACAATTAACATCTCAAATAAGAATAGTATTATATGATAATACAAATAAGAAAAGGATACAAATTCATCACAAATAGCTCATTAGAGAAAACTTGAGCTTTATTGATCATCACACACAATTTACATTGTCTTTACAATACTCAAATGAATTAAATATTACATAACACATTTCAGAAATTAGTAAATGAACAAGAAAATAAAAATTACAATGAATAGTGTAACTAGTTAAACTACACTATGATCTTCATCTTGATTTCTTGATCAAGAAGAGGATTGAGACATTCTTGATCATCTTCTTGATTCCTGCAAAAAAAACATCAAAATAGAAAAGCACATTAGGCCAAGTGGCAAAGCCACTTGGCAGTTCAGTAAAGAAACTTGCAAATTGAAGGATAATATCAACCCATCCGAACTGATCCATAGCACACAAGTACCAACATGAGCAGTATAAACAGCTCACAAGGCAGTGTGCATGCTCACCAGCACACACACACACAGAGAAGAGTCACCACACACACAGCACCCTTCTATCGACCAAAGAAGTGCCCAAAAAGGAGTATATAAACTTTTCAGTGTAACATCCCAAATTTCAAATAAATGAAGACAAGGAGTTTCCAATATTCAAAATTTAGAACCAACAAAAACTTTTATTTAAATATGTGCCATGCATAGTGCTCATACTTAATTCTTTGTATGATTGCCATGATGAGTGTTTGCAACCTTGTACCTTGTGCTAAAACCTCAAACCCTACCTTTGATCCTTGGAAGATCACAAAGAAGAACAAAGAAAAAGAAAAGAAAGAAAATAGAAAATCACAAAAACCCTCACATATGGTTATGGCCATTTTTGAAAATCTTTAACCTAGGCCAATTTGACTTGTGCCATTGGTTGGAGAATGTTACTAAACACTTAAGAACACCTTTTGAATCAAAGAAACTCAAATCAAATCAAATTTGAAATCAAATTGAGCTCACATGAGATAATGGTCAAATCTGCCACTTATCTCATGATGCCCACTTTGAGCCCCTAGTTTAAGAGTTTTGTAAACTAAAACCTCTCAACTCTTGGCACCTCATCCAAGACCTCATCAAGGTGAACAAATTTGGTAAAGCACACCCCTGCAAATTCTTTTCCAATTTCAAATTATCATCAAGCCAAGTGGCAACATTGAAACAAAAGCATGATCTTGCACTTTTTGAAATTTCACAAACCAACTCAACTTTGCACACCACCACCACCATTGTGTGCCAAATATTATTCAAATCAACTCCACCAAATTTCATTTCAAATTTTGAAAGTTTCTCTCTTGCGGCCATTGTGTCGAACACTTGGTGGGCAGGAATCAAATAAAACCAAATTCACTATTTCAAATAGTGCTCTGGCCCAAATTTGATTTGCTTGTGATCTCCCCTTGTCTCCTTGTCCCCTCCAACACAATGCCCCTACCTTGCAACTCTAGACATGGAATGTGGCATGGGCATGCCTATGCCGGCCATGCCATGCATTGCACCATGCCATCCCTAGCTCCCTCTCTTCTAGCCTTGCCGACCATGTCCCCCTGCTCCCCCTTGCTCTCCTGGACACGCCTACGCTAGCCTTGGTCGGAGAGGAGCACCGCAGCACCTGGAACGCGCCGTGCCCACGACGCCCAGTAATGCTAGGGTTGGCATGGACGCCGCCCACGAGCACGCCAGGACACGCGCCCGCCCCGTCGACCACGACCTCGCCTGGACCCCCGCGTCTGCCCTGAGCATCGCCACAGTACCAGGATCACGCTAGACAACCTCTTGTCCCCGACCGTGGCCCGTCATCGTCGGAGAAGGGAACAAAAGCCGCCACGGCCGCGCAGACCCTCGCCTGTTCCCGACCGCGTTAGGCACCGCCCAGCCGCGCCAAGAGCACCAGGAGGACCGCCAAGACACGCTGAACAGCGCCGCGCCCTCGCCTACGCCCCTCCACCGCTGTAGCCGCGTCGCCATGGTCGCCCCTCCCCACAGAGCCGCCAAACCTCCAGCCGCTATAAAAGGAGCACGCCCGCGCCTCTTTTCTCCACACCACCTCGCTCCCCTCTTCTTCCTCGTTCTCCTCGACCTCTCGCCGCTCCACATTAGCCACCAGCGCCGCCCAATTGCACCATCGGAGCCGTAGCACCGCCGCAGAAGCCGCCGTCGATTGGAGCCGCCCCAGGAGACGCCGCCGGTACCAGACGAGTCGCCGTCCTCGACAACGACCCTGCGCACATCACCGACCCTCGCCGGAGCACCGGTGAGCTCGCCGGACCCCAACCCTCGCCGCGCCAGCGAACCTCTCTCGCCGGAGATGACGACGGCCATGAGCCGTCCGATCCTAATCTAATCGTGCGTCCCAGAGCAGCCCGTACCGCTTCGCCTTTAAGTGAGGCTGACTGGTGGAGCCCACTGTCAGGCGGCCCGCTCATGTGAGACACGCAGCTGGGCCGGCCCATTTTCTTTTCTCTATTGAGCCCGTTATTTTTCCCGCGCTGGCCCAAAATTTCAAATATGAATATTTCGATTTAGTTCAAATTGCTTGGAGATGCTATTTTCAAATTTTAATAGAATCAATTCCACTGGGCCAAATTTGATGAATTTGGTATTGTTGGAAAGCTTGTGAAAAGCTCTACCCAACCCCACTGGTCTCAACCCAAAATTCTTTGTATAATTAATGTGGTAAAAATAACAAGGCAGGGCCTTTTCAAACTTCAAACTTTTATTGAAAATCAACCAAAAATTCTTTTGAGTTGATTCCAACTCTCAAAAATCACAATTCATATTGTCTTTCTGAATATGTAAAAATATGACATAGTTACTTCATATGATCATGGGCTAGAATCAGTAATGGCTCTATGGCTATTTCTAGTCCATTTAAATTTTCCAAATCTATTTATTAAATCTTATGAGAGGTTTTCCCTCATATAAATCTTGTCTCAAATAACTCAACATGAGGTAGTGACCATGGTCTACATCATCTCATATTGAATTATTTGGGGATATTAAATTATAGGTATGGTAGTGTTAAATTGCATGAGGTACTTTACCTCATTTAAATCATTTTCCCAAATGATAATTATGAATTATTGACCTTGGTCAACCTGGGTTCATACATTATTTATTTGAGGAGATTAAATCTTAACCAGATTCGATGTGAGGAAATTATTTCTTCCAAGAACTAAACAGAAACCCTAATCAATATTTGTAATGAGAGGAAATTATTTTTCTCAAAAAGGAAACAAAGTCAACCAACATGCTACTAAGTATTTTGATGCTAGAATAGCTTGTGTGAACCAATTGTGTGCTTAGTCTAGCTCTTAAGCTTGTTTGGTGATTGTTACCTCGTATCCATTTTTAGACGCTGGTACAGAGGAGTACCAGGAGGAGGAGGTCTACTTCCAGGAAGAAGAAGACCACTTTGATCAGTACACCAACTAAGGCAAGCTAATATTCTTGCAAGTGCAAAGCTCTACTAGAGCAAGGCACCACTACACTTTTACTTTATGTTCCATGATCCAATCCCAAGTTTTTACCCTTACAAGCTTTTACTTTGATTATCAAAGCTTCCTTTTATAGTTAACTTTGGTCTAAGTATAGAATGTTACAAGAGTATCAAATTTAGCCTAAGAGCTTTATAAGCTAGATAGCACCCTTATGACTAGTTGCTAGTGCTAACAAATAAAATTGGCTACTCTAGATGGGAACTTGTGAGTTGAAATGACTTTGAAAACCTTGGAATGATGAGTCATTCTATTGAAAGTTTTGAAGGTGAATATGACCTGAATGACATGGTGAATTTGATAAAAACTGATGGTTGGGTTTGGATGCGATACCTTTCCAATTATAGAGTACCCCCACAATACCTGATTATGGGTAGGGCTTAACTGGAAGTTTATGCACCTTAGTATGGGTTCCCTCTAAACAAGCATCATAGGGGTTATGCCGAGGCTGCCTCCGTTGAAAGTGAAATGATGTGAAATGAGGTGAATGTCCGGCCCAAGCCCTGTGCAGTTCCCAGGCTGACGGTTTGTCTTCACTGGGAGGCCAAGCTCATGGGAGAGGTGCCTATTGATGGCGTGTAAGACACACGTCCATTGGGAACCCCAAGAGGAAGGTGTGATGCGTACAACAGCAAGTTTCCCTCAGAAAGAAACCAAGGTTTATCGAACCAGTAGGAGCCAAGAAGCACGTTGAAGGTTGATGGTGGCGGAGTGTAGTGCGGCGCAACACCAGGGATTCCAGCGCCAACATGGAACCTGCACAACACAATCACAGAACTTTGCCCCAATGTAACAGCGAGGTTGTCAATCTCACCGGCTTGCTGTAAACAAATGATTAGATGTATAGTGTGGATGATGATGGTTGTTTGCGAAGAACAGTAAAGAACAATTGCAGCAGATTGTATTTAAGATGTAAAGAATAGGACCGGGGTCCACAGATCACTAGTGGTGTCTCTCCCATAAGATAACAGATGTTGGGTGAACAAATTACAGTTGGGCAATTGACAAATAAAGAAGGCATAACAATGCACATACATATATCATGATGAGTACTATGAGATTTAATCGGGGCATTACGACAAAGTACATAGACCGCTATCCGAGCATGCATCTATGCCTAAAAAGTCCACCTTCGAGTTATCATCCGAACCCCTTCCGGTATTAAGTTGTAAACAACGGACAATTGCATTAAGTATGGTGCGTAATGTAATCAACACAAATATCCTTAGACAAAGCATCGATGTTTTATCCCTAGTGGCAACAACACATCCACAACCTTAGAACTTTACGTCACTCGTCCCAGATTTAATGGAGGCATGAACCCACTATCGAGCATAAATACCCCCTCTTGGAGTCACAAGTATCAACTTGGCCAGAGCCTCTACTAGCAACGGAGAGCATGCAAGAACATAAATAACATATATGATAGATTGATAATCAACTTGACATAGTATTCAATATTCATCGGATCCCAACAAACACAACATGTAGGATTACAAATAGATGATCTTGATCATGATAGGCAGCTCACAAGATCTAACATGATAGCACAATGAGGAGAAGACGACCATCTAGCTACTCGCTATGGACCCATAGTCCGGGGGTGAACTACTCACACATCGATCCGGAGGCGATCATGGCGATGAAGAGACCTCCGGGAGATGATTCCCCTCTCCGGCAGGGTGCCGGAGGCGATCTCCTGAATCCCCCGAGATGGGATTGGCGGCGGCGGCGTCTCTGGAAGGTTTTCCGTATCGTGGCTCTCGGTACTGGGGGTTTCGCGACGAAGACCTTAAGTAGGCGGAAGGGCGGAGTCGGGAGAGTCACGGGGGCCCCACACGCTAGGGCCGCGCGGGCCCCCCTTAGGCCGCGCCGCCCTAGTGTGGCGGCGCCCCGTGGCCCCACTTCGTCTCTCCTCCGGTCTTCGGAAGCTTCGTGGAAAAATAGGCCCCTGGGCGTTGATTTCGTCCAATTCCGAGAATATTTCCTTACTAGGATTTCTGAAACCAAAAACAGCGAGAAAACGAGCAAGCGGCACTTCGGCATCTCGTCAATAGGTTAGTGCCGGAAAATGCATAATAATGACATATAATGTGTATAAAACATGTGAGTATCATCATAAAAGTAGCATGGAACATAAGAAATTATAGATACGTTTTGGACGTATCAAGCATCCCCAAGCTTAGTTCCTACTCGCCCTCGAGTAGGTAAACGATAACAAAGATAATTTTTGAAGTGACATGCTATCATAATCTTGATCATACTATTGTAAAGCATATGAGATGAATGCAGCGATTCGAAGCAATGATGAAGATAATGAGTAAACAAATGAATCATATAGCAAAGACTTTTCATGAATAATACTTTCAAGACAAGCATCAATAAGACTTGCATAAGAGTTACTCATAAAGCAATAGATTCAAAGTAAAGGTATTGAAGCAACACAAAGGAAGATATAAGTTTCAGCGGTTGCTTTCAACTTCAACATGTATATCTCATGGATAATTGTCAACACAAAGCAATATAACAAGTGCAATAGGTAAACATGTAAGAATCAATGCACACGAGTTGATACAAGTGTTTGCTTCTAAGATAGAAAGAATAGGCAAACTGACTCAACAATAAAGTAGAAGTTAGGCCCTTCGCAGAGGAAGCATTGATTACTATATTTGTGCTAGAGCTTTTCATTTTGAAAACAAGAAACAATTTTGTCAACGGTAGTAATAAAGCATATGTGTTATGTATAAGACATCTTATAAGTTGCAAGCCTCATGCATAGTTTACTAATAGTGCTCGCACCTTGTCCTAATTAGCTTATATTAACACAGATTATCATTGCATAGCATATGTTTCAACCAAGTGTCACAAAGGGGTACCTCTATGCCGCCTGTACAAAGGTCTAAGGAGAAAGCTCGCATTGGATTTCTCGCTTTTGATTATTCTCAACTTAGACATCCATACCGAGACAACATAGACAACAGATAATGGACTCCTCTTTAATGCATAAGCATTCAACAACAATTAATATTCTCATAAGAGATTGAGGATTAGTTGTCCACACTCGAAACTTCCACCATGAATCATGGCTTTAGTTAGCGGCCCAATGTTCTTCTCTAACGAGTATGCATACTCAAACCATTTGATTGTGAAAACCGCCCTTACTTCAGACAAGACGAACATGCATAGCAACTCACATGATATTCAACAAATGTAAAAGAGTTGATGGCGTCCCCAGAAAACATGGTTACCGCTCAACAAGCAACTTATTAAGAAATAAGACACATAAGTACATATTCTTCACCACGATAGTTTTTAAGCTATTTGTCCCATGAGCTATATATTGCAAAGACAAAGAATAGAATTTTAAAGTTAGCACTCAAGTAATGAACTTTGGAATGGCGGAGAAATACCATGTGGTAGGTAGGTATGGTGGACACAAATGGCATGGTTATTGGCTCAAGGATTTGGATGCACGAGAAGAATTCCTCTCAATAAAAGGCTAGGCTAGCAAGGTTGTTTGAAGCAAACTCAAGTATAAAAGGTGCAGCAAAGCTCACATATGAACATATTGTAGCTATTATAAGACTTCACATTGTCTCCTTGTTGTTCAAACACCTCAACCAGAAAATATCTAGACTCTAGAGATCAATCATGCAAACCAAATTTTAACAAGCTCTATGTAGTTATTCATTAATGAGTACAAGGTACATGATGCAAGAGCTTAAACAAGATCTATATGAGCACAACAATTGCCAAGTATCACATTATTCAAGACATTAAACCATTTACCACATGCGGCATTTTCGGTTTCCAACCATATAACAATGAATGAAATAGTCCAACTTTCGCAATGAACATTAAGGATAAAACTAAGAACACATGTGTTCATACGAAACAGCGGAGCGTGTCTCTCTCCCAAACAAAGAATGCTAGGATCCGATTTATTCAAACAAAAACAAAAACAAAAACAAACAGACGCTCCAAGTAAAGCACATAAGATGTGACGGAATAAAAATATAGTTTCACTAGAGGAACCTGATAAGTTGTCGATGAAGAAGGGATGCTTTGGGCATCCCCAAGCTTAGACGCTTGAGTCTTCTTAAAATATGCAGGGATGAACCACGGGGGCATCCCCAAGCTTTGACTTTTCACTCTTCTTGATCATATTGTATCATCCTCCTCTCTTGACCCTTGAAAACTTCCTCCACACCAAACTCGAAACAAACTCATTAGAGGGTCAGTGCATAATTCATATATTCAGAGGTGACATAATCATTCTTAACACTTCTGGACATTGCACAAAACTACTGAAAGTTAATGGAACAAAGAAATCCATCAAACATAGCAAAAGAGGCAATGCGAAATAAAAGGCAGAATCTGTCAAAACAGAACAGTTCGTAAAGAAGAATTTTAAAGTGGCACCAGACTTGCTCAGATGAAAATGCCCAAATTGAATGAAAGTTGCGTACATATCTGAGGATCACGCACATAAATTGGCAGATTTTTTTGATTTTTCTACAGAGACTACAGCTCAAATTCGTGACAGCAAGAAATCTGTTACTGCGCAGTAATCCAAATCTAGTATTGGCTTTACTATCAAAGACTTTACTTGGCGCAACAATGCAATAAAATAAAGATAAGGAGAGGTTGTTATAGTAGTAACAACTTAAAAGACTCAACAAAACAGTAGCAAAATAAAAACATGGGTTATCTCCCAAGAAGTGCTTTCTTTATAGCCATTAAGATGGGCTCAGTAAATTTAATGATGCACTCGCATAAGGATGAGAGTTGAAGCAAAGAGAGCATCAAAAAGCAAGTATGAAACAAATTTAAGCCTAACCCACTTCCTATGAAAAGGAATCTTGTAAATAAACAAGTCAATGAAGAACAAAATGAATAGCATAGGAAGACAAAACAAGTGTAACTTCAAAAATTTCAGCATATAGAGAGGTGTTTTAGTAACATGAAAATTTCTACAACCATATTTTCCTCTCTCATAATAATTTCCAGTAGCATCATGAACAAACTCAACAATATAACTATCACATAAAGCATTCTTATCATGAGTCTCATGCATAAAATAATTACTACTCCCAACATAAGCATAGTCATTCTTATCAATTGCAGTGGGAGCAAATTCAACAAAGTAGCTATCATTATTATTCTCATCACCATAATCATCAAATGTAGGAGACATAGTATAATCATAATAAACTTTATCCTCAATAGTAGGTGGCACCAAAATACCACTATCATCATAAATGGGAGGAAAAGTGTCATCGAAGTAAATTCTCTCCTCCATGCTTGGGGGACTAAAAATATCATGCTCATCAAAACCAGCTTCCCCAAGCTTAAATTCTTCCATAGCATTAGCAATAATAGTGTTCAAAGAGTTCATGCTAATAACATTGCTACAACTATTTTGCAAACAAAGTTCCATGGGTTTTTGAATTTTCTCTTCAAACACCTCATGTCCTAACTCAAGATAAATACTATAAAGATCTCTAATATTTTTGTTGTTTTCCATTAAGCCTAACTAGTGAAATCACACAACTTAGTGTTCTCAGGAGTATTCATTTTAACAGTAGTAAAAATAAGTAAAGCAAACTAAATTAAGTAAATGCAAGTAACTAATTTTTTTGTGTTTTCAATATGGAGAACAAGACAGTAAATAAAGTAAAACTAGCAACTAATTTTTTTGTGTTTTTGATATAAGAAGCAAACAAAGCAGTAAATAAAATAAAGCAAGATAAAAACAAAGTAAAGAGATTGGATGTGGGAGACTCCCCTTGCAGCGTGTCTTGATCTCCCCGGCAACGGCGCCAGAAAAAATGCTTGATGGCGTGTAAGACACACGTCCGTTGGGAACCCCAAGAGGAAGGTGTGATGCGTACGGCAGCAAGTTTTCCCTCGAAAAGAAACCAAGGTTTATCGAACCAGTAGGAGCCAAGAAGCACGTTGAAGGTTGATGGCGGCGGAGTGTAGTGCGGCGCAACACCAGGGATTCCGGCGCCAACGTGGAACCTGCACAACACAATCACAGAACTTTGCCCCAATGTAACAGCGAGGTTGTCAATCTCACCGGCTTGTTGTAAACAAAGGATTAGATGTATAGTGTGGATGATGATGGTTGTTTGCGAAGAACAGTAAAGAACAATTGCAGCAGATTGTATTTCAGATGTAAAGAATAGGACCGGGGTCCACAGATCACTAGTGGTGTCTCTCCCATAAGATAACGAGATGTTGGGTGAACAAATTACGGTTGGGCAACTGACAAATAAAGAAGGCATAACAATGCACATACATATATCATGATGAGTACTATGAGATTTAATCAGGGCATTACGACAAAGTACATAGACCGCTATCCAACGATGCATCTATGCCTAAAAAGTCCACCTTCGGGTTATCATCCGAACCCCTTCCGGTATTAAGTTGTAAACAACGGACAATTGCATTAAGTATGGTGCGTAATGTAATCAACACAAATATCCTTAGAAAAAGCATCGATGTTTTATCCCTAGTGGCAACAAGACATCCACAACCTTAGAATTTTCTCGTCACTCGTCCCGCATTTAGTGGAGGCATGAACCCACTATCAAGCATAAATACCCCCTCTTAGAGTCACAAGTATCAACTTGGCCGAGCCTCTACTAGCAACGGAGAGCATGCAAGAACATAAATAACATATATGATAGATTGATAATCAACTTGACATAGTATTCAATATTCATCGGATCCCAACAAACACAACATGTAGGATTACAAATAGATGATCTTGATCATGATAGGCAGCTCACAAGATCTAACATGATAGCACAATGAGGAGAAGACGACAATCTAGCTACTGCTATGGACCCATAGTCCAGGGGTGAACTACTCACACATCGATCCGGAGGCGATCATGGCGATGAAGAGACCTCCGGGAGATGATTCCCCTCCCGGCGGGGTGCCGGAGGCGATCTCCGAATCCCCCGAGATGGGATTGGCGGCGGCGGCGTCTCCGGAAGGTTTTCCGTATCGTGGCTCTCGGTCATCGGGGGTTTCGCGACGAAGACCTTAAGTAGGCGGAAGGGCGGAGTCGGGAGAGTCACGGGGGCCCACACGCTAGGGCCGCGCGGGCCCCCCTTAGGCCGCGCCGCCCTAGTGTGGCGGCGCCCCGTGGCCCCACTTCGTCTCTCCTCCGGTCTTCTGGAAGCTTCGTGGAAAAATAGGCCACTGGGCGTTGATTTCATCCAATTCCGAGAATATTTCCTTACTAGGATTTCTGAAACCAAAAACACCAGAAAACAGCAACTGGCTCTTCGGCATCTCGTCAATAGGTTAGTGCCGGAAAATGCATAATAATGACATATAATGTGTATAAAACATGTGAGTATCATCATAAAAGTAGCATGGAACATAAGAAATTATAGATACGTTTGGGACGTATCACCTATACTAGGGTATGTAAGTGAAAGGTTATGGTTGATGATCCGCGTACTGAGTTACGATTATTCAGGGTTATCCCTGACGGATGTGATCAAATATTGTGGCACAAGTGTGCAACCTCTGCAGAGTGTAAACCTATTCGAATAGCCGTGTCCATGGTTACGGACGATTGGAAAGGCCATACTGTTCCGTTGTCAGATGTTTTCTCAAAAATAAATGATGATTTGAATGGTGACTTGACTTGAATCACTTCTGAGTTGTGGGAATGACACTAATGTTCCCACTTGAGTTAGCTAGCAAATGAAGAGTCTTTTACTACATGCTTATGAACTAAAATTGGCTTTATGCAAATAAACCTAGAGCTTAGCACCCCATTACTAAAATTGATAGTACTTACACTAGTATTAGTTTGCGAGTCCTTTAAAGTACTCACAGCTGTGTCCCTGGCTATTCAAATGGCCAGACTATGAAGAAGAGCAGCAGTACCAAGATGACGGCCAGCAGGACGTCTACGACAACTAGGAGTATCTTCTAACGTCAAGCATTGGCATGTGGATTAGATAGTCGACTACTACTACGCTTCCGCTATGTATTGTGATCGTTGATCCTTAGATCAACTATTGTGTAATATTGGATCATGTGATCTACTTTTGTATTATGGTTTGTAATGAATGATGACTTTACGATATCAACTGTTATGTCTCGCAACAACAATCTTCCTGGGATTGTGATGTATGGCATAATAGGCATCTGAACTTAAAAATTTGGGTGTTGACATTCAGCTACCAAACCCTTGAAGCCATCAATAGAGCTTCATCAGGGTAAGAACACCAAGAACAAATAGAATAGGAAGAACACCAAGCAACCAAAACCATCCAGCAACAATTCCACCAAGAACTGTTTGTCGTTGATCAAGGAATGGTGAGGTAAACTCCAGCACCAGCTAGCCAGGAGGAGCAGGGCAAGCATTAACACATCACAGAAGCAAAACCTCTACAACAATACAAATTCTAGGAGTTGGAGTGAGGTATACCCAAATCCATGAGAAAACCTTGGTTTTGCTCATAATATCAGCATGTGCATCACACACACAAACCAAAAGGGTAGGAATACCCTGTTTGCATCATCATTTGGCAGTAAACCATTTGATGCTGGCAAAATATGGGAAAAGCCAGTAGAGTTTAATCCCAGGAAAGATTGGTTAAAGCCAAGTGTATCACCACTACAGCAAACCAAAGAATCCAGCAAGGATTTGATCCACCACTAGCCTAGCCCAACTCACCTAGCAGCTAATGGTTTATTAAACCATCAGTGATATAGACAGTATATTGTCTATTTGGTTTTCAACACCAAAGATTGTTGGCAATCCAAAAAGGAAACACCCAGCAAGCACTTTTCCTAGCACAGCAAGCCAATATGGTGGGAGATACCATAACAGCAACTAAGTGTTGTTAAGGCCCACTCAACCACACTAAACTATCCAGATAGTTAGCCAAAGATAGATATCATCACCCAGATGGGTTCAAAGAGGAGCTAGGGTCCCCAACAATTGTTGGCATCCCTCTAGCTCAATCCATTTCATTATAAGATTCATCACTGCAATCAGCTCATCTCATTTATCCAATGAATCATGACAATCTATACAGATAAATGAAATATATAAGCAACCAGTAACTAAAGCACTTGCAAATGATCCAGAGGATCACTGCAAGCATCAATAAAAGCTTTAACAAGCATTAGCATCTATCAGCACATGGTATGGTGATATACCAGCACAGGCATAACCATTAGTAAGGCCCAAATAGAAGCATAGCAAGCAAACAACTTGCAACTGATGATCATATGATCACCAGGGCTTGCTAGAGCCTGCTAGAGCCAAGCATAGCATCAATAATTTAGCCAGTTACTGAAGAATTACACACAAGGCATAACTGAATAAACAGAAACTAAATATATAACTTAATATTTGTATCCAGAAGCACATCAAGGAAATGATGTACCACTGGATGAAATTATATAAGGATAGCACACATCGCACATCATTGGCCTTGCTCAAGCAAGGATTGCTCAAGGCAATCAAGCCAGGGATGGATTATAGAATCAGACAGTAGCACAACAGCAGCTGGAGCACCATGGCAAACCAGGAGCATCACAGCATGCTCATGAGCATGAGCAGCTGCACAGCAACATAAAAAAGCACCACTGGCACTTGCATATGCAAGAACTGCAAACAGCAGTAGGCCAGAGATGCATAAATAGATACCATGCATATATATCAAAGCCAGAGCCACTACCAGAGCCCATACAGCAAACAATTGAATGGCCATTAGCATAGACAGTAACAAGGATGAATAGCAGTAGAAATCCAGTGCATACAACAAGCAACAGCATGGTCTGAAGACATGGCAAGTAGAGCAGAGCAACCAGCAGCAGCAGCTAGCACACGCACCACAGCAGCAGACAACACAACAGCAGCAGCACGACATGGGCAGCATCTCCAAGAGGGAGAGCAGCCAGTAGCTTGAGCTAGATGAAGAAGAGAGAAGGAATAAGAACGGGGGTGTACCTGGAGAAGAGCACCATGGCGTCGCCGTGGCGGCATGGCGGCACAGCCGGCCATGGTAGCACCCACCCGCGACTAGGATAGGCATCGCCGAAGCGCCATCACTCCAGCACCACCACGGTGAGGCTCACAGCATCGCCACCACGACGAGGAACGCCGGCGATGGTGAATCGCCGCGGACACCGCGAACCCTAGATACAATAGGGTTCGGAGCGAGCGGAAGAAGCCACCAATTCCAGATCGACGCGGACCATCTGGTGCACCATTGAGAGGCGAGGAGAACGTGCCAGATCTCGTCGCCGGAGACCGCCGGAGTCGGCCGGTATAATTCGGCGACGACGGAGGCGACCACGGCATCGCAGGAGCAAAGGAGCTTGGGTTAGGCGCGGAGGAGAAGAAGGAGTGGCGGTCGACCGAGTGGGTCGGACCAGGCCAGGTGGGTTGAGCCAAACCCACTCGGGTTCAACCTAACATGTGGGCCCAAGGGCAATTTTGGTATTTCCCGAATTATTTAAAACAAGAATTTTGAACTAATACCATAAATTCAATATAGCTCTAAAAAAATAGAGAAAAATATGCAACCCACTTAAAATTTTATTCTCTATCATAATAAAATATGAGATAGAATTTTTGAGACAAATAAATATGAACCATTATTAAATTCAAAGAAAATGAATTAATAAAATATCATTAAAAATAAACCCATATTTTTAATGATTAAATAAGTCCATAAATTATTTAGGACTTAAACAAAAATTGGAAACATTCCAAGATAATAATTTCACTCTTAAGGAGTATTCCTAAATTATTCTTATTCGACACCTCCGACACTAAATCAATAAACATCGGGAAGGGGGAAACCAAACCCTAAAAGTCGAAAGCATGCATATTTAAATCTTTAACCATTGCCCTTATCGGACAATGATGCTATCTTTCAGAAACAGAGGACCAGGGTCAGTCCAAACAATCCAACTGCACTACATTGCAGTCGCCAGGCAAGTTCATCGCTTGCTCATGTTACTTTGAGTATTTTTATAAAATTACTTGCAAAGTACTATGCTTATCACTCTTGCATGAAAAGCAAAGATGCTAATTTCATAACTATGAATATGACTATGTGGTGGGCAATAGAACCATGGTATGAGTATGGTGGAGGTTCCATTGCAAGGGTTTGTATCCATCTAGGATTAACAAACAATGTCGTCCAGTGATTCTTGTGCCGTAAGACTCGTGTTAACCATAAGATCTGGAGTGGGACGGAGTAGTCAATTGTATTTCTTCCTCTCGTTCATCAACGGATGCGCTTAGCGTAGTCAGTTGAATCCCAAGGGACAACCGGAGTGGTTGGACAGCCCTAAGTCCCCGCGGTAATGCGGTCTATGATGGGTTGCAACGACCGGCAAAGGTATCGGGTCAGGAAAGCTGATAGTAGTCGAGGTCGGATGGTATCTTATGGATACGCTGGTCAGCGAGGACCCAAGGTCGGAATTGCAAGAAAGGGTGGGTGTGCGAGGTCGCGAAGGAATACAATATTGACTAAGACCTTACACCGGGCCTCACACCACGGAAGTGTGGACGGGAAAGCTACCCGGTTGGCACCAAGGTTAAGATATCTTATGGGTAAAGCAACACACCTCTGCAGAGTGTAATGAATCGTGACCTATCACTCCCTGTTCCGGGTTATGGAACTGCGAACGCGGCCGGAAAGGAACTCCATGAAGTTCTAGACACTCGGTGGAGGCTGACGGACATAGCTCTTCTGAATAAAAGCAACCTTTTGAAGAAATGTTTATAAAAACATGCATTGGTATTAGACTTTCTGGTCTAATGTCGTAGCTAGTGCATTAAACACCTCTTTCCTATAATGAACTTGCTGAGTACGCTCGCACCCATAACTCTTATAATCCCATGCTTAGATTGTTTGAATCATCTGGAAGAGGCCAATGATGGACCAGACGGAGCAGATGGGATCTGCTACGAAGAGCCAGACCTCTCTGGAGGAGTAGAGGGGGTCGATTACCTGATCGTATACGGAGCCGGGGAGGTTCCAGAGGAAGACCACGCCTAAGTGACAACAGTAGTAGTAGTAGTCGAGCAGCACGAACTCTATAGTATTTAGCTGCTCGAGTAGAATAATGTTAAGCCTTCTCAGACCTACATTGTATAAGATAAGTAGGGTTCACCTAGAACCTAGGAGTTGTCCTCTATGGACCCAGGAGGAGCTCCAATGTGATGTATACATTTGGCTTGTAATATTAAGTGACTGAAACAAAGACCAGCTATGCTTCTGTTGTACTACTCTAAGGGATGTAATATTTGCGGATTGGTACTTCGCACATGTTATGTCAATGACTGATGATGCGTGTAGCTGACACGTCCGTTGGGAACCCCAAGAGGAAGGTGTGATGCGCACAGCGGCAAGTTTCCCTCAGTTAGAAACCAAGGTTTAATCGAACCAGTAGGAGTCAAGAAGCACGTTGAAGGTTGATGGCGACGGGATGTAGTGCGGCGCAACACCAGAGATTCCGGCGCCAACGTGGAACCTGCACAACACAACCAAAGTACTTTGCCCCAACGAAACAATGTGAGGTTGTCAATCTCACCGGCTTGTCGTAACAAAGGGTTAACCGTATTGTGTGGAAGATGATTGTTTGCAAGAAAACAAGAAAACAAGTATTGCAGCAGATTTGTATTTCAAGTATAAAAGAATGGACCGGGGTCCACAGTTCACTAGAGGTGTCTCTCCCATAAGATAAAAGCATGTTGGGTGAACAAATTACGATCGGGCAATTGACAAATAGAGAGGGCATAACAATGCACATACATGTCATGATAAATATAGTGAGATTTAATTGGGCATTACGACAAAGTACATAGACCGCCATCCAAGCATGCATCTATGCCTAAAAAGTCCACCTTCAGAGTTATCATCCGAACCCCTTCCAGTATTAAGTTGCAAAACAACGGACAATTGCATTAAGTATGGTGCGTAATGTAATCAACAACTACATCCTTAGACATAGCATCAATGTTTTATCCCTAGTGGCAACAAGCACATCCACAACCTTAGAACTTTCTCGTCATTGTCCCGAGATATCAATGGAGGCATGAACCCACTATCGAGCATAAATACTCCCTCTTGGAGTTAAGAGCAAAAACTTGGCCGGAGCCTCTACTAATAACGGAGAGCATGCAAGATCATAAACAACACATAGGTAATAACTTGATAATTAACATAACATAGTATTCTCTATCCATCGGATCCCGACAAACACAACATATAGTATTACGGATAGATGATCTTGATCATGTTAGGCAGCTCACAAGATCCAACAATGAAGCACAACGAGGAGAAGACAACCATCTAGCTACTGCTATGGACCCATAGTCCAGGGGTGAACTACTCACTCATCACTCCGGAGGCGACCATGGCGGTGAAGAGTCCTCCGGGAGATGAATCCCCTCTCCGGCAGGGTGCCGGAGGAGATCTCCGTAATCCCCCGAGATGGGATTGGTGGCGGCGGCGTCTCGGTAAGGTTTTCCGTATCGTGGCTCTCGGCATCGGGCGTTTCGCGACGGAGGCTTTAAGTAGGCGGAAGGGCAACGCGGGGGCCACACGAGGGTTCCACACCATAGGTCGGCGCGGCCGGAGCCCGGGCCGCGCCGCCCTAGTGTGGCGGCGCCTCGTGGCCCCACTTCGACTCCTCTTCGGTCTTCCGGAAGCTTCGTGGCAAAATAGGACCCCGGGCGTTGATTTCGTCCAATTCCGAGAATATTTCGTTACTAGGATTTCGAAACCAAAAACAAGCAGAAAACAGAGAATCGGCTCTTCGGCATCTTGTTAATAGGTTAGTTCCGGAAAATGCACGAATATGACATAAAGTGTGCATAAAACATGTAGATATCATCAATAATGTGGCATGGAACATAAGAAATTATCGATACGTCGGAGACGTATCAGCATCCCCAAGCTTAGTTTCGCTCGTCCCGAGCGAGTAAAACGATAACAAAGATAATTTCTGAAGTGACATGCCATCATAACCTTGATCATACTATTTGTAAACATATGTAATGAATGCAGCGATCAAAACAATGATAATGACATGAGTAAACAAGTGAATCATAAAGCAAAGACTTTTCATGAATAGTACTTCAAGACAAGCATCAATAAGTCTTACATAAGAGTTAACTCATAAAGCAATAAATCAAAGTAAAGGTATTGAAGCAACACAAAGGAAAATTAAGTTTCAGCGGTTGCTTTCAACTTATAACATGTATATCTCATGGATAATTGTCAACATAGAGTAATATAACAAGTGCAATATGCAAGTATGTAGGAATCAATGCAAAGTTCACACAAGTGTTTGCTTCTTGAGATGGAGAGAGATAGGTGAACTGACTCAACATAAAAGTAAAAAGAATGGTCCTTAAAAGAGGAAAGCATCGATTGCTATATTTGAGCTAGAGCTTTTATTTTGAAAACATGAAACAATTTTGTCAACGGTAGTAATAAAGCATATGAGTTATGTAAATTATATCTTACAAGTTGCAAGCCTCATGCATAGTATACTAATAGTTCCCGCACCTTGTCCTAATTAGCTTGGACTACCTGGATCATCACAATACACATGTTTTAACCAAGTGTCACAATGGGGTACCTCCATGCCGCCTCGTACAAAGGTCTAAGGAGAAAGCTCGCATTTTGGATTTCTCGCTTTTGATTATTCTCAACTTAGACATCCATACCGGGATAACATGGACAACGAGATAATGGACTCCTCTTTAATGCATAAGCATGTGGCAACAATTATTATTCTCATATGAGATTGAGGATATATGTCCAAAACTGAAACTTCCACCATGAATCATGGCTTTAGTTAGCGGCCCAATGTTCTTCTCTAACAATATGCATGCTCCAACCATTAAGGTGGTAGATCTCTCTTACTTCGTACAAGACGGACATGCATAGCAACTCACATGATATTCAACAAAGAGTAGTTGATGGCGTCCCCTGAAACATGGTTATCGCACAACAAGCAACTTAATAAGAGATAAAGTGCATAAGTACATATTCAATACCACAATAGTTTTTAAGCTATTTGTCCCATGAGCTATATATTGCAAAGGTGAATGATGGAATTTTAAAGGTAGCACTCAAGCAATTTACTTTGGAATGGCGAATAAATACCATGTAGTAGGTAGGTATGGTGGACACAAATGGCATAGTGGTTGGCTCAAGGATTTTGGATGCATGAGAAGTATTCCCTCTCGATACAAGGTTTAGGCTAGCAAGGTTATTTGAAACAAACACAAGGATGAACGGTGCAGCAAAACTCACATAAAAGACATATTGTAAACATTATAAGACTCTACACCGTCTTCCTTGTTGTTCAAAACTCAATACTAGATATTATCTAGACTCTAGAGAAACCAAATATGCAAACCAAATTAGCAAGCTCTAAGTGTTTCTTCATTAATGGGTGCAAAGTATATGATGCAAGAGCTTAAACATGAGCACAACAATTGTCAAGTATCAAATTATCCAAGACATTTTAGAATTACTACATGTAGCATTTTCCAATTCCAACCATATAACAATTTAACGAAGAAGAAACTTCGCCATGAATACTATGAGTAAAGCCTAAGGACATACTTGTCCATATGCTACAGCGGAGCGTGTCTCTCTCCCATACAGTGAATTCTAGGATCCATTTTATTCAAACAAAACAAAAAAACAAAAACAAACCGACGCTCCAAGCAAAGTGCATAAGATGTGGCCGAATAAAAATATAGTTTCAGGGGAGGAACCTGATAATGTTGTCGATGAAGAAGGGGATGCCTTGGGCATCCCCAAGCTTAGACGCTTGAGTATTCTTAGAATATGCAGGGGTGAACCACCGGGGCATCCCCAAGCTTAGAGCTTTCACTCTCCTTGATCATATTTTATCATACTCCTCTCTTGATCCTTGAAAACTTCCTCCACACCAAACTCGAAACAACTCATTAGAGGGTTAGTGGACAATAAAAATTAACATGTTCAGAGGTGACACAATCATTCTTAACACTTCTGGACATTGCATAAAGCTACTGGACATTAATGGATCAAAGAAATTCATCCAACATAGCAAAAGAGGCAATGCGAAATAAAAGGCAGAATCTGTCAAAACAGAACAGTCCGTAAAGATGGATTTTATTGAGGCACCAGACTTGCTCAAATGAAAATGCCCAAATTTAATGAAAGTTGCGTACATATCTGAGGATCACTCACGTAAATTGGCTTAATTTTCTGAGTTACCTACAGAGAATTAGACCCAGATTCGTGACAGCAAAGAAATCATGTTTCTGCGCAGTAATCCAAATCTAGTATTCACTTTACTATCAAAGACTTTACTTGGCACAACAAAACTCAAAACTAAGATAAGGAGAGGTTACTACAGTAGTAAACAACTTCCAAGACTCAAATATAAAACAAAAATACTGTAGTAAAAACATGGGTTGTCTCCCATAAGCGCTTTTCTTTAACGCCTTTCAGCTAGGCGCAGAAAGTGTGTATCAAGTATTATCGAGAGATAGAGCATTGATATCATAAGCTCCCCCATCTGTAGTGGTACTAAGGGCTTTGTCAATTTTAGGCCTATAATAATATTTCTTTGGTTTAGGCACTTTAGAGACATACATAAACTTTTGCTCCTTTCCCACATAAGCTTTCTCTCTAAACCGTAAAGATGAAAAGGTTGAACCCAAGGTTCCCATAGCTTTTTCAAGTTCGCCAATCCTATTAATTTGATTATCATGGTCAACACAAGTTCCTAGGACACTAATTCTTTCATCAATTCCTCCTAAGGATTTATCAAGTTCATCAGCTTTATCAAGTAACATCTCCAACTTAGTTTCAACACTCGGAAAAATTTTCTCTATGGTTTCCAATTTTTTCATAACATCCTCAAGGGAGGTTTCAATTTTAGTTTCATTAACAGGTGGTGTTCCAAGTAAACTCTCAATAATGCAACTAGCTTCTAAAGCGGGAGCGCCTAGGAAGTTACCTCCCGCGAGACAATCAAGAACATATCTATTCCAACTAGAGATACCAACATAAAAATTCCCGAGTAGGATAGTGGTGGAGTGTTTCTTAGTGCACCTATTATGGGCATCACTAATTCTATACCAAGCATCTTTTAAACATTCTCCCCCTTGTTGCTTAAATGAACGAACTTCAACTTTAGGATTACTCATTTTAGCAGTAGTAAATAAAGCAAACTAAATAAAATAAATGCAAGTAACTAATTTTTTTGTGTTTTTGATATAGCAAACAAGATAGTAAATAAAGTAGAGCTAGCAACTAATTTTTTTGTGTTTTGATATAGTGCAGCAAACAAAGTAGTAAATAAAATAAAGCAAGACAAAAACAAAGTAAAGAGATTGAGAAGTGGAGACTCCCCTTGCAGCGTGTCTTGATCTCCCCGACAACGGCGCCGTAAATTTGCTTGATGCGTGTAGCTCGACACGTCCGTTGGGAACCCCAAGAGGAAGGTGTGATGCGCACAAGCAGCAAGTTTCCCTCGATTAGAAACCAAGGTTTAATCGAACCAGTAGGAGTCAAGAAGCACGTTGAAGGTTGATGGCGGCGGGATGTAGTGCGGCGCAACACCGGAGATTCCGGCGCCAACGTGGAACCCGCACAACACAACCAAAGTACTTTGCCCCAACGAAACAATGAGGTTGTCAATCTCACCGGCTTGCTGTAACAAAGGGTTAACCGTATTGTGTGGAAGATGATTGTTTGCAAGAAAACAAGTAAAACAAGTATTGCAGCAGATTTGTATTTCAAGTATAAAAGAATGGACCGGGGTCCACAGTTCACTAGAGGTGTCTCTCCCATAAGATAAAAGCATGTTGGGTGAACAAATTACAGTCGGGCAATTGACAAACAGAGAGAGCATAACAATGCACATACATGTCATGATAAATATAGTGAGATTTAATTGGGCATTACGACAAAGTACATAGACCGCCATCCAACATGCATCTATGCCTAAAAAGTCCACCTTCAGGTTATCATCAGAACCCCTTCCAGTATTAAGTTGCAAAACAACAGACAATTGCATTAAGTATGGTGCGTAATGTACTCAACAGCTACATCCTTAGACATAGCATCAATGTTTTATCCCTAGTGGCAACAACACATCCACAACCTTAGACATTTCTGTCACTGTCCCAGATATCAATGGAGGCATGAACCCACTATCGAGCATAAATACTCCCTCTTGGAGTTAAGAGCAAAAACTTGGCCCGAGCCTCTACTAATAACGGAGAGCATGCAAGATCATAAACAACACATAGGTAATAACTTGATAATTAACATAACATAGTATTCTCTATCCATCGGATCCCGACAAACACAACATATAGTATTACAGATAGATGATCTTGATCATGTTAGGCAGCTCACAAGATCCAACAATGAAGCACAACGAGGAGAAGACAACCATCTAGCTACTGCTATGGACCCATAGTCCAGGGGTGAACTACTCACTCATCACTCCGGAGGCGACCATGGCGGTGAAGAGTCCTCCAGGAGATGAATCCCCTCTCCGGCGAGGTGCCGGAGGAGATCTCCGGAATCCCCGAGATGGGATTGGCGGCGGCGGCGTCTCCGGAAGGTTTTCCGTATCGTGGCTCTCGGATCGGGGGTTTCGCGACGGAGGCTTTAAGTAGGCGGAAGGGCAACGCGGGGGGCCACACGAGGGCCCCACACCATAGGTCGGCGCGGCCAGGGCCTGGGCCGCGCCGCCCTAGTGTGGCGGCGCCTCGTGGCCCCACTTCGACTCCTCTTCGGTCTTCTGGAAGCTTCGTGGCAAAATAGGACCCTGGGCGTTGATTTCGTCCAATTCCGAGAATATTTCCTTACTAGGATTTCTGAAACCAAAAACAGCAGAAACACAGAATCGGCTCTTCGAGCATCTTGTTAATAGGTTAGTTCCAGAAAATGCACGAATATGACATAAAGTGTGCATAAAACATGTAGATATCATCAATAATGTGGCATGGAACATAAGAAATTATCGATACGTCGGAGACGTATCAACTGACATACTACAACATGAAGTGGTATGCTGGGTCACCACAGTTGGTATCAGAGAAAAAGCTTTGACCTTAAGTTGGAACCTAGTTAATGGGACAAACATATAGGAGTCAAATAGGAGTAGTAAAGAATTCTCTAAAAATATGGTGTCTATTCACTTGAGAATAATACATTCATATCTTTTAGTGCGATAATTTTTTATTATCACTATTATATATGATGCATTCTTACTAATATTATATTCTTTCTTATCTACAGCCAATTATGGCCAGTTCACGTTCTAGACGCAACGTTAAGGTGAAGGAATCCACTATGGATGACTATGACAGAGGACTTGCAGACATACTTCGTGCTATGTTACTCGAGTTTGGGTGCGATCCCCAGATCCGAGTGATGAAGTACATGTACTATGATAGTACTGTACTAGCAAAGTGTAGAGTAGGACTCCAGTTACCTGAAGCCTTAGGTATGAGCCCAGTTATGCCTGCAGGAGAGGCAAGAACAATCAGGATAGTCTATCACATAGCTATCATGAAAGCTATCACTGAAATCCGCAAGCATAAGACTAAAGATCTTATTGGCTTTGAATTTGCCCATATTTCACATATGGAGGAGGATGATGATCCTAGACTAAACCATTTTAAGTTTGCCAAGAGGAAACCTGCAGAAGCCGCAAAATACATGGCCATCTTAGGAACCTTCTAACTTTGTTCTTTCAGTTGAATCGCCATCTGGCGGGAGCAATTGATACAATGTTAGATGAGTTCACCGATCCGAAGGAAGAATCAAAGGGTATGGAGCAAATGGAGAGTGAGCCACCTACACCAGTTTACTCAACTAGTGATTAAATAGACATAGATGCTCCTGAAACACAACCAACACCACCAACACCTAGGTACTTTCCTAGTAGTTCATATGGTGGATATGAGGGAGGAGAGGAATCCGGGAATAACCAACGCTAGGAGACCCCTATAGAGAACTCCACTGGATGGCGTTTTGAGCCATACATGGGTACTTACTCAGATCTAGTGAGATGTGATCCGGAGGTAGATCAAGACGCAGTAGATTAGTACCAGAATTTCCACTATGGTGTGGGAGATTATCTGGAAAACCCCATAATGATTGAGTCCGATTCCGAAGGAGGGAAGGCATGTAAGGTGGTTAAGGGGAGTGTTCCGGAGGCAGAAGAAGGCGAGGACCTTTCAACATGAACACTTCTGAGCACACTGGAAACGTGTCCGTTGAGGAGGAGGAGTATCCCACATGGGATGCTTATGCATCGTTAAATAATCATTTCATGATGACAGATTTCTCCCTGGGATCTTCCTCAGACTCGAACTATCAGCCTACTGGAAGGCCATATGTTCCAGACACTATCAGGAGGACTACACGTTCGACCGGATGGAAGCCTGGAATGTGCCAGGAGTGAAATAACGTGTAGTGACCACCAAAGGAGGCGACGCTGCAATACTATTGTACCATATGTATTGTAGTGTGTACTTGTTTAATGAGTTGTAATTTACATGCAATAAGTGAGTGTGCATACCCACACTACTTATGGGTACTGTAATAAACCGCTTATGTATGTATATACATGGTATATGTTTTGTATGATTTGGATTTGCTTCTTGATTTCCATTGCGTGACTAGTTCTGTGCACAAAGTTGAGCTCAGAAAACTTGCGCATGGAGTAACTATGAGTACCACTTTGTGTTACAGAGCTAGGGGGTGATGTCGGGACTAACGAGAGAGGAGAGCGAAGCTCAACGCCTCGAGCGCGAGGCCAAACAGAAGGAGGAGGCAGATGAAGCTGCAAGAAATTAGTTTCCACCACCACCTACGATGATGCAACAGAACTTTCTACAGTACATGCAGATGTTGGAGGAAAGGCAGCGTGCAATTTTGGAGCAGCAGAACAAGTTCTTTCAAGAACTGCTGCAGCAGAACAGGATAGAAAGGCCAGAAAACCAAGGAGTCACTCTGTCAGACTTTCAGAATACCAAGCCTATATCCTATGGCTATGCACCAGAGCCAATGGACACTGAGGATTGGCTGATGGACATTGAACGCAAGCTCAAGAACGTTGGATGCAGAGATGCAGAGAAAGTAAGGTACGCAAGACATCTGTTGTGTGGACCCACCGCATCTTGGTGGGATAACATAGTAGCAGTTCACACAGCTGAAAAGGTATTCACCTGGGAGGAGTTCAAGCGGAAGTTCAGGGAATCCAATGTCCCTGAAAGTGTAATGGAGTTGAAGCGTAGGGAGTTCGAGAACCTATAACAGAAAGATAAAGCAATCATGACGTATGCCAGAGAGTTCTCAGGGCTATCCAGATACGCCGCTGATGAAGTGAGTACCAAGGACAAAAGAAAGAAGAGATTCATGAAAGGTCTGAATCCATCTTTCAAGATGCATCGCAGGATGTTGAGAGCAACTGAATTCCAGGAGTTGGCTGATGCCGCAATCACTCTGGAGGATGATTTCAAATAGGTGCAAGAGGAGAAGCGGAAGAAGGCGAAGTTTGAGCCAAAGAGGTTCATTAGCAACAAACCCAATACTAACTTGACCTTCAAGCCGAGATACAACCCCAATAACAATAGGAGGACCTCAGGATTCCAGAATATGGCAAACATCATCTGCCGTATTTGTGGACTTAAAGGACATTACTCAAAGGATTGCCGGAGGCCAAAAGTGATTTGTTTTGGTTGTCGCCGGGAATGGCATATGCTTAAGGATTGCCCTAACAGAAACACTGGAGGAGGAAAGTCACGAGGAGGAGGGAGCAAAAATGGAAACTCTGGAGGGACTTGGAGGAACAAGAAGCCCTTCGGAAAGCTGAATTGTACCAGCCTTGAAGAAGTGATTAACTCGGATAAAGTTGTCATAGGTATGCTTCAGATCCTTACTCATCCTGGCAAAGTACTTTTTGATACTGGTGCAACCACATCATTCATTTCTCGACAATTCATCATCAAGCATGGGATAAATTACACTAAGCTAGAAACACCCATTACCATATTATCTGCGGGGGGAACGATATTAGTTACCCACGTTAAGCAAGAGCAGGTCATTATGATCCATAGATGCACGTTCTACGCAGACTTGTTTGTTCTACCCATGAAGGACATAGATGTCATTCTTGGTATGAACTGGTTAGAGGAGAATGGAGCCTTGAAAGATTGTGCAAACAAAACAGTGTCTCTGAAAAGTCCCGATGGAGGAAGAATCATTTATCAAGGAGATAAGCACACCCAGATTGAGGTTGAGTTACAATTGAATAGTATGAAGGAGGTGAAACTTGAGGATATACCGGTAGTCAACAAATTCCAAGATGTTTTTCCGAAGGAGTTGCCGGGTATGCCACCAGACAGAGAAATAGAGTTTACAATAGACCTAATTCCAGGAACAGCCCCAATTGCCAAAGCACCATACAAGATGGGACCAAAGGAGCTTAAGGAACTAAAAGAGAAATTGGATGATTTGGAACAGAAAGGATTCATATAGGAAAGTATATCACCTTGGGGATCACCAGTCATATTTGTGGACAAAAGAGATGGAGGTCGTAGAATGTGCGGAGATTATCGGAACCTTAACAATGTTACTATCAAGAACAAGTATCAACTACCCAGGATCCAAGATTTGTTCAATCAAGTCAGAGGAGCAGGAGTCTTCTCCAAAATAGATCTGAGATCGGGTTATCACCAGATAAAGAACAAGAAAGAAGATGTTCCGAAAACTGCCTTTTTTCAATGTATCGACATCATGAGTACTTAGTAGTACCTTTTGGGTTGACAAATGCCCCAGCAATATTCATGAACCTCATGAACAAGATGTTCATGCCCTATCTTGACAAATTTCTCATCGTGTTCGTCGATGATATCTTGATATATTCCAAGGATAAGGCTGAACATGCAGAGCATCTCAGGATAGTGTTACAAACACTAAGAGAACATCAGCTCTATGCCAAATTCAGCAAGTGTGAATTTTGGCTAGACCAAGTGGAATTTCTTGGACATGTGATTAGTAAGGATGGAATCGCCGTAAACCCAAGCAAAGTAGCAGCAGTTTTGGAGTGGGAAGCACCTAAGAATTTCAAGGAAATAAGAGGATTCTTAGGAATGGCAGGATACTACCGGAGATTCATTGAAGGATTCTCCAATATAGCTGGACCAATGACCAAGTTGTTAAGGAAAAACACACCTTTTGTATGGTCAGATGAGTGTGAGCATAGTTTTCAGACTCTGAAGGAAAAGTTAACCACAACACCCGTGTTAGCAGTACCAGAAACTGGTAAGGATTACACAGTGTATTGTGACGCATCCAAGCATGGATTAGGATGTGTACTCATGCAAGATCGGAAAGTAATATCTTATGGATCAAGGCAACTAAGACCTCATGAAGTAAATTATCCAACACATGACTTAGAATTAGCAGCCGTAGTGTTTGCACTGAAGAGTTGGAGACATTTCCTTTATGGAGCCAAGTGTGAACTTTATACCGATCACAAGAGTCTCAAATACTTCTTCACTTAGAAGGAACTGAACATGAGATAGAAAAGATGGCTTGAATTGATCAAATATTATGATTTGACCATCAATTATACACCAGGAAAGGCTAATGTTGTAGCCGATGCCTTAAGTCGGAAGAGTACCGGAGGAGTAGAACCAGAGCTACCAACAGAGTTGAAGAAGGAAATAACTCAAGCACAGATACAACTCTGGGAGAAGGTGGCACATGAGGGATTGTCAGCTTTACAAGTTGCGGAAGAGTTGAGCATAAACTTTGAAAATGAGATCATAATGGGTTAGTTGGAAGATCCATTCATCATGGAAGAAATAAGAAGGATTAATGAAGAAAGACCATCAGAGTTCAACCTAGGCGAGTCTGGATCCCTATGGTTTCAAAAGAGGATTTGTGTTCCGGACAGCGCTAAAATCAAGGAAGTAATCCTGAAAAAAGCTCATGAAACACCATATTTAATTCATCCTGGAAGTACGAAGATGAACATGGACTTAAAAGAGTTGTTTTGGTGGAATAATATAAAGAGAGAAATTGCTCAGTATGTGGCAGAATGTCATACTTGTCAGAGAGTAAAAGCTGAACATCAAAGTCCCGCAGGACCACTACAACCTTTACCAATTCCGGAGTGGAAGTGGGAAGAGATAGGTATGGATTTCATTACCGGACTACCCATGACCAATAAAAAGAAGGATATGATATGGGTAATCGTGGACCGGTTGACAAGGGTGCACATTTTCTAGCGGTGAATCAGAAGGATACAGGTGAAAAGCTTATAGATCTCTACATCAAAGATATTGTGAGTAAACACGGAGTTCCAAAGAAGATAGTATCAGATCGAGGATCTGTGTTCACATCTGCTAAACAACTACATGAAACTTTAGGATCCAAGCTAGACTATAGCACCGCATATCATCCACGGACGGGAGGACAGACCGAGAGGACAAACCAGATACTATAGGACATGCTCAGGGCTTGTGCTTTAGATTTCGGAGGATCATGGGAAGAACGATTACCTTTAGCGGAGTTTTCTTACAACAATAGCTATCAAAGCAACATCAAAATGGAACCATTTGAAGCTTCTTTAGTAGGGCGGGTAGCTTTGGAGATCCCATTTTTGACGTTTACCGTTGTCCCCAGACTGTTACCTTAGTGTCTTTTACCTAACTCACTCGCTCGTGGCCTCTGTGACCTGCCATTGTGCGGAAGGAAGTGTAGATCACCTATATGCTGGTATAAGGCAGGATCAAGCAAAGAGTTTAACCCAGACTATGTGAAAGAGAAACATCAGATTATCGATGTGATTAGGGATAGACTCAAGATAGCTCAAAGCCGCCAGAAAAGCTACGCAGATCTGAAGAGGAGGACATGGGAACCAAAAGTTGGAGACATGGTATACCTAAAGGTTAGTCCTATGAAAGGTCTTCAGAGATTCAGAGTGAAGGAAAAACTTGTTGACGTCAGAAACCCCCTGGCGGGCAGAGACGGGCAACACCGTAGAGCCGGGAACAACTAGGGCTGCGGCTGGCCCCAGTCCCTCAGAGCGACGGCCCGCAAAGCCTCCTGGTCGCACGCGCCGATGCCAACTGCAAGGGCGTGCCACCTGACCTATACCTGGTCAGGAAGGTGTGGATGATGCCTCGCTTAGTTTCCTGCAGGGCACACACGTAAACATTAAATACGAGCCTCGATCGGCTCTCGGGTTATCTCGTGAATCGGCTCAAAGAGCCGATCCACCCATGATTCAGACGAGGTGTCCGAATATATGGTGGTCCTGCTTGATCAAGATAAAGCTGATTAGATCTATGACGATTTAGGGTTTTCACCGCATAATCGGATCATCCTACTCACGATTGGGCCTCGCGCTCGCGCACGGTGACCGTAAGCCGATCCTAGACAGGGCCTAAAAACCAACACGAGGTTGATCCCGGAACATCCTTTCTAGGGCTAGCAAACGCCACCCTACACGCCGCTGGATCCTCCAACTCTTTGTAAGGCCTAACTATTGCAGATATTAAACTAATCCTTGTAGAACAAGGAGCAACCGTAACGGATCAGATCTACTAAACTATGATCAAGCGGGGTGCCGCCCCTACACCTAAGATAGGTGTAAGGGCGGCTAGACATGCAAGGGTTGCACTACGAAAGCATGTAATATGAAGAACAATGCTAACCCTAACATGTCTAAGATAACTACGTTGCTCGCCATCAAAAAGGCTTCGATACGAGCAACGCATGAACAACGTGGGCAGGCTTGTGCTGCCTAGATCGCAAGATGCGATCTAGGCAGCTTGGTGCTTACCGGTAGAAACCCTCGAGACGAAGGGGTTGGCGATGCGCCGAGATTTTTTTGTGGTTGAACGTTGGTTGTTGTTTATTCCATAAACCCTAGATACATATTTATAGTCCAGGGGACTTTCTAATGTGGGCGTGCACCAAACCGTGCACAAGTAAGATTCTAACTTCTAAACTAAGATGCGATCTAATATGTTACAGATACACGGGCAAACAAGGCCAACTTGGTATAAAATGCCGACTCACGTATTTCTCCTATATATATATATATATTCTTCACATCCATCTTGATCACGGCCCACCTCTGACTTGGTCAAATTCTGGTGATAACACATGCCCCCCTGGTTTTGGAAATGACATTTCCAAAATCATTACGCTTTCTTTCGTCGGGTCATGTTGTGGCAGAGCAGAACTGCCGCAGAATCCTCATCATGATGCCTTGCCCCTTCCACTTCTCCACGTGGCCGCAAAACTCTCTCGTTGGGCAACATCTCCTCGGAAACTGCTGTGGCATTGAATCTCTCTCATATCCCCTTTATTTAACCGTTCTAAACAGCTTGCGTCTCCTTCGTCCTCCTCGCGTTAGCACAAAAACCCTCTGTGCCGCCATGTCTTCTTCCTCCTCCTCCGAGTTTTCCTACGGGTCCGACTCCTCCCGCGAGACGCCGCCGGAAATTCGTGCCCCGGAAGACTGGGACGAGGAGAGCCATGCCTCCTCCATTTGGTATGAGGACGACAAGTCCTTGACCAGCGGGGATGAAGATCTTCAGTTCCTCGCCGACGGGGAACTGGAGTCAAAAGCGAGGACGACCGGTTCTCCGGGACGGCTGCCCCACCTCGAAGAAGAGGGAGAAGAAGACGACGACGACGACGACTCCCTCGAGGGCTACCCGCCGGCGAAACGCCTCCGCATGTGGTGGGACGACGACAGCAGCGACGACGAAGACGGGAATGAAGCCCCCGTGGAGGGCTACGGGAGTAGCGACGAGGAGCCCATCGGCAGCAGTGCCGATGAGAGTTCTGAGGATGACGATGGGGGCAGTGATGGCCCGTAGACTAGGATCTAATAGTATAGGCCTAGAAGTAGTAGATTGGTCAATAGACCCTTCTTTTGTTCTTCCTTCCTTGATCAATCGGCTCCCCATTGTAAGAAATCCCAAAATTAATGAAGAATTCCCTTAACTTGATTTCGCCGATTTCTTTCATGCTGAGTTTGTCGACTGCTGGCCTAATCCATGCTTAGTGACTGGCAACGCATCAGTTTCATGATAATCTGCGAGCCAGGCTAATTTAGCCATCCCTCCAAGCTAGCTAGCTCTGCCGATGACGATGGCACAGCCGATCTTAGTAAGCTGGCAACTTGATCTTTGAGCAGCCGACTTTAAAAAAGCCCTGGAACTGTCTTGGATGCTCACACCGATGACTCTGTAACAGAACACCACTATCCAGACCAGTTGTGTCGTAGGGCTAGCCGATTCCAACCAAATCGGCTCCCCAGAGCAAAGACCTTTAGGGCGAGCTGCCCCCCGAGCCTTAATCAAGGCGAATCAGCCATGTGCCGACATTAGCCTTAATTCATGACGTAGCCCCAAGCAGAGAACCTTCAGGGTGAACTGCCCCCGAGCTTCTTCAATCTACTTCTTGCGCCTTGCAGATCAGATCAGTTCCTTCCTTACCCTGATTTGCACATCCAGGTTGCTCTTGGCGTTGTTCTTGAAGAGAGGATCCGAGCCCTTAGACTACTCCATTGAGGAGTTCTTCCATTAGTGCTCCATTGACCCTCTGATCGTAATAGTTACTCCTCTTGAGTCGATGGCCATGCATCGGCTTTTATATCCTTAAGTCGATGTCTGCTGCATCGGCTGTGCTCGAAAATTTTCGAAATTTTTTTTTTACGGCCGACTGGTGCATCGGCCCTCATACTCCAATACCCATCACCAAAGGATGAGACGCTTCCATTGCATATCCTCGTGTTTTATCCACCTGGGTGCCCCCCCCGAGCCGATTCTGTCAAGAGAATTGATGGTATCGGCTCTGTTGGATAACATGTTGAACCCAGGCAGAATGGTGGGTGAGGATAATTTTGGCCGATTGCTGGAATCGGCCTCCACGTTGCTTGCTCGGTGAAGGTTTTGTAAGTTCCCTTCATAAATTTTTTGGGGCCGATCACAAGGATCAGCCTCGCCATGTTTGCTCCTTGACGTGCTCTTGCTACTCGTTCAGGCCGGTAGATAAAACCAGCCCAATATCTGACTTTATCATGTTGGTGCGCTTGCTGTCGCCCACCTTGAGTGCATCGTGTAATCGTGGAGCACTAAGCTTCGTCGGAAGAACGAGCACCATGTTTGTGCCGGCCGATGTTTCGTCATCGGCTTTCCTTTGCTTGGGGCGCCACTCCATTTTCCGTGGACGACCCTCTTCATCCAGGGTTCGCTGAACCTTCGCAGCCGAGATCAGGCCTTGCCTTCCTCAATGTATGCAAGTATAACCTCTCGGCTTCTTCCGAGCCGCGCAATCGTTGAACCCTGCGTTTCGAGAACGGCTGAGTCCATCGTGGCACCACCTTGGCCGGTGATACCTGTCTTCTTCTTCTCCCTCGTCTTCCGAATCTTCGAGATCTTCCAACCGAGGGACTCAGCTCGTTTGCTCCGTGGCGGGAGAGGTCCCAAGCGCTCGAACACGGACACGTTGGCTGCCTCCTTCTTCTTGCGGTTGCATTCTGGGCAATTGCCGATTGTTGGCAATCGGCTCATTCCTGAATCCCAGCAGTGCCTGAAGAAGGGACAATCCCAGTGCCTGTCCTCATCGTCTTGCTCCCTTGCCTTTTCCTTGACACAACGCTCGTGCTCCTCCTCATCGCAATTATGCCGACGATGTCTTCTGGCTTCTCTAGCCAGACGATCTCTTTCATCATCATCGCTGGACCGTCGGCGTTGGTCGTACTGACTCACATACTTGTTGAGGAGGTGATCAGAGAGAGGTCGGCGATATCTTATGTTCTTCACTTCTCCCTCTCGTGACGTAGCGCTTGCCGTCTTGGCGGAGCCGATCGCGTGGAGCGGCTTCCTCTGTATCTTTGCTATGAGAGCAGCTGCCCTCATCTCCATCCTTGCCAGCGTGGTGTCCAAGATCTACCATATTGATTTGGCACGAGAAATCCGGCTGGCACTCGAGAGGCGAGGCGAACGTGCCAGATCTCGTCGCCGGAGACCGCCGGAGTCGGCTGGTATAATTCGGCGACGACGGAGGCGACCACGGCGTCACGGGAGCAAAGGAGCTACGGTTAGGTGCGGAGGAGGAGAAGGAGAGGCGGTCGACCGAGTGGGTCGAACCAGGCCAGGTGGGTTGAGCCCAACCCACTCGTGTTCAACCTTATACGTGGGCCCAAGGGCAATTTGGGTATTTCCCAAATTATTTAAAACCAGAATTTTGAACTAATACCATAAATTCAATATAGCTCTAAACAAATATATAAAAATATGAAACCCACTTAAAATTTTATTCTCTATCATAATAAAATATGAGATAGAATTTTTGATACAAATAAATGTGAACCATTATTAAATTCAGAGAAAATGAATTAACAAAAGATCATTAAAATTAAACCCATATTTTTAATGATTACATAAGTCCATAAATTATTTTGGACTTAAACAAAACTTGGAAACATTCCAAGATAATAATTTCACTCTTAAGGAGTATTCCTAAATTATTCTTATTCGACACCTCCGACACTAAATTAATAAACATCGGGAAGGGGGAAACCAAACCCTAAAAGTCGAAAGCATGCATATTTAAATCTTTAACCATTGCCCTTATCGGACAATGATGTATCTTTCAGAAACAGAGGACCAGATTCAGTCCAAACAATCCAAATGCGCTACATTGCAGTCGCCAGGCAAGTTCATCGCTTGCTCATGTTACTTTGAGTATTTTTATCAAATTACTTGCAAAGTACTATGCTTATCACTCTTGCATGAAAAGAAAAGATGCTAATTTCATAACTATGAATATGACTATGTGGTGGGCAATGGAACAATGGTATGAGTATGGTGGAGGTTCCATTGCAAGGGTTTGTATCCATCTAGGATTAACAAACAATGTCGTCCAGTGATTCTCGTGCCGTAAGACTCGTGTTAACCATAAGATCTGGAGTGGGACGGAGTAGTCAATTGTATTTCTTCCTCTCGTTCATCAACGGATGCGCTTACCGTAGTCAGTTGAATCCCAAGGGACAACCAGAGTGGTTGGAGAGCCCTAAGTCCCCGCGGTAATGCGGTCTATGATGGGTTGCAATGACTGGCGAAGGTATCGGGTCAGGAAACCTGATAGTAGTCGAGGTCGGATGGTATCTTATGGATACGCTGGCCGGCGAGGACCCAAGGTCGGAATTGCAATAAAGGGTGGGTGTGTGAGGTCGCGAAGGAATACAATATTGACTAAGACCTTACACCAGGCCTCACACCACGGAAGTGTGGACGGGAAAGCTGCCATGTTGGCACCAAGGTTAAGATCTCTTATGGGTAAAGCAACACACCTCTGCAGAGTGTAATGAATCTTGACCTATCACTCCCTGTTCCGGGTTATGGAACTGTGAACGCGGCCAGAAAGGAACTCCATGAAGTTCTAGACACCCGGTGGAGGCTGACGGACATAGCTCTTCTGAATAAAAGCAACCTTTTGAAGACATGTTTATAAAAACATGCATTGGTTTTAGACTTTATGGTCTAATGTCGTAGCTAGTGCATTAAACACCTCTTTCCTATAATGAACTTGTTGAGTACGCTCGCACCCATACCTCTTATAATCCCGTGCTTAGATTGTTTGAATCATCTGGAGGAGGCCAATGATGGACCAGACGGAGCAGATGAGATCTGCTACGAAGAGCTATACCTCTCTAGAGGAGTAGAGGGGGTCGATTACCTGATCCTGTTGAAGGAGATATGCCCTAGAGGCAATAATAAAGTGGTTATTATTTATATCTCTATGTTTATGATAAATGTTTATATGTCATGCTATAATTGTATTAACCGAAACATTAGTACATGTGTGATATGTAGACAACAAGAAGTCCCTAGTATGCCTCTTAAACTAGCTTGTTGATTAATGGATGATTAGTTTCATAATCATGAACATTGGATGTTATTAATAACAAGGTTATATCATTATATGAATGATGTAATGGACACACCCAATTAAGCGTAGCATAAGATCTCGTCATTAAGTTATTTGCTATAAGCTTTCGATACATAGTTACCTAGTCCTTATGACCATGAGATCATGTAAATCACTTATACCGGAAAGGTACTTTGATTACATCAAACACCACTGCGTAAATGGGTGGTTATAAAGATGGGATTAAGTATCCGGAAAGTATGAGTTGAGGCATATGGATCAACAGTGGGATTTGTCCATCCCGATGACGGATAGATATACTCTGGGCCCTCTCGGTGGAATGTCGTCTAATGTCTTGCAAGCATATGAATAAGTTCATAAGAGACCACATAACACAATACGAGTAAAGAGTACTTGTCGAGACGAGGTTGAACAAGGTATGGAGTGATACCGAAGATCAAACCTCGGACAAGTAAAATATCGCGTGACAAAAGGAATTGGTATCGTATGTGAATGGTTCATTCGATCACTAAGTCATCGTTGAATATGTGGGAGCCATTATGGATCTCCAGATCCCGCTATTGGTTATTGGTCGGAGTGAGTACTCAACCATGTCCGCATAGTTCACGAACCGTAGGGTGACACACTTAAAGTTGGATGTTGAAATGGTAGTACTTGAATATGGAATGGAGTTGGAATATTTTTTCGGAGTCCCGGATAAGATCCCGGACATCACGAGGAGTTCCGGAATGGTCCGGAGAATAAGATTCATATATAGGATGTCATTTTATGTGAATAAAATGTCGCGGAAGGTTCTATGGAAGGTTCTAGAAGGTTCTAGAAAAGTCCGGAAGAAACCACCAAGGAAGGTGGAGTCCACATGGGACTCCACCTCCATGGCCGGCCAACCCTAGTGGGGGAGGAGTCCCAAGTGGACTCCCCTTAGGGGGCCGGCCACCCCCCATATGGGAGGTGGAACTCCCACCTTGGTGGGAGTCCTAGCTAGGCTAGGTTTCCCCTCCCTATGGAAGGTTTTTGGTTCGGGTCTTATTCGAAGACTTGGAGACCAACTCTTGGGAATCCACCTATATAATGAGGGGCATAGGGGAGGGGCCGGCCACACCAAAGCCACAACCTGGCCGCCCCCTCAAGTGGCCGGCCACCCCTCCCAAACCCTAGCCACCCCCTCTCCTCCATAGCTCCCGCGTGCTTTAGCGAAGCTCCGCCGGAGTTCTCCACCGCCACCGACACCACGCCGTCGTGCTGTCGGATTCAAGAGGAGCTACTACTTCCGCTGCCCGCCGGAACGGGAGGTGGACGTCGTCTTCATCAACAACCGAACGTGTGACCGAGTACGGAGGTGCTGCCCGTTCGTGGCGCCGGAACCGATCGTGATCAAGATCTTCTACGCGCTTTTGCAAGCGGCAAGTGAACGTCTACCGCAGCAACAAGAGCCTCATCTTGTAGGCTTTGGAATCTCTTCAAGGGTGAGACTCGATACCCCTCGTTGCTACCGTCTTCTAGATTGCATCTTGGCTTGGATTGCGTGTTCGCGGTAGGAAAATTTTTGTTTTCTATGCAACGTTATCCTACACCTGTACGGAGCCAGGGAGGTTCCAGAGGAAGACCATGCCTAAGTGACAACAGTAGTAGTAGTAGTCGAGCAGCACGAACTCTATAGTATTTAGCTGACCGAGTAGAATAATGTTCAGCCTGCTCAGACCTATATTGTATAAGATAAGTAGGGTTCACCTAGAACCTAGGAGTTATCCTCTATGGACCCAGGAGGAGCTCCAATGTGATGTATATATTTGGATTGTAATATTAAGTGACTGAAATAAAGACCAGCTATGATTTTGTTATACTGCTCTGAGGGATGTAATATTTGAGGATTGGTACTTCGCACATGTGTCAACGACTGACATACTACAACATGCAATGGTATGCTGGGTCACCACACTGCCTATCATGATCAAGATAATTGTTATGTAATGCTACATGTTATGTTTGCTGGGATCTGATGAATACTGAATACTATGTTGAGATCGATTATATACTTGCCATATGTTATTTGTGATACTGCAGGCTATGTTGCTAGTAGATGCTCTGGCCAAATATGTGATTGTGACTCCAAGAGGGAGTATTTATGCTTGATAGTGGGTTCATGCATCTAGTAATCTGGAAGAGTGATAATAACTTCTAAGGTTGTAGATGTCATGTTTCTACTAGGGAGAAAACAACAATGCTTTGTATAAGGATAATTCTATTATTTACTTTACACACATTGCTTAATGCGATAATCTGTTGCTTGCAACTTAATACTGAAAGGAGTGCGGACGCTAACCGGAAGGTAGATTATTAGTCATAGACGCAGTTGGATTACAGTCTATGTATTATATTGTAATGCCCAAATGAATCTCATAGTAATCATCTTGTCATGTATGATCTTTATTCTTTCAATTGCCCAACTGTAATTTATTCACCCAGCATGTTATTTATCTTTATGGAGAGAGACCTCTAGTGAACTGTGGACCCCGGTCCTTTCTTTTACACTGATAAAATCATCATGTTCTGTTAACTTGATGCAAGCACTGTTCTCTTTAATTCTACTGCAAATAAACATCTCTTTTCACACTATACGATTAATCCTTTGTTTTCAGCAAAAACCGACGAGATTGACAACCTCACTCTAAGTTTGGGAAAAGTATTTTGGTTGTGTTGTGTGCAGGTTCCACGTTGTTGCTGACACCGGTAGTGCGCCCTGCCACAAGTCAGCTAGCAACACCTTCAGAAGTCATTCATTTCTCGTACTGGTCGATTAAAGCTTGGTTTCTTACTGAGGGAAAACTTGCTACTGTGCTCATCAAACCTTCCTCTTGGGGTTTCCAACAGTGTGCAACTGCGCAACATCAGGCCACATTGGTGAAGATTGTGTATAATCCAAACACACACAAAACGATGAGGTTTGCCACGATGCAATAAGCTACCAGGAAAGAGGTGGAGCACGGATTTGATGTGCTCCAAGCTCCGTGGGCAACTGTCCGTCATCCGGCAATAACATGGTAGCTGAAGACCATGCATGAGGGGATGACAATATGCATAACGTGATCATTTATAACATGAACGTTGAGGGCGTCTTGATGGTTTCAATGAGCACATATGGGATTTCAGGGTGACCTGGTTGCGCCAATATCTGGGGCATCAACCTGGCAGCACTGTGAATATTGAAGTCACTAACGACAACATGTCCAAACACCTACATAAGGATTTGATTGAGCATCAGTGAGCATTTGTTGGCCATGAAGACATCACGTAGTCGTCAATATCACCTCATTTTCATGCAGATTTTGAAATATTTGGATGTAATAACTAAAAACTTTTAACCTATTTATTTTGATGTTTAACACCTAAATTTGTGTCCGCACTCCAGGCGTAAATGGATGCGCGATAAAAAAATAACTATTTGTATATCCACGAGCCAACGTAAACAGACGATTTGCGTCGCTCCATTGAACATGCCCCAATAAACCCATGGGGTTCGCTACCACATGGCCATCAAGCTCTCACTCTGATTCACGCATGAATCGGCCAAAAGACCCTCACCCTGAAAACATAAACCCATTGTGTTTTCCCCAAGTTTCTTTGCGTGAAAATCTCTTGTAAATAGTCATTCCATCCAGAAATGAATGTATTTCTAGCTTTTTATCAAATCAAAGTTTTTAAGACTTGGTTTTGTCTTCACTCAAACTTTTAAAAACTTGGCCAATTTTATAGGAAAAGGGAACATCATTTATGACACTAAATTATATCAGTGGATCTGTCTTAAAATAGAATTCCATAATATACCAATTTAACATCATATATATTTCTACTATTTTCTATAAAAACTAGTAACATCTTAAAAAGTTTGACTTGTAATAATATCATTTTTTAACAAGGAGAGGTCCAAAAGGGCATGGACACCTTCATTAAATCAGCGGTACAGGTACAATTTGCAGTAAGGACCTTACATAGATTCTTGCAAGCAAGTAAGTCCCTACTTTCATAGAAAAGACCTTACATGAAGATTGGGAAAATCCATCATGTCCTCTGTCACCGCCGTCAGTCGAGGAGTAAAGAGAACGGCCGACTTCACCGGCGCCGGGTACATCACCACTTGGAGCCGAGAAAACAAGGGTCGCCGCCTTCCACTCCGCACAGGGCCTCCACTTGAGGTTGAATAAACGCCGGGAACCATTGCCGGCAAAGAGGATGGCCACCATAACACCAATTGAGTCGGTCAGCAAACATAAGCTGCCGAGGATGCAGCGCAGACTCCGGTGTTACTACTCCAGTGCCGCCAGCTTCTAAACCGAGGTTGAGCAACATACTTTCCCTTCTCAACTCCACCACGGAGAGATGCAGAGAAGATGATGGCTCCACTCGGATTGAAAAAAACGATAGCAAGAACATGCCTTCAACCACCGCAAAGTGAAAGAAAATCCGCCATCGAACCCCAATCTCCCGCCACGAGTTGGAGGAGGTAGATTCAGAGAAGATTTGTTGTAGCAGAAGATCAAACCTTATTGAAGGAGTTTCCCGGAGACTTCACCATCGCCGCTTTTAGCTCCTTCCATAGGAGCACCTTCACGAATAGAAGAACCACCCAGCAAAGCAGGGTGTGGCCTGAAAACCACAGCTCCAATCTCCATATGCGGGCCTTATTTGGACGGATGCATGGCTCCCCCATCCACACTTGTGCAACCGCATGCCACAAGCGGTTCATAGTGAGGTTGAGGAAATCCACGGCGTGGTGGATCTGGTCGCTGAGAACCCCCATCCTACCCTCATACTCCATAGAGGTAAATACGAGACAAAGACTAGACCTAAATCTAAATCTGGCACCATCCCTTCGCCCACGACGCACGGCAACGCCGGCGGGAGAGGCTCCGATCAGGCCCAGTGCAGCGGAGGAAGAGACCAAAAGCAGAGGTTTCTAGAGACACCAAGGGAGAGAAAGAAGAGAATCCCTTCAGCGTGTGTGCTCGCCCACCTTGTAATAATGTCTTGAAATATACTTATTCGTGGATGGAGAGATTATATTTTTTCAACATTATCTTGATTTTTCTGCTGGAGTGCGATACCTTTCAGGTCAAGGATAGTAGATTCTGACATTCATGCAATAAGCCACTACTATTTGCACGAAGTCACAAGTGAGTGATTTTGTCTTCAATGATACGTCATGGATAGACGTATCGGTTTTATCGAAGAAGATGCAAGGGGCCAAAGTACAACACACCTCTGGCACACACACCACGGGTGCAACACCACGCTAACCCGAGGGGTTAGCATGCACGGCTAAAACAACTACTCGCGACATCTCCACTTTTCTACAGGCGCAAGGATACCACAAAAACAGTTTAGCCGCTCGCCAAAGCTCCGCATCCTCAGGGATCTTCTGGATCACCACGCTCTTGGAAGGAGCCGCACCTTCAATGACCACGTCATTTCGATGGCGCCAAATACTCTAGAATATAAGCACCATCATCGTCCATACGTCCCGGTCGCCTCCCGGATCCCCCTTCATCTCTTGCAACCAACTGACAAGAGTGGTGTCCGGGTCTGGCATCCAGTGGAGCTTGCCCCATGGGTGTAGGAACGTAGCCCAAACCTCACGCGCCAGGACGCAATCCATCAGAAGGTGGTCAAGAGTCTCCCCCACCTGATCGCAGAAAGGGCAGGATGCCGAATGCGGGAGCCCACGCCGACTGATCCTGTCGGCTGTCCAGCACCTATTCTGTGCTGCTAGCCACATGAACACTCTGCAGTTCGGTGGGGCGCGACTTCCAAATCTGCAGCGCACCAGCCATGTCCTCTCTGGCCCCGAACATCCCCTCATAGCAGGATCTGGCGGAGTAGGAATTGTTACTTTCCCACCGCCACCTGCCTGTCCTCCACGCCCTTGGCAAGGTCCACATGCACTAGCCGGTCCGCCACTTCGAACAACTCCATAAGTGCAGGCGCACCTAGGTCCGGGGATAGGTCCTCAAGCCAACCCCCTGCCAGTCCCTCGCGGACACGGCGTTGCATGACCGCGCGTTTTGGCACTACGGCAAACAGGTTTGGTGCAATGTCACTGATCCGTCCGTCGGGCAGCCAGTGATCCGACCAGAATAGAGTGGACGCTCTGTCTCCTAGCACAGAGAAAGTTTCTCCTTCGAAAAGATGCCTTGCTAGCTGAGGAACTTGAATGTTCATCTCCTTCCACAGCTTGGAGTCATCAACCCGCTGAAGCCATAACCATCTGGTCCTCAACGTCACATTCATCATCCTCAAGTTTGGAACACCGAGTCCACCCCATACCTTAGGGGTGCAAACTTTGTCCCACACTTTCTAGCCTTTCCAGAGGAAGCCTCTTATAATCTTCTCGATTACAAAAATGGTCTTGATCGGTAAGTCAAGGGACATTATGGAGAATATAGGCATTCTTAAATGAGTGATTTTATTAGCAATTCTTGGTGAAGAAAATAAACAAGTACTCCATATAGCACTACTCCATAGCAAAATTGCAACGCCAGATAGTAGGGAAAATCTCACCGTAAACAATCACACACGGCATCAAAGCAACACCACAAATTCAGCAATTGGTAACACGGAAGAAAAGAAAACGTACTGAACAAGGGAAAGCTAACACACCAAACAGCAGCCGTGCATGTAGAACAACCAGCCTAAGCTTCGGTGCCATCGTTGCCGACGTTTTCCTTGGAGATCTCCTCGAGCGACCTGCCCTTGGACTCTGGCACTAACAGTGAGAAGAGCAAGCCCAGGAAGTTGGTGCCGGCAAGCACGAAGAGTGCGTTGCGCATGCCGATACCGGCGGAGTACCCTTTGTCGGGCTTCTTCTGGTCCTGTGATGCATACAGGAACCCGAATGCACCGATAATCGCTCCAGCCTTACCGGCAGCGGCAGAGACACCATGGCACGTGGAGCGGAGCCTCGCCGGAAAGATCTCGGCGGGCACGATGAAGGTTGTGCTGTTGGGCCCGAAATTGGCGAAGAAGAAGGTGAGACCATACAGAACGACGAAGCCAGTGTGGTGCCCCGGCTTGACGAGGTAGTCGTAGGGCACGGCGATGGCGAGCATAAAGATGGTCATCATGGCAAAACCCATGAGCTGGATCCAGAACCTGCCAATGATGTCGATGAAGGCGACGGTGAACCAGTAGCCCGGTACGGTGCCGCAAAGAGCGATGAGCGCCTGGGCACGAGCGATGCGGTACAGCTCCTCGAGGGCACTCATTGTCCTTGCCGGTGGGATCCAACCGACCTTGGTGAAGATGTCCTTCTGGAATAGGTTCTGGCTGTAGAAGGCAACATCCAGTAGGAACCAGGTGCTAGTGGTGGCTAGCAGGTGTAGTCCGTGGCGGCTCATGAACTGCCGCGAGAAGAGGCCCCAGGTGTCCCCGGAGGCCACCTGAAGCTGGACCTTCTCCTCCTCCTCGGTGATGTCCTTGTTGAGCACCCTGGACATGTCTGCGGTGGCCTGCTTTGTGTTGCGGGTGATGAGCGCCGTGTACCTTGCGGTCTCTGGCATCTTCATGCGCCAGTAGTAGGTCAGCGCGGCAGGGATGGTGCCGAACATGACAATGATGCGCCAAACGTAATCGGCCTCCGGCCCAATGGATGACGTTGCGTCGATGTAGAATGGTGGCGCTGGGAATGCGTTCCGGAACGCGGATGAGACGACGATGGTGACGATGGTACCGAACAGGATGCCGAAGCCCTGCATGGCAAAGACGGCAGCGATGAAGGTTCCACGTGTCTTCTTGTTGGCGTACTCAGACATAATAGTTGCTGATAAGGGGTAGTCGCCGCCGACGCCAAAGCCAAGCCAGAAGCGAAAGAAACAGAGCGTCCCTATGACGCCTTTGGCCTCGTGGCCGAACGAGAGCCCTGACGCGATGGAGCAGAGGACCATGAGGATGAGCGTGAAACCATAGACGCTCTTGCGGCCGAGCTTATCACCGAGCCAGCCAAAGAAGAGCTGGCCGGCGAGCGTGCCGCAGAGGGCCACGCCGTTCACGGCGGCCGACACGTTTGCCGGGAGGTGACCCGGCTCGTTGCTGCCAGCTTCGGTGTAGTAGATGCGCCCCAGCAGCCTAGTGACCAGGGAGATGCAGAACAGGTCGTAGGCGTCGGTGAAGAAGCCCATGCCGGCGATCACCACGGCCGTGAAATGGTACCATTGCGTTTTCGCCTGGTCAAGCGCTTTCAACACGTTGAGTTGTTCACCCGCCATGACCGACAGATCGACGAGCACTCAACTAAGCTTCTCAGCTAGCTCTCCTTCTACTTCTTCCTCTTGGTATCTTGTTGCGCTTTCTTCCGTACCGCTGGTACGTATATATAGGCGTACATACAGGGTTGAAATACAGATATGCCAATCTGTTAGTTGCAACCTGGAACCAGTATAAAAATACCTTATATGTGTTGATTTATTATTAGAAGGGTTGGATGCCAATTGTTTATCAGGTTTGACTTTCTTGTTTCAATATAGAATTGAGAGAAGGATACAATACGAAACCAAATCAAGTTTATGCTGGGAATATACTGAAAGGAGCATATTGTACGCAGTACCTTGATTGTACGGATACAATATGAAACCAAATCAAGCTTGCCGGAAAAGGTAGGTCAAAATGAGATGTGCCCAATGTTATCAGTACTAGAAGGGGATGTCTTACCTTGGGTGGTTTTACTAATTTTGTTCTCTCCTCCGTACATACTTACATGGTATGACAAGAAGCCAAAGGCTCTGTCGATTTATTAAGACTCAGAAAAGCAGCAGATAAGGTCATTCAAATTACTCATGCATGGTCATTTGATAAATCCAATTTCAAAGCAGAATCGAATCGAATGCAACAGCCGTACATTCGGAACATTGGTCATTTGGATATACTACTACCACCTATCAAGTAGTACAAAACATATATGCAGATTTTTACTTTTTTTTCAGAATTAGCGCTGCGATTATATTAGATCACTGAAACATCGGGTGCAAGATGGTTCGCAACACAGGCTGGTGGAACACCAAGCCATGTTTCTACGTATCGGAAGGAGACCCGAACCTAGGCCCAGATACCATGTTGGAAATGGGTAGCTATCATTGAGAGGGGTCAAGTGTCAATACATATACATGTGAAGCAAATTGCAAGAAATATTTTATACAATGGACTCTTACAAGAGACATGTACACCTAGGTTGGGCCACATTTTGATCTAGGAGTATTACAAAGATTAAGGAGTGAAAAATTGTATTAGGTTTGACTTTCAAGTTTCAACATAGAATTGTGCAAGGAAAAATATTACAACCACACCACGGTTGTAATGAGAATATACATGAGCGGGGCAACGCAAAGCTTGAGAGAAAAGGTCTTTCTTGATATGTGGGACGTAGGGTTACTAAAATTGCTCTCTCATCCATGTTCTGCCAATTTATTAAGACAAGAGAAAAGAAAAAAAAGTTACTCCAAGAACTGGATAAGGAATGCCAAGTAATGAAAATATAACCAATCAAATAAAAAATTGGGAGAAACAGTTGGTAGTATTAAACCTTCAACATTACAAGGAAACCCCAAATATGCACCGGAGAAACAGCGCTAACATGTACACAAAACCTAGAACACTTAAGACTAAATCTACGCACCGGACGGGAAACGAGGTTCCCCTAACCTCGTGGCACCAAATCGGCCCTAGAGGTGGGGGAACGATGTCCCTGCTGGCGGAAGACCAAAAGCACCTCGGTGCATGGATCATCTTAATCTTTTTTCGAACTGGTGAAGCCCCAGCCTCTACATCAATCGATGTATAGAGTCTGGGTCGTCTTAATATAACCATTCAAATTGCTCATGCTCACTTTGGTAAATCCAATTTCAGAACAGACTCGAGTAACAGTGGTACGTTTAGAACATTGGTCATTAGAAATCAAAAACTACTACGGTAGGTATGCAAATTTAGCAGCAAGCAAGCGGGAAGGCGTTGAAGGCCGTACTCCGTACTAATCCAAAGCATTGACTCTTCCCTCTTTTATTTGTTTTTTTATCAAATTGCAACCGATGGGGCCAATCACAATTCACAGCACACATAGTTGTGGCGCCATTAGATCAAACGTGAGATCAGTATGCTGTACTTAGTTTATTTCAAACTTTCCCAATGTCAGAAAAATATGTGAAGATCCGAATATGCGGGGAACCTTGCCAGCTTGTCATAAGTTGTTCTAGTATGTCAAGACATGGTACTCGTCTTCACGATAATCTTCTCATAATTATAAAGGTCATGCACCTTAACTAATATAGACGGATATTTTCCCTCTGTAGCGCAGCTTTTTGGATACTAGTAAAATATTGCCATAGTTATAGATTTCTCATTGAGGCAGAAAGGTTTGACTTTCCATCCTCCATGACGGTTACCAGGTTAATTTTTTACACGGTACCCAAAAAAAATGAAGCAGCTTGCAAGCCTGGAAAGTTTGTACTCCCACCATCTTCATGTAGAACACATGGTGTCAATAGTTTACGTGATTGAATATATTTGGACGAGATGCATAAGAGAGCACATCATCAATTTCAAAAGAGACCATTAAAAAAATCAATCCCAAAAGAAATTATCTAACTCTTATCGACAACAGTTTACAACAAGTAAAGCATGATAGCACAATAACCACAATCTCAGTATAGTATGGTTCGCAAAAAAAACTATCTCTGTATAGTACTGTGTGACGTTGCAATGTGAGATGCAGAGTCGAATGCATTTGTCAACTACTTTTTAAAACGGTCCTCTGACAGTTATCAGAAGCTCATTTATATATTTATTGAATCATGAACATCTCATTTAATTGAGATGCTTGTAGATAACTTTCCGCTAACAGGATGTTCCTGAACAAGCGTATCATTGTGTTCGCATACATACGTGAGGCAATGTTTAAGGGCGATCACTTTGTCATAGAGTTAAGGTAACTTTCAAATGATGACTACAAGTGCATAGTTCAGATGATCTCACTGTGATTACTTGAACAAAAAGAGTTAAGGTAACTTCAGCATGGCTTGTCCAATTCAGCGATAGACCATCCAGGACTTCTTTTCCATAATACCTTCAAAATTAATAAAGCCTAGCTATGTGACAACCACAGCTCGGCCATCAACAGCACCCTCCTCGCAATTTTACAGAATTAGCATACAGCTTCTTTGAGTCGCTAAGGGGTGAACGCCGACCACCAGCTCCAAAAATAAAAGTGTGGTTCACTGATAGTTCAGTGAGATACTGAGATGAGATATTGTTTCAAGAAAAATGCTTTAAAATGTAACTTTGATGCAACTATCCACCAATATATAGGAGCCATTAATCTAAGACACCATTGTTATATATCAGATGCAGAGTCAAGATGATGTTAATGTACTTCTTGAAAGCAATCGTTCATGACGCTGTGATAGCTCACAATCTATCATCATCAGGCTTGACAATGCTACAAGTAATAAGTTGCATTAAGCAGATTAAAAGTCAGCCATGTAGGTTTTTAATGAGTTGACATTTTGTAAGCAAACTGGCTTGACACCTACTGCTATCCAAAACTCAAACTAGAACAGATCAAATCTGACGCTAGCATCTCCGCTACCGTTCGCCCGGTTATCCCGCCTCCCTTTACTCTCGCTCTTTATTTGTTTTACCTTATTGTTTGCATTGCACCATATAGGATCACATTGCCATTCAAAGCTATCACCTTAGCTCCTATTCACCCCACCCCACCCCCCCTCCCCATACGTTCATCGTATCCATCCACAACTAAACTAGGTACATACTACACAGATCTAGAAAAAACTCTGGTATAGAGAACATAGCTTTTACAGAGAGTTGACCGAGGAACTGGGAGGAACAAGTTACTAAATAATCAACCTGGCGGTCTTAGATAGACACGCTTTGTTCTATGATGATTATGCCGTTTCCACCATTCACATCAAGATCATGACTGCGTGATTAACTTCATCAGTACTGAACATATCTTCGCTAGAAGATCTATGAAAAGCTAGAAAGTTTGCAAGATTTCCTTACTGAAAGACAAATTCTGGAATGGTTAGTAGTTCTTGTTGTACATATCTGAACAAATGCACCAATCTATCAACATATCTGAACAAATATATACATGATGCAAAAGGACAACCTTCTCCGGGAAACAGGTTTTTCATTGCAGGAAATACTACGAGGATAGATGGCGGCGCTAGTCGCTTGCACTAAGAATACAAAAGGGAGTAAACATAAAGGCGGAAAAGCATCACTTCTTGGGTGACACCAAGATCTTGAACATCTCCATGTATTGGGCGGCAGTGGCAATGGTTTCCTTCTCATCGTCGTCCCGACACGTGACAAAACGATCTTGGCGATGCGCTGGGTGGTGGATAGGTGTCCCTCTCAGAGACGGCACTTGGACCATTCCGAGAACCCCTGAATTTGTCAGGCGGCAGCATGGAAGAAACTAACATAGCTCGAGATCCCGTCTTCCTCGATGGGGAGGGAAGGCATGCCAAGGGAGACCATGGAGGCATGGACAGCCACTACAGCCTCCAATAGGTTCAGGGCAACTTGACTACGCTCTTTCTGGGCCTTGATGAGCTTCTTCATTGCAATGGGCACGTTGGAATTCTCATGAAATACCTGCTTCCTCAGGTCAATGATGCGCTCGTCCTTGTTGGTTTATGCATCGAGAGATTTCTGGAGGAGGCCGTTGCATTCTGCCATTTGGTATTGTGCTTCTTTCAGTTGTCGCTTTAGCACGGCCTCGTGCTCCTGATGAAGCATCCGGCGATCCTCTTCGCATTTCAGATGTTGGCGTAGCAACTCCGTCTCGCGCTTGGTGGCATTGCGGTTCGCCGACTTCTCCCGATGAGCTGCTTCTACCAGGGAGAGCTTCTACTCTGCTACTTGGTTCTTGTAGGAGTGGATCACCTCTACTTGCTCCATGATTCGGCTCCTAGCGTTGTTCTGGAGCTGGAGATGCGAGTCAAACAGTTGTTGACGATACTCCTTGAGAATGGCTAACTCCTGGGCATGGCCAGCTCGAAGCGAAGCGAGTCGCTGCTCCAGGAAGGCTACCGGGTGGAGGAGTCCCCTACCTTCCTTTGATGACCTTGCAAGACCGCCAGTCAGCTGCGCTGCAACCCATTCTTGTAGTAAATGGAGGTGGCCTCTGCTTCACGGTGAGCCTTCTTGGCGGCTTCTAGCCTAGCGTGCTCGAGTGCCAGTTGGTCCTCGCGGATCCTGAGGTGGCTGATACGTCTCCAACGTATCGATAATTTCTTGTGTTCCATGCCACATTATTGATGTTATCTACATGTTTTATGCACACTTTATGTCATATTCGTGCATTTTCTGGAACTAACCTATTAACAAGATGCCGAAGTGCCAGTTCCTGTTTTCTGCTGTTTTTGGTTTCAGAAATCCTAGTAACGAAATATTCTCGGAATCGGACGAAATCAACGCCAAAGTTCCTATTTTCATCGGAAGCATCCAGAACACCCGGGAAGAATCAGAGGGGAGCCCTGGGGGCCCCACACCACACCCCGGCGCGGCCAAGGGGGCGCCCCCCTAGGGTGTGGGCCCCCCTTCGACCTTCCTGCGCCGCCTCTTCGCCTATAAGAAGCCCCTGGATCAGAAAACCCTATACGAATTGACGAAACCGACGAAAACCTTCCAGAGCCGCCGCCATCGCGAAGCCAAGATCTGGGGGACAGGATCTCTGTTCCGGCACCCTGCCGGAGCGGGGAAGTGCCCCCGGAAGGCTTCTCCATCGACACCGCTGCCATCTCCACCGCCATCTTCATCACCGCTGCTGCTCCCATGAGGAGGGAGTAGTTCTCCATCGAGGCTCGGGGCTGTACCGGTAGCTATGTGGTTCATCTCTCTCCTATGTGCTTCAATACAATAATCTCATGAGCTGCCTTACATGATTGAGATTCATATGATGATGCTTGTAATCTAGATGTCATTATGCTAGTCAAGTGAGTTTTACTTATGTGATCTCCGGAGACTCCTAGTCCCACGTGTGTAAAGGTGACAGTGTGTGCACCGTGTGGGTCTCTTAGGCCATATTTCACAGAATACTTACTCAATGTTGAATGGCATAGTGAGGTGCTTATTTATATCTCTTTATGATTGCAGCATGTTTGTATCACAATTTATCTATGTGCTACTCTAGTGATTTGTTATTAAAGTAGTTTATTCCTCCTGCATGTGTGCAAAGGTGACGAGTGCGTGCACCGTGTTAGTACTTGGTTTATGCTATGATCATGATCTCTTGTAGATTGCGAAGTTAACTATTGCTATGATAATATTGATGTGATCTATTCCTCCTACATATGCATGAAGGTGACGAGTGTGCATGCTATGCTAGTACTTGGTTTAGTCTGTTGATCTATCTTACACTAAAGGTTACTAAAACATGAGCATTATTGTGGAGCTTGTTAACTCCGGCATTGAGGGTTCGTGTAATCCTACGCAATGTGTTCATCATCCAACAAAAGTGTAGAGTATGCATTTATCTATTCTGTTATGTGATCAATGTTGAGAGTGTCCACTAGTGAAAGTCTATTCCCTAGGCCTTGTTCCTAAATACTGCTGCGTTACTACTGCTGCGTTACTACTGCTTGTTTACTGTCCTGGGCAGAGCACTTTTCTGCCGTTGCTACTACTTATTCATACCACCTGTATTTCACTATCTCTTCGCCGAACTAGTGCACCTATTAGGTGTGTTGGGGACACAAGAGACTTCTTGCTTTGTGGTTGCAGGGTTGCATGAGAGGGATATCTTTGACCTCTTCCTCCACTGAGTTCGATAAACCTTGGGTATCCACTTAAGGGAAACTTGCTGCTGTTCTACAAACCTCTGCTCTTGGAGGCCCAACACTGTCTACAAGAATAGAAGCTCCCGTAGACATCAAGCACTTTTACGGCGCCGTTGCCGGGGAGGAAAGGTAAAAAGGCTCTCATACTACGGTCTCAGGTAAAGTATTTTTCTGGCGCCGTTGTGTGTGTGCTCAAAGCTATTTCCTTTAGATCCTGCAATTGCATCTTGTTGTTTCTTGTTTACACTAGTTTGGCATAATGTACAAGAGTGAGCTTCTTATTCTATTTCCTGATTTAAAACATGGATTGTTTGATGCGAAAATTAAAAAACCTATGAAATCTTCTTTGCATGCTGGTAGTAATATTAGTATGAACGCTTTGAACACCATTGTTGACAATGATATGGAAAATTCTAAGCTTGGGGAAGCTGGTTTTCATGATATTTTTAGTCCCCCAAGCATTGAGGAGAAAATTTTCTGTGATGATACTTTGCCTCCTATTTATGATGATTATAATAATGGTCTTTTGGTACAACCTACTATGGAGAGTAAATTTTGTTGTGATTATACTATGCCTCCTACACTTGATGAGAATAATAATGATAGCTACTTTGTTGAATTTGCTCCCACTACAACTAATAAAATTGATTATGCTTATGTGGAGAGTAATAATTTTATGCATGAGACTCATGATAAGAATGCTTTATGTGATAGTTATATTGTTGAGTTTGCTCATGTTGCTACTGAAAGTTATTATGAGAGAGGAAAATATGGTTGTAGAAATTTTCATGTTACTAAAACACCTCTCTATGTGCTGAAATTTTTGAAGCTATACTTGTTTTATCTTCCTATGCTTGTTACTTTGCTCTTCATGAACTTGTTTATTTACAAGATTCCTATGCATAGGAAGCATGTTAGACTTAAATATGTTTTTGAATTTGCCTCTTGATGCTCTCTTTTGCTTCACATACTATCTTTTGCGAGTGCATCATTAAAACTGCTGAGCCCATCTTAACGGCTATAAAGAAAGAACTTCTTGGAAGATAACCCATGTGTTATTTTGCTACAGTACTTTGTTTTATATTTGTGTCTTGGAAGTTGTTTACTACTGTAGCAACCTCTCCTTATCTTAGTTTTATGTTTTGTTGTGCCAAGTAAAGTCTTTGATAGAAAAGTAAGTACTAGATTTGGATTACTGCGCAGTTTCAGAATTCTTTGCTGTCACGAATCTGGGTCTATCTCCCTGTAGGTAGCTCAGAAAATTACGCCAATTTACGAGCATGATCCTCAGATATGTACGCAACTTTCATTCAATTTGAGCATTTTCGTTTGAGCAAGTCTGGTGGCCTAATAAAATCCATCTTTACGGACTGTTCTGTTTTGACAGATTCTGTCTTTTATTTCGCATTGCCTCTTTTGCTATGTTGGATGAATTTCTTTGATCCATTAATGTCCAGTAGCTTTATGCAATGTCCAGAAGTGTTAAGAATGATTGTGTCACCTCTGAACATGTTAATTTTTATTGTCCACTAACCCTCTAATGAGTTGTTTCGAGTTTGGTGTGGAGGAAGTTTTCAAGGGTCAAGAGAGGAGGATGATATACTATGATCAAGGAGAGTGAAAGCTCTAAGCTTGGGGATGCACCCGGTGGTTCACCCCTGCATATATCAAGAAGACTCAAGCGTCTAAGCTTGGGGATGCCGGGGATGCCCAAGGCATCCCCTTCTTCATCGACAACATTATCAGGTTCCTCCCCTGAAACTATATTTTTATTCCATCACATCTTATGTGCTTTTTCTTGGAGCGTCTGTTTGTTTGCTTTTGTTTTTGTTTGTGTTTGAATAAATTGGATTACATCATGCTTGTGTGGGAGAGAGACACGCTCCGCTGGTTCGTATGAACACATGTGTTCTTAGCTCATAATATTCATGGCGAAGTTTCCTCTTCGTTAAATTGTTATATGGTTGGAATTGGAAAATGATACATGTAATAATTGCTATAAATGTCTTGGGTAATGTGATACTTGGCAATTGTTGTGCTCATGTTTAAGCTCTTGCATCATATGCTTTGCACCCATTAATGAAGAAATACATAGAGCATGCTAAAATTTGGTTTGCATATTTGGTTTCTCCGAGGTCTAGATAATTTCTAGTTTTGAGTTTGAACAACAAGGAAGACGGTGTAGAGTCTTATAATGCTTTCAATATGTCTTTTATGTGAGTTTTGCTGCACCGGTTCATCCTTGTGTTTGTTTCAAATAACCTTGCTAGCCTAAACCTTGTATCGAGAGGGAATACTTCTCATGCATCCAAAATACTTGAGCCAACCACTATGCCATTTGTGTCCACCATACCTACCTACTACATGGTATTTTCCCGCCATTCCAAAGTAAATTGCTTGAGTGCTACCTTTAAAATTCCATCATTCACCTTTGCAATATATAGCTCATGGGACAAATAGCTTAAAAACTATTGTGGTATTGAATATGTAATTATGCACTTTATCTCTTATTAAGTTGCTTGTTGTGCGATAACCATGTTTACTGGGGAACGCCATCAACTGATTGTTGAATTTCATGTGAGTTGCTATGCATGTTCGTCTTGTCTGAAGTAAGGGCGATCTACACTGAGTTGAATGGTTTGAGCATGCATATTGTGAGAGAAGAACATTGGGCCGCTAACTAAAGCCATGATTCATGGTGGAAGTTTCAGTTTTGGACAAATATCCTCAAATCTCTAATGAGAAAAGAATTAATTGTTGTCAAATGCTTAAAGCATTAAAAGAGGAGTCCATTATCTGTTGTCTATGTTGTCCCGGTATGAATGTCTAAGTTGAGAATAATCAAAAGCGAGAAATCCAAATGCGAGCTTTCTCCTTAGACCTTTGTACAGGCGGCATAGAGGTACCCCTTTGTGAAACTTGGTTAAAGCATATGTATTGCGGTGATAATCCAGGTAGTCCAAGCTAATTAGGACAAGGTGCGGGCACTATTGGTACACTATGCATGAGGCTTGCAACTTATAAGATATAATTTACATGATGCATATGCTTTATTACTACCGTTGACAAAATTGTTTCATGTTTTCAAAATCAAAGCTCTAGCACAAATATAGCAATCGATGCTTTTCCTCTATGAGGACCATTCTTTTACTTTCAATGTTGAGTCAGTTCACCTATTTCTCTCCACCTCAAGAAGCAAACACTTGTGTGAACTGTGCATTGATTCCTACATACTTGCTTATTGCACTTATTATATTACTCTATGTTGACAATATCCATGAGATATACATGTTACAAGTTGAAAGCAACCGCTGAAACTTAATCTTCTTTTGTGTTGCTTCAATACCTTTACTTTGAATTATTGCTTTATGAGTTAACTCTTATGCAAGACTTATTGATGCTTGTCTTGAAGTGCTATTCATGAAAAGTCTTTGCTTTATGATTCACTTGTTTACTCATGTCATACACATTGTTTTGATCGCTGCATTCACTACATATTCTTTACAAATAGTATGATCAAGTTTATGATGGCATGTCACTCCAGAAATTATCTTTGTTATCGTTTTACCTGCTCGGGACGAGCAGAACTAAGCTTGGGGATGCTGATACGTCTCCAACGTATCGATAATTTCTTGTGTTCCATGCCACATTATTGATGTTATCTACATGTTTTATGCACACTTTATGTCATATTCGTGCATTTTCCGGAACTAACCTATTAACAAGATGCCGAAGTGCCGGTTCTGTTTTCTGCTGTTTTTGGTTTCAGAAATCCTAGTAACGAAATATTCTCGGAATCGGACGAAATCAACGCCAAAGTTCCTATTTTCATCGGAAGCATCCAGAACACCCGGGAAGAATCAGAGGGGAGCCCTGGGGGCCCCACACCACACCCGGCGCGGCCAAGGGGGCGCGCCCCTAGGGTGTGGGCCCCCTTCGACCTTCTGCGCCGCCTCTTCGCCTATAAGAAGCCCCTGGATCAGAAAACCCTATACGAATTGACGAAACCGACGAAAACCTTCCAGAGCCGCCGCCATCGCGAAGCCAAGATCTGGGGGACAGGATCTCTGTTCCGGCACCCTGCCGGAGCGGGGAAGTGCCCCCGGAAGGCTTCTCCATCGACACCGCTGCCATCTCCACCGCCATCTTCATCACCGCTGCTGCTCCCATGAGGAGGGAGTAGTTCTCCATCGAGGCTCGGGGCTGTACCGGTAGCTATGTGGTTCATCTCTCTCCTATGTGCTTCAATACAATAATCTCATGAGCTGCCTTACATGATTGAGATTCATATGATGATGCTTGTAATCTAGATGTCATTATGCTAGTCAAGTGAGTTTTACTTATGTGATCTCCGGCGACTCCTAGTCCCACGTGTGTAAAGGTGACAGTGTGTGCACCGTGTGGGTCTCTTAGGCCATATTTCACAGAATACTTACTCAATGTTGAATGGCATAGTGAGGTGCTTATTTATATCTCTTTATGATTGCAGCATGTTTGTATCACAATTTATCTATGTGCTACTCTAGTGATTTGTTATTAAAGTAGTTTATTCCTCCTGCATGTGTGCAAAGGTGACAGTGCGTGCACCGTGTTAGTACTTGGTTTATGCTATGATCATGATCTCTTGTAGATTGCGAAGTTAACTATTGCTATGATAATATTGATGTGATCTATTCCTCCTACATATGCATGAAGGTGACAAGTGTGCATGCTATGCTAGTACTTGGTTTAGTCTCGTTGATCTATCTTACACTAAAGGTTACTAAAACATGAGCATTATTGTGGAGCTTGTTAACTCCGGCATTGAGGGTTCGTGTAATCCTACGCAATGTGTTCATCATCCAACAAAAGTGTAGAGTATGCATTTATCTATTCTGTTATGTGATCAATGTTGAGAGTGTCCACTAGTGAAAGTCTATTCCCTAGGCCTTGTTCCTAAATACTGCTGCGTTACTACTGCTGCGTTACTACTGCTTGTTTACTTGTCCGAGCAGAGCACTTTTACTGCCGTTGCTACTACTTATTCATACCACCTGTATTTCACTATCTCTTCGCCGAACTAGTGCACCTATTAGGTGTGTTGGGGACACAAGAGACTTCTTGCTTTGTGGTTGCGGGGTTGCATGAGAGGGATATCTTTGACCTCTTCCTCCCTGAGTTCGATAAACCTTGGGTATCCACTTAAGGGAAACTTGCTGCTGTTCTACAAACCTCTGCTCTTGGAGGCCCAACACTGTCTACAAGAATAGAAGCTCCCGTAGACATCAGTGGCCGCGCCCGCGGAGGATGCTTTGGACAGTGCAGTGTTCCCAAGCCTCCATGTTGTGAAGCTGCTGGTGGGGGCGAAGGCTCTGGAGTCTCCAAGGAATGATGGCACATCAAAGCCCTCGACACCTGGGCCGACTACATCGAGGGATGGCTCGTCTCCCTGGGGCGAATCCCCGGGAGGTGTCTTGGGGGCCACGGAGCAAAGAGGAAAGCAAGGGCGTCGGATGGGCCGAATTCGCAGAAGACCCTACTGCAGGACCTCGGGGGCGGAGCACCGCTGGTCGAGGCCTTCACGGGCAATGGCGGAGAGGATATCCTCAAGGAAGGGCAAGGGGATAGGGCGACCTTGTTCTTCTCCTTGCTTGAGGGGTGAGGGCGTCGCATCAGGGGCATATCATCTCCTACCTCCTCATCGGTGTCTGCTAGGTAGCGGCCCCCCGCTCTGGCACTGAAGAAGACGTTGGGCCGTAGGAGGCGTGCTTGGAATGGCGCTCTCGCTGGGCGTACGAAGAAGGGTGCGTGGGGAGGCTGACCTGTTGATGTGGTCCATGTGAGGCCTTGGGGCTCGTTCCAGGGTCCTAATTCCTGGGGACGACCCCTTTCTAGTTGTAGGGTGGCATTCGGTCAAGAGTCCTTCGTCAGAGGTCTTCGTGGTTGAAAAGCTCACTCACCATTGACGGGGACATGTTGCGTCCCGCCTTGCCTCCACACAGCAAGTTGACCTTGCGGTCGACGGCGTCGTCATCGGGGATGGAACCCTTGTCGTTGAATAGACTCGTCGGATCTATCAGCCCTTTATACGCCCTCATGGGGTGGGAACGGCGCTGCAGTGGAACTATGCAAAACTTGAGGAAGTGGGAGGTAACATGCCTCCCGGCAGGCCTTGACTCTTCAGCTCTTCTATGCGCTCGTACACGGAGGCGAATTCGGCATCGCTGGCCCTAGGCCTTGTGCATTCCACCTACACCAAAGGGCCAACGGGCTTAACCAATGATGAGTGCATTTTTAGCATAATTTTACGCCGTTATTTTATGAATATATCTCTGAGTAGAAATAGCATTTTTGTATTTTACCGCGCTATCGCGCCCTTTTATGCTTATCTTTGCAGGATCCCGAATGAAATGATGAAATATCAATATAAACTATCATTTTATGGTATTTTGACGTGATAAAAATTATTAAAGCACTCAATTATGCACCTGGCTAAAGGAGGATACGAGGACAAGTTCCAGTATGTTTAGCGGTCATCGGTACGGGGAGCGCGCCCGTACCGTCTGCCCGTACACCGTGGTAGGAGCACCGCCTCGTAAAATACTTTCATCTCGCGCAGACGACATAGAGATTTGACATACACAGCTCCGAGAAACACTACCCCTGAAAGATCTAGATGAAGAACTTTGGAGAAGACATCATCCTGGCTGCTACGTGGATCATCAGAGGACAAGCATCATCTCCTTCATCATCAACCGTTGCATCTCCATCAACCATCACCAATCTCATTCTCCTTCAATCATAGTTGTAATCTTGATTGGTATTGTGAATTTGTTCCCAAATTCATACTATTACTTTCATCCCATCTGTAAGAGTATGATGATGTTCTTGATTGTTTCCATGTGCGAGTAGTTCCTTTTGTTCTTGGGGAGATGGAAAAACTCTAGCATGAATATGAGATGAATCTACGATGATCCATGGTTTTAAGTATTAATGTGTGTTAGTTCTCTCTCTTGATATTATATGTTGTGCACCATGTAATATTTGCCTTATCGTCTCGAGAGGGAATAACCCTTTAAAGTGTGGTAAAGTGAACGGCGAGAAGTGACATTACCATATCGGCACTTTAACACATAGAAGAGGGGGATAAAGAGGGACTCACTAAGCTCATATCGATAACCATGGGGTAAAACTCTTAATAGCAATAGTCAATATGTGGTTTGCTGAAGACTGGTTGTTGTGGTTATTTAGAGATGCGATTACCGATGGCTTTCTGGCGCATCTTATTACGGAGCTTTCCCCACACACAATATGATTAAAACCATATTTTATTTTGATTAACATGAATCCTAACGCTAGAGGTGGATCCAATAATCCTCGAGAAATGTTTGTGTTATTAAGTTTCAACCGATTTCTCACAACGCTTTTTACTTATTGCTTTGTTTACTTTCTTGCAACAAATACAATCATCCTTTAAAACACCTGAATCATGATATTAAAGAATGATTTATAAGTAGCCTTAACTACTAGCTCTTCGTGGTTCGATACTCTTATTTCGAAACTAGCTACAATTCATATGTGTACTTGCAGTCATCAGCCAGCACCTCGAAGAACTCGGTGAAACGTACGTAACACCACTTGTGGCACCACTCCTCCACTTTCTTCTTCTTCTCCACGGTGATTAAATGTTGTGCCATATGATCTCGAAGGCGGAAGGTAACCCCGATGGTGACAAGCTCAGGGCTCTCCACAAGGGGATAAAATTAGTGGCAGAACAGTGCCACAGTTGGTGGATCCCAACGTACACCTTGTAGAGGTGTTGGAATATCAACAGCACGAGGAGGCCGTTGGGGTGGAGGTTCGCCAGTTGCGGCTTGCACTCCAACAAGATGGCCTTCACGGACGAAGACAGTGGCGGCACGAGGCCCACCTGGATGAAGCAGGAGACACCCGCGAGAACCCCTCTTTGATATCGGACATTCCCGGTTTAGGAGCTTTGTGGCGCCTCTCTCGTTCGTAACAAAGGCCACTACATTGGCGACGCGGGCGAAAGACGCGTTGTCCTCGCCGGGGGAGAAGAATGCATGGGAAGATCGCCACTGGTCCCAATCCCGCTCGCGGGCAGTCGATGATCCCCCAGCCTTCTCCTTGTTGCGGTCGAAAGAAGACTTGGATGATGACATCACCGAGAGGCCGAGGAGGTCTGTGGATGTCTGGCTCAGATCTGATCAGAGAGGAAGATGGGAGCATAAGAAGAATGTGGGGAATGGATCCGCGGAGATGGTTTTCGTAGGCTGGGGATGGGAATTGCTAGGCAGTTCATCTCCTTGTCCATTAACTACCGCGTGGTGATGCCGTGATGGGACAACTTTCCCGCTGACACCCTTCGATCAAGGCGAGCCCAAGGGGTGGACAGTTAAGTCAAAAATTCTCACCCTTGCCGCCTATATACCATCATCCACTCGAGTAACCCGATGCGTGCGATCTTGCACCTGCGACGCGTGACACATAATTGAAGTTACTACCGTGTCGGGCCCATGCATTTTGTCTTGGGGCATAGTCCTACAACTCTCGCACGCCCGGGTATGGCGGGGTCTGGTGGTGCGCCCCAGCGAAGCCCAAAACAAAGGATATTGCCGACACATGCCCGGGGGCTACTGCCGACGTAGTGGGAACCAAGATGCCCACTACACCGTTCGTGTGGGCCAACATGGTGCCCCATAGAGAGAGAGGCTTGAAGGCATGCAAACTCGGTATCACTGTTGTGCCCGAGGAGGGGCGTTGTTGTGCCACCATGATCACCAAATATATGCCCATCATGAACTTCTTCATTAAAGAGCAGTGCTAGGAGGACACGCCCCGAAGACGTCATCTCCAAGGACTTGTGGGCAACCCAAGCACACTTCGACGACACGACGATGAGCGGAGAGGCCTCGCCAGCGGCAGGATGGCCTCCGGGGGAGGCGCGTACCCGAGATCCATGACATGCCTTCCCGCGGGAGCGCATACTCGAAACTTGGTGTCACACCCTTGGCGTCGTCTAAAAGGCCAATTACCACCCGACGGTTGCAGCGCACTCTACCGGACTGCGCACAGAGGCAAGTCGATGGCATGGATTGATGACGCCACATCAAGGACTACGACGTGTAGGACACATAGGAAGTTGGTTCATCTGTACCACCGCCCATCCCGTTGGATGCCATTTACAGAACATGCACGTACACTATGTGGTATCCCTTTTAGTATAAAAGGATGACCAGTTTTCTATGTAAGGTTAGGCTTGAAGGAAGGAGAGGAAAAACTCTAAAGGAGGAGAAGAAATTGGGAGTCTCAGCTCCTCGTGTACCCTGTTTGAGTCTAAAGAGATAAGACATGCATGACGTAGGGGTTTTGCATCATACGTCCTAAACTTGGGTAAAAATTGTGTATTTTTCTATCTTGCTTCATTTAGGTTTGAAACCACCAGAGCCCACTACCGAATAAAAAAAGGGTGCAAACCCCAGTGTCTGTCTTGCGGACGCGATAGTTGCATTGGTAAAAAAATTAATGTCATGTCAGTTTCCTAAAACACTTGGAGGAAAGTTGGCGGAGAATATTTAGACAAAATGTATAAGAGCACAATCCCAGATCTACCTTGTCTACATTTTGATTTCTTGTTGCAATGAAATGGTGGGGCACCCTTTTGTGCTGAAAAAACTTATAAGAGCGATCCCAAAGGAAAGCTTGCAGTCTGATGCACGAGCTACCGCCTGGGAACCCTAGTACCATCGTGCTTTCTCACAAGTTTCGTTATCCCTGAGTCCCCGATAAACGCATTTTATGAAGGGTACTGTTTTTCAAAAAAAATCTTCATTTTCTTAGAACCCAATACATTTCTCCACGCGAAACATACAAGAAGTCGCTTTTAGCACGAATCAAATCATTGATTTTCATAGAGATTCTTGGTGAACAAAAGAAACAATGCATACAACACAAACGATAGGTTTGTGTTAAGGTCCAACTGAAAAAAAGGAATTGCACGCGGACATCAAACCGACGCCACGAATTCAGCGAGTGGCAACACACGAGCAAAAGGAAGCAAAAGCAAACACACGAGCCATACATGTAAAACACTAGACACCAGCAGGGGTAATGGTTGCGTCATCGTCATAGTTCTCCTTGGAGATCTCCTCGAGCGACCTTCCCTTTGACTCTGGCACCAACAGTGAGAAAAGCAATCCCAGGAAGTTGGTGCCAGCGAGCACGAAGAGTGCGTTGCGCATGCCGATACCCGCGGAGTACCCTTTGTCGGGCTTCTTCTGATCCTGTGATGCATACAGGAACCCGAATGCACCGATGATCGCCCCGGCCTTACCGGCAGCGGCAGAGACACCGTGGCAAGTGGAGCGGAGCCTGGCCGGAAAGATCTCGGCGGGCACGATGAAGGTTGTGCTGTTGGGCCCAAAGTTGGCGAAGAAGAAGGTGAGGCCGTAGAGAACGACGAAGCCGGTGTGGTGTCCTGGCTTGACGAGGTAGTCGTAGGGCACGGCGATGGCGAGCATGAAGATGGTCATCATGGCAAAACCCATGAGCTGGATCCAGAACCTGCCAATGATGTCGATGAAGGCGACGGTGAACCAGTAGCCCGGTACGGTGCCGCAAAGAGCGATGAGCGCCTGGGCACGAGCGATGCGGTACAGCTCCTCGAGGGCGCTCATTGTCCTTGCCGGTGGGATCCATCCGACCTTGGTGAAGATGTCCTTCTGGAACAGGTTCTGGCTGTAGAAGGCGACATCCAGTAGGAACCAGGTGCTAGTGGTGGCTAGCAGGTGTAGTCCGTGGCGGCTCATGAACTGCCGTGAGAAGAGGCCCCAGGTGTCCCCGGAGGCGACCTGAAGCTGGACCTTCTCCTCCTCCTCGGTGATGTCCTTGTTGAGCACCCTGGACATGTCTGCGGTGGCCTGCTTTGTGTTGCGGGTGATGAGCGCCGTGTACCGTGCGGTCTCTGGCATCTTCATGCGCCAGTAGTAGGTCAGCGCGGCAGGGATGGTGCCAAACATGACGATGATGCGCCAAACGTAATCGGCCTCCGGCCCAATGGATGACGCTGCGTCGATGTAGAATGGTGGCGCTGGGAATGCGTTCCGGAACGCGGATGAGACGACGATGGTGACGATGGTACCGAACAGGATGCCGAAGCCCTGCATGGCAAAGACGGCAGCGATGAAGGTTCCACGTGTCTTCTTGTTGGCGTACTCAGACATAATAGTCGCTGATAAGGGGTAGTCGCCGCCGACGCCAAAGCCAAGCCAGAAGCGAAAGAAACAGAGCGTCCCTATGACGCCTTTGGCCTCGTGGCCGAACGAGAGCCCCGACGCGATGGAGCAGAGGACCATGAGGATGAGCGTGAAACCATAGACGCTCTTGCGGCCGAGCTTGTCACCGAGCCAGCCAAAGAAGAGCTGGCCGGCGAGCGTGCCGCAGAGGGCCACGCCGTTCACGGCGGCCGACACGTTTGCCGGGAGGTGACCCGGCTCGTTGCTGCCAGCTTCGGTGTAGTAGATGCGCCCCAGCAGCCTAGTGACAAGGGAGATGCAGAACAGGTCGTAGGCGTCGGTGAAGAAGCCCATGCCGGCGATCACCACGGCAGTGAAATGGTACCATTGCGTTTTCGCCTGGTCAAGCGCTTTCAACACATTGAGTTGTTCACCCGCCATGACCGACAGATCGACGAGCACTCAACTAAGCTTCTCAGCTAGCTCTCCTTCTACTTCTTCCTCTTGGTATCTTGTTGTGCTTTCTTCCGTACTGCTGGTACGTATATATAGGCGTACATACAGGGTTGAAGTACAGATATGCCAATCTGTTAGTTGCAACCTGGAACCAGTATAAAAATGCCTTATATGTGTTGATTTATTATTAGAAGGGTTGATGGATGCCAGTAGTTTATCAGGTTTGACTTTCTTGTTTCAATATAGATTTGAGAGAAGGATACAATATGAAACCAAATCAAGTTTATGCTGGGAATATACTGAAAGGAGCATATTGTACGCAGTACCTTGATTGTACGGTTACAATATGAAACCAAATCAAGGTTGCCCCGACCTAACCTCTCCCCCGAGGCGGCGGCGCCGCCCGCCGTCCCCGGGGAGTCCCCCTCCACTCCGCCCCCTCCCCTCCCCTACAGGCCCCCCTCCTCCGCCGCCGTCGCCGAGGACGCCGCGGGGCAAAGCCCCTGTGGTGAGGCGGCGGTGGCGGCTCGGTCCTCCGTCGGCAGAGCGCAGCGCGGGCTGCGGGAGCGTGTGGGGGCGGCGGCCTACACCCACCTCCTCCGTCGACTGAACGCAGCGGGATGGCGGTGGCCGGCGGATCTCCGGCGGCCGGCGGCGGATGTTGGCTGCGGTGTGGTTGGATCTGGGCCGGAGGTTCAGATCGCGATCCATCGCGGCTACGTCTCGTCAATGGCACGAGGAGGCTTCGCTGGGTCTTCTTCGCGGCTTGAGGACGTCCGGGTCTTCGGCCCAGGCATGGTGGTGGTGGCTGACTTCATCCACCGAAGGCAGTCGGCCAGGCTGGTTGTGTTGGATTTTTCATCCCACTTTCAGCGCCGGCAGCGAGACGGGGAGGCATAGTAGCCGGTGAAAACCGTGCCGACTCCGTTCATGGCGGGCGATGGCGGCGTCTGCGCCGTTATCTTGTTGAAGGCATCGTCAAGCAACTATCGCTAACCTACTCGTTCCGGCGGCGAGATGGAGGAGCTTGGAAGCCGGCGATGGTGTCGCCGGTGGAGGGTTGGAGTGGCCAGCCCAGGATGGTCGCCGACGTGGGGTCCGACCTGAATAAAGGCGGCGGTCCTAGGGCCTCTCTTGCGTGAAGAGGAGGACCTACCGGAGGCCTGGACTCGTGATCCGGCCGGAGTGTTGAGTTCCGGAAGGCTCCGCCGATGAATATAACAAGTGCTTTTGCCTGGAGTTTGTTGGATCGGAGGTATTCGGTCGTGCGCACCCATGTTTTTATTCCGACCGATTGGTTCTGGAGGGAGCGGCGCGAAGCTCTTTTTCTTTGATTGACATCAAGTGACTATGGATCCATGATGAAAGTCGGAAGAAGAGAATTTCATGAAGGCCGGAGGGGAGGACTAGCTAAGGGAGGTTCAAGTCTTTGCGATGTTGAGGGACTTGCTTGGTGTTCCGGGTTTCACAGCAGCGGTATGAAAGTGGGGGCGACAACACAGGTGAAGTGCAGAGTCCTACCTTTCAGGGTGAAAACCCAAGGTCTGGCCTTAATTGGTTGTGCCTGGCAATGTCCTTGGTGGAGGCATTTGTTTTGAGAGCGGGGACTAGTCTGTAATTCAGGTGTTGTCTTGGCGGTGGATGTATTGCTGTTGTTAGGCCCGAGATACTATAGCGGGACTTTTCTTTCTTAGTTTTCTTTTCTTATTTTTGGCTGTGTGCATCCGTAGTGCCATTAGGGTGGTGCGTTGTTGCAGAGGCTGGGTGTAATTGGTATCTTTTTGATATTAATATATTCCCTTTATCGAAAAAAAAATCAAGGTTGCCGGAAAAGGTAGGTCAAAATGAGCTGTGCCCAATGTTATCAGTACTAGAAGGGGATGTCTGACCTTGGGTGGGATTACTAATTTTGTTCTCTCCTCCGTATATACTTACATGGTATGACAAGAAGCCAAAGGCTCTGTCGATTTATTAAGACTCAGAAAAGCAGCAGATATGGTCATTCAAATTACTCATGCATGGTCATTTGATAAATCCAATTTCAAAGCAGAATCGAATCGAATGCAACAGCCGTACATTCGGAACATTGGTCATTTGGATATATAAACTACTACCACCTATCAAGTAGTACAAAACATATATGCAGATTTTTTCTTTTTTCAGAATTAGCGCTGCGATTATATTAGATCACTGAAACATCTGGTGCAAGATGGTTCCCAACATAGGCTGGTGGAACACCAAACAAGTTTCTACGTATCGGAAGGAGACCCGAACCTAGGCCCGGATACCATGTTGGAAATGGGTAGCTATCATTGAGAGGGGTCAAGTGTCAATACATATACATGTGAAGCAAATTGCAAGAAATATTTTATACAATGGACTCTTACAAGAGACATGTACACCTAGGTTGGGCCACATTTTGATCTAGGAGTATTATGCAAAGATTAAGGAGTGAAAAATTGGAGTTTATTAGGTTTGACTTTCAAGTTTCAACATAGAATTGTGCAAGGAAAAATATTACAACCACACCACGGTTGTAATGAGAATATACGTGAGCGGGGCAACGCAAAGCTTGAGAGAAAAGGTCTTTCTTGATATGTGGGACGTGGGGTTACTAAAATTGCTCTCTCATCCATGTTCTGCCGATTTATTAAGACAAGAGAAAAGGAAAAAAGTTACTCCAAGAACTGGATATGGAATGCCAAGTAATGAAAATATAACCAATCAAATAAAAAATTGGGAGAAACAGTTGGTAATATTAAACCTTCAACATTACAAGGAAACCCCAAATATGCACCGGAGAAACAGCGCTACCATGTACACAAAACATAGAACACTTAAGACTAAATCTACGCACCGGACGTGAAACAAGGTTACCCTAACCTCGTGGCACCAAATCGGCACTAGAGGTGGGGGAACGATGCCCCTGCTGGCGGAAGACCAAGACCAAAAGCACCTCGGTCGCATGGGTCATCTTAATCTTTTTTCGAACTGGTGAAGCCCCAGCCTCTACATCAATCGATGTATAGAGTCTGGGTCGTCTTAATATAACCATTCAAATTGCTCATGCTCACTTTGGTAAATCCAATTTCAGAACGGACTCGAGTAACAGTGGTACGTTTAGAACATTGGTCATTAGAAATTAAAAACTACTACGGTAGGTATGCAAATTTAGCAGCAAGCAAGCGGGAAGGCGTTGAAGGCCGTACTCCGTACTAATCCAAAGCATTGACTCTTCCCTCTTTTATTTGTTTTTTATCAAATTGCAACCCATGGGGCCAATCACAATTCACAGCACACATAGTTGTGGCGCCATTAGATCAAACGTGAGATCAGTATGCTGTACTTAGTTTATTTCAAACTTTCCTAATGTCAGAAAAATATGTGAAGATCCGAATATGCGGGGAACCTTGCCAGCTTGTCATAAGTTGTTCTAGTATGTCAAGACATGGTACTCGTCTTCACGATAATCTTCTCATAATTATAAAGGTCATGCACCTTAACTAATATAGACGGATATTTTCCCTCTGTAGCGCAGCTTTTTGGATACTAGTAAAATATTGCAATAGTTATAGATTTCTCATTGAGGCAGAAAGGTTCGACTTTCGATCCTCCATGACGGTTACCAGGTTAATTTTTTACACGGTACCCAAAAAAAATGGAGCAGCTTGCAAGCCTGGAAAGTTTGTACTCCCACCATCTTCATGTAGAACACATGGTGTCAATAGTTTACGTGATTGAATATATTTGGACGAGATGCATAAGAGCACATCATCAATTCCAAAAGAGACCATTAAAAAAAATCAATCCCAAAAGAAATTATCTAACTCTTATCGACAACAGTTTACAACAAGTAAAGCATGATAGCACAATAACCACAATCTCAGTATAGTATGGTTCGCAAAAAAAACTATCTCTGTATAGTACTGTGTGACGTTGCAATGTGAGATGCAGAGTCGAATGCATTTGTCAACTACTTTTTAAGACAGTTATCAGAAGTTCATTTATATATTTATTGAATCATGAACATCTCATTTAATTGAGATGCTTGTAGATAACTTTCCGCTAACAGGATGTTCCTGAACAAGCGTATCATTGTGTTTGCATACATACGTGATGCAATGTTTAAGGGCGATTTTTTCTTGAAACGAGGCAAAAGCTTTGCCTTTCATTGATATAGGAGAAAAAGAGTTGGCCCGTTTATGAGGAAAATTGGCCAAAAAACCGTTACAACACGACACCACACGCCAGCCCCGAGGCTGCGCTCCACACGGGTCGACGACCAACCAGGTCGACACCACACCTCAACGCAACAGGCGGAGGCGAAAGACCGGAGCTACCGCTCCAACTACCACGCCGGCCCCGAGGCCGCGCCCCGCCTGGCCGAAGATGAACCCGCCTCCGCCGAAACCACCAAAACACTCCACAAGTCCCTTTGTCCGGTGGACATCCAAAGCGAGCCCTCAAGAGGCAAAGCGACGCAAGAGCGCCGCCCACGCCCGATCCCGTGAGGGATCTAGGGTTTCCCCCGGAGAGCCCGAACGGAGAACAAGAAACACCCGCTTCGACGACGCCTTCAAGAAGTATGCGGCGCCCACAGGCGTCGTCGTCGTCGGTCCTGGCCGGCCGCCAAGACAGAGCATTCGCCCAGCGAAGAGTTCCAAGACCTCGCGTCCGCCAACAAGGACCGGCACAAACCACCACCTCCAACCGCTGAGCAACCTCCAAGCCAACCTGTAGCCACCGACGCGCAGAGGGCAGCCCAGCCCGAAGCCAACGGAGTACCGCCGAAGAACACCGTGGGCGCTGCCGGAACGCCACATAGAGGGGATGCCGACCAACTCCGACACGGGGCTCGATGACAAACGCCGAAATCCGCAGACATGAACTCCCCGCACCACCCGAAAGCCGCCACCACACAGCCAACCCGGCCAGCACCGCGCCACCCCAACGCCATGACGGAGACGCCGCCAACGCCAACAACGGCCGCGGTTCGCATGGCCCGACAAGCCCAGATCGGGGCCCGCCCATCGCCGCAGCCTCCCGAAGCAGCACCGCCGCCAAGACCTCCGGCAGGCTCCTCCACCCAAGCGGCCACCGCAGCCACCGCACATGCCCACCATCACGCCGCCGCAGCACGGGGCCGCCGCCCCGGCATCACGTCAGAAACTCCTCCGCAGCCGCCAGGAGCACCTCGCCGCGGCCGCCGCCGCTACTCGGGGGCACCGCCCCGGCACTCCACCACCCAGCTGCAGCAGCACCTCGACGGCCAGGGGGCCCGCGCCGGCCAACCGCCGCACCGCCACGGCCAGCCGCGCCCCTAGCCGGCCCGCCCGGCCCAGATCTGGCCCGGCCGCCACGACCGCCGGATCCCCACGCGCCGCCAGCGGCCAGGAGAGCCGCCGCTCCCGCCAGCAGCCACGCCCGCAGCACGCCGCCGAGTCCACCGCACGCCGCCGCGCCCGCCGCCCTGGCCGCGCCCGAGCGAGCTCCTCCTCGCCAGGGACGCGGGAGGGGAAGAATCTCCCCGCCGCCACCTTCCTCGGGGAGTGCGCGGCTTTGCCGGCCCCCCTCCGGCGGCGGCGAGGCGAGGAAGGGAGGAGGTGGGGGCCTAAGGCGGCGGCGGCTAGGTTTGCCCCCCGGCCGCCAGAGGAGGGCGACGCGAGGGGTCGGGCACTTCTTATGTTTAAGGGCGATCACTTTGTCATAGAGTTAAGGTAACTTTCGGATGATGACTACAAGTGCATAGTTCAGATGATCTCACTATGATTACTTGAACAAAAAGAGTTAAGGTAACTTCAGCATGGCTTGTCCAATTCAGCGATAGACCATCCAGGACTTCTTTTCCATAATACCTTCAAAATTAATAGAGCCTAGCTATGTGACAACCACAGCTCGGCCATCAACAGCACCCTCCTCACAATTTTACAGAATTAGCATGCAGCTTCTTTGAGTCGCTAAGGGGTGAACGCCGACCACCAGCTCCAAAAATAAAAGTGTGGTTCAGTGATAGTTCAGTGAGATACTGAGATGAGATATTGTTTCAAGAAAATTGCTTTAAAATGTAATTTTGATGCAACTATCCACCAATATATAGGAGCCATTAATCTAAGACACCATTGTTATCAGATGCAGAGTCAAGATGATGTTAATGTACTTCTTGAAAGCAATCGTTCATGACGCTGTGATAGCTCACAATCTATCATCATGACGCTTGACAATGCTACAAGTAATAAGTTGCATTAAGCAGATTAAAAGCCAGCCATGTAGGTTTTTAATGGGTTGACATTTTGTAAGCAAACTGGCTTGACACCTACTGCTATCCAAAACTCAAACTAGAACAGATCAAATCTGACGCTAGCCCGCTACCGTTCGCCCGGTTGTCCCGCCTCCCTTTACTCTCGCTCTTTATTTGCTTTACCTTATTGTTTGCACTAGTGCGCCGACGGCCAGGTGATGTGCCGACGGCCAAATGTCGGGGCCGTCGGCACAGAGGCCCTTGTCGACCGGCGACGGAACTGACCGTCGGCACAAGTCGGCCATCGGCACACCGCAGGGTACACCGACAGCCACCCTCGGCGCAACTCCGGCCGTCGGCACAGCAAGGTGGTGACCGTCACCGTAGGCACAGTGCCAGCCGTCGGCACACCAACTGATAGGTGGGCCCAACCGTTACTCCGTCACGGCGCCGTTCAGGCTGTGCCGACGGTAGCCCACGACACAAACACGGCCGTCGGCACAGCAGCTGCCTGTTGGGCCCCACTCTTGTTGTGCCAACGGCTACCCACGGCATATAACCTGGCCGTCGGCACAACTTATGCACCTTTTTTACTTTTACACTTTGTTTTAGTACAAAGATAATTTTTTCCCATATAATTGTTAATCCCAATCATTTTTATTTGTTTATTTCTTCCTCAGTACTATTTTGCGGAAACCTATGTATAAGGGCGGTATAGATCTCCCGGGACCCCAGTCTAGGGTTTCCCCAGAAATCGAGCCTCTGAGGGTGTGAATGGACCTGAAACTTGTGTGTATCCACATGGCATGCACAAAATTGATTTGAGATTCTACACTTAGGGAGATTCTGGATGTAAAGGGGGAACTCCCTGGGAGGTGAACCGGAGAGAACCTTGAGATCATATGGGATGGTCCTTGTTACCACATGTACCTATGACCTAACCAAGCTCAACTGGAGGCATATGCCCACCGGGGGACCCCCGCTGGGATGTAGTTAAAGGGGTATACCGCGCCCAACAGAAGTAGGGTTTCGTCACAAATCGAGCCTCGGAGGGTGTGAATGGCCCAAAAACTTGTGTGTGTCCATATGGTATGCACAAAATTGATTCTACCTCCCCGTCGGTGCGCCTACGGTTTCACCGTCGGCACAGACCCACAGCTATGCCAAATGGCAGGGTCTGTGCCGACGGTGACACCGTCGGCACAGCCGGCCCAACGTTGCGCCTTTTTTCCATATTGAAATGGACACGCTTCGCGCCATTTCTGGCAAAAAAAGGAGCAACTGTGCCGACGGCAACACCGTCGGCACAGCCTAATATGCATCGCCGGCGCCGTTACACCGTGGCGGACGAGAAATGGACCGTGCCAACGGTGGCACGGCCAACGGCCACCTTCCCAGCCGTCGGTGCAGAGCTGTGCCGATGGTGACAGGTTGTGTCGACGGTGGCCTTGGCTAGCCCGACCAGAGATGTGCCGACAATGGTGTGCCGACGGTCACCATCGGCACAGACGGTGCCGATGATACGCGTAAAGCAGACGTCCGTTGGGAACCCCAAGAGGAAGGTGTGATGCGTACAGCAGCAAGTTTTCCCTCAGTAAGAAACCAAGGTTATCGAACCAGTAGGAGTCAAGGAACACGTGAAGGTTGTTGGTGACGGAGTGTAGTGCGGCGCAACACCAGGGATTCCGGCGCCAACGTGGAACCTGCACAACACAATCAAAGTACTTTGCCCCAACGTAACAAGTGAGGTTGTCAATCTCACCGGCTTGCTGTAAACAAAGGATTAAATGTATAGTGTGGAAGATGATGTTTGTTTGCGAAGAACGAGTAAAGAACAGAGTTTGCGGTAGATTTGTATTTCAGATGTAAAGAATGGACCGGGGTCCACGAGTTCACTAGTGGTGTCTCTCCCATAAGATAAATGGCATGTTGGGTGAACAAATTACGGTTGGGCAATTGACAAATAAAGAAGGCATAACAATGCACATACATATATCACGATGACTACTATGAGATTTAATCGGGGCATTACGACAAAGTACATAGACCGCTATCCGAGCATGCATCTATGCCTAAAAAGTCCACCTTCGAGGTTATCATCCGAACCCCTTCCGGTATTAAGTTGCAAACAACGAGACAATTGCATTAAGTATGGTGCGTAATGTAATCAACACAAATATCCTTAGACAAAGCATTGATGTTTTATCCCTAGTGGCAACGACACATCCACAACCTTAGAACTTTACGTCACTCGTCCCAGATTCAATGGAGGCATGAACCCACTATCGAGCATAAATACTCCCTCTTGGAGTCACAAGTATCAACTTGGCCAGAGCCTCTACTAGCAACGGAGAGCATGCAAGAACATAAACAACACATATATGATAGATTGATAATCAACTTGACATAGTATTCCATATTCATCGGATCCCAACAAACACAACATGTAGCATTACAAATAGATGATCTTGATCATGATAGGAAGCTCACAAGATCTAACATGATGGCACAATGAGGAGAAGACAACCATCTAGCTACTGCTATGGACCCATAGTCCAGGGGTGAACTACTCACACATCAATCCGGAGGAGATCATGGTGATGAAGAGTCCTCCGGGAGATGATTCCCCTCTCCGGCAGGGTGTCGGAGGCGATCTCCTGAATCCCGGGAGATGGGATTGGCGGCGGCGGTATCTCTGGAAGGTTTTCCGTATCGTGGCTCTCGGTACAGGGGTTTTCGCGATGAAGGCTATAAGTAGGCGGAAGGGCGGAGTCGGAGGGCTAACGAGGGGCCCACACCACAGGGCGGCGCGGGCCCCCCTCTGGCCGCGCCGGCCTATGGTCTGGCCACCTCGTGGCCCCACTTCGTATCCCCTTCGGTCTTCTGGAAGCTCCGTGGAAAAATTAGACCCTGGGCGTTGATTTCGTCCAATTCCGAGAATATTTCCTTTGTAGGATTTACGAAACCAAAAACAGCGAAACAGCAACTGGCTCTTCGGCATCTCGTCAATAGTTTAGTGCCGGAAAATGCATAATAATGACATAAAGTGTGTATAAAACATGTGAGTATCATCATAAAAGTAGCATGGAACATAAGAAATTATATATACGTTTGAGACGTATCAAGCATCCCCAAGCTTAGTTCCTACTCGCCCTCGAGTAGGTAAACGATAACAAAGATAATTTCTGAAGTGACATGCTATCATAATTTTGATCAATACTATTGTAAAGCATATGAGATGAATGCAGCGATTCGAAGCAATGGTAAAGACAATGAATAAACAACTGAATCATATAGCAAAGACTTTTCATGAATAATACTTTCAAGACAAGCATCAATAAGACTTGCATAAGAGTTAACTCATAAAGCAATAAATTCTTAGTAGAAAGCTTTGAAGCAACACAAAGGAAGATATAAGTTTCAGCAGTTGCTTTCAACTTCAACATGTATATCTCATGGATAATTGTCAACATAAAGTAATATAACAAGTGCAATAGGTAAACATGTAAGAATCAATGCACACAGTTCACACAAGTGTTTGCTTCTAAGATAGAAAGAAGTAGGTAAACTGACTCAACAATAAAGTAAAAGATTGGCCCTTCGCGAGAGGAAGCATGGATTACTATTTTTGTGCTAGAGCTTTTCATTTTGAAAACATAGAAACAATTTTGTCAACGGTAGTAATAAATCATATGTGTTATGCATAATACATCTTATAAGTTGCAAGCCTCATGCATAGATTACCAATAGTGCTCGCACCTTGTCCTAATTAGCTTGGATTAACACGGATTATCATTGCATAACATATGTTTCAACCAAGTGTCACAAAGGGGTACCTCTATGCCGCCTGTACAAAGGTCTAAGGAGAAAGATCGCATTTGATTTCTCGTTTTTGATTATTCTCAACTCAGACATCCATACCGGGACAACATAGACAACAGATAATGGACTCCTGTTTAATGCATAAGCATTCAAAAACAGATAATATTCTCATAAGAGATTGAGGATTAATTGTCCAAACTGAAACTTCCACCATGATTCATGGCTTTAGTTAGCGGCCCAATGTTCTTCTCTAACAATATGCATACTCAAACCATTTGATCATGAAAATCGCCCTTACTTCAGACAAGACGAACATGCATAGCAACTCACATGATATTCAACAAAGGTAATAGTTGGTGGCATCCCCAGAAACATGGTTACCGCTCAACAAGCAACTTATAAGAAATAAGATACATAGCTACATATTCTTCACCACAATAGTTTTTAAGGCTATTTTTTCCATGAGCTATATATTGCAAAGACAAAGAATAGAATTTTAAAGGTAGCACTCAAGTAATTTACTTTGGAATGGCGAGAGAAATACCATGTAGTAGGTAGGTATGGTGGACACAAATGGCATAGTTTTTGGCTCAAGGATTTGGATGCACGAGAAGAATTCCTCTCAATACAAGGCTAGGCTAGCAAGGTTGTTTGAAGCAAACTCAAGTATAAAATGGTACAGTAAAACTTACATATGAACATATTGCAAGCATTATAAGACTCTACATAGTCTTCCTTGTTGTTCAAACACCTTAACCCGAAAATATCTAGACTCTAGAGACCAATCATGCAAACCAAATTTTAACAAGCTCTATGTAGTTCTTTATTAATGGGTGCAAAGTACATGATGCAAGAGCTTAAACATGATCTATATGAGCACAACAATTGCCAAGTATCAAATTATTCAAGACATTATACCAATTACCACATGAAGCATTTTCTGTTTCCAACCATATAACAATGAACGAAGCAGTTTCAACCTTCGCTATGAACATTAAGAGTAAAGCTAAGAACATATGTGTTCATACGAAACAGCGGAGCGTGTCTCTCTCCCACACAAAGAATGCTAGGATCCAATTTTATTCAAACAAAAACAAAAACAAAAACAAACAGACGCTCCAAGTAAAGCACATAAGATGTGACGGAATAAAAATATAGTTTCACTAGAGGTGACCTGATAAGTTGTCGATGAAGAAGGGATGCCTTGGGCATCCCCAAGCTTAGATGCTTGAGTCTTCTTAAAATATGTAGGGATGAACCACGGGGGCATCCCCAAGCTTAGACTTTTCACTCTTCTTGATCATATTGTATCATCCTCCTCTCTTGACCCTTGAAAACTTCCTCCACACCAAACTCAAAACAAACTCATTAGAGGGTTAGTGCATAATTGAAAATTCATATATTCAGATGTGACATAATCATTCTTAACACTTCTGGACATTGCACAAAGCTACTGAAAGTTAATGGAACAAAGAAATCCATCAAACATAGCAAAACAGGCAATGCGAAATAAAAGGCAGAATCTGTCAAAACCGAACAGTCCGTAAAGACGAATTTTTCTGGGGCACTTAACTTGCTCAGATGAAAATTCTCAAATTGAATGAAAGTTGCGTACATATCTGAGGATCACGCACGTAAATTGGCAGATTTTTCTAAATTACCTACAGAAGGGGCTGTTCAATTTCGTGACAGTAAGAAATCTGTTTGTGTGCAGTAATCCAAATCTAGTATTGGCTTTACTATCAAAGACTTTACTTGGCACAACTATGCAATAAAATAAAGATAAGGAGAGGTTGCTACAGTAGTATCAACTTCCAAGACTCAAATATAAAATAAAAGTGCAGAAGTAAAATAATGGGTTGTCTCCCATAAGCGCTTTTCTTTAACGCCTTTCAGCTAGGCGCAGAAAGTGTGAATCAAGTATTATCGAGAGATGAAGCATTAACAGAGGGGTTTGGAGTTTTCTCAACTATGCATTGTATCTTATCTATGTAAGTTTCAGAGGCCCCTTTTTCATTACTCTTAGGCTTGCTATTCTCATCAAACAAATTTTCAGGAACAATCCAATCATAATTCTTTTCTAGTGTCTCGCACATTCCTAAGAGCTTGCAGGGTATTGATGTCTTAATCTCCCCTTCACAATTAACTTTATTAGTGTACTTTAATCTATCTTTTTCCATTTTTTCAAGGGTACTAGCAAGGTTGGAATAAGAGCCAAGCATCTTATATTTAATAAAGACTTTTCTAGCTTCTCTTGCTACATCACCAAATTCTTTAAGAAGGGTTTCTAAGACAAAATCTTTCTTTTCTCCTTCCTCCATATCACAGAGTGTAAGAAACATATGTTGCATTACGGGGTTAAGATTAACAAATCTAGTTTCCAACATGTGTACTAAAGAAGCAGCAACAATTTCATAAGTAGGAGCAAGTTCTACCAAGTGTCTATCTTCAAAATCTTCAGTTTGTACTAACATGAGTGAAAAAATCTTCTATATTATCTCTTCCAATTATAGACCCTCGTCCTACCGGTATGTCTTTCAGAGTGAACTTAGGAGGAAACATGATGAAATAAACAAAAGGTAAATAAAGTAAATGCAAGTAACTAATTTTTTGTGTTTTTAATATAGAGAGCGCAAACAAGACAGTAAATAAAGTAAAACTAGTAACTAATTTTTTTGTATTTTTGATATAGAACAAACAAAGCAGTAAATAAAATAAAGTAAAGCAAGACAAAAACAAAGTAAAGAGATTGGATGTGGGAGACTCCCCTTGCAGCGTGTCTTGATCTCCCCGGCAACGGCGCCAGAAAACAGTCTTGATGCGTGCAGTCGACACGTCCGTTGGGAACCCCAAGAGGAAGGTGTGATGCGTACAGCAGCAAGTTTTCCCTCAGTAATAAAACAAGGTTATCGAACCAGTAGGAGTCAAGGAACACGTGAAAGTTGTTGGTGACGGAGTGTAGTGCGGCGCAACACCGGGGATTCGGCGCCAACGTGGAACCTGCACAACACAATCAAAGTACTTTGCCCCAACGTAACGGTGAGGTTGTCAATCTCACCGGCTTGCTGTAAACAAAGGATTAAATGTATAGTGTGGAAGATGATGTTTGTTTGCGAAGAACGAGTAAAGAACGAGTTTGCGATAGATTTGTATTTCCGATGTAAAGAATGGACCGGGGTCCACGAGTTCACTAGTGGTGTCTCTCCCATAAGATAAATAGCATGTTGGGTGAACAAATTACAGTTGGGCAATTGACAAATAAAGAAGGCATAACAATGCACATACATATATCACGATGACTACTATGAGATTTAATCGGGGCATTACGACAAAGTACATAGACCGCTATCCGAGCATGCATCTATGCCTAAAAAGTCCACCTTCGAGGTTATCATCCGAACCCCTTCCGGTATTAAGTTGCAAACAACGAGACAATTGCATTAAGTATGGTGCGTAATGTAATCAACACAAATATCCTTAGACAAAGCATTGATGTTTTATCCATAGTGGCAACGACACATCCACAACCTTAGAACTTTACGTCACTCGTCCCGGATTCAATGGAGGCATGAACCCACTATCGAGCATAAATACTCCCTCTTGGAGTCACAAGTATCAACTTGGCCAGAGCCTCTACTAGCAACGGAGAGCATGCAAGAACATAAACAACACATATATGATAGATTGATAATCAACTTGACATAGTATTCCATATTCATCGGATCCCAACAAACATAACATGTAGCATTACAAATAGATGATCTTGATCATGATAGGCAGCTCACAAGATCTAACATGATAGCACAATGAGGAGAAGACAACCATCTAGCTACTGCTATGGACCCATAGTCCAGGGGTGAACTGCTCACACATCAATCCGGAGGCGATCATGGTGATGAAGAGTCCTCCGGGAGATGATTCCCATCTCCGGCAGGGTGCCGGAGGCGATCTCCTGAATCCCCCGAGATGGGATTGGCGGCGGCGGCGTCTCTGAAAGGTTTTCCGTATCGTGGCTCTCGGTACAGGGGTTTTCGCGACGAAGGCTATAAGTAGGCGGAAGGGCGGAGTCGGAGGGCTGACGAGGGGCCCACACCATAGGGCGGCGCGGGCCCCCCTCTGGCCGCGCCGGCCTATGGTCTGACCACCTCGTGGCCCCACTTCGTATCCCCTTCGGTCTTCTGGAAGCTCCGTGGAAAAATAAGACTCTGGGCGTTGATTTCGTCCAATTCCGAGAATATTTCCTTTGTATGATTTCTGAAACCAAAAACAGCAGAAAACAGCAACTGGCTCTTCGGCATCTCGTCAATAGGTTAGTGCCGGAAAATGCATAATAATGACATAAAGTGTGTATAAAACATGTGAGTATCATCATAAAAGTAGCATGGAACATAAGAAGTTATAGATACGTTTGAGATGTATCAGCCGACGGTTGAATGTTCTGTGTCGATGGTGCGGGGCCGTCGGTGCACGGAATCTCTCCCGTAGTGTTGCATTGCACCATACTTAGTGATTATCCATCCACAACTAAACTAGGTACATACTACACAGAACTAGAAAAAACTCTGGTATAGAGGACATAGCTTTTACAGAGAGTTGACCGAGGAACTGGGAGGAACAAGTTACTAAATAATCAACATGGCGGTCTTTGATAGACATGCTTTGTTCTAGGATGATTATGTCGTTTCCACCATTCACATCAAGATCATGACTGCGTGATTAACTTCATCAGTACTGAACATATCTTCGCTAGAAAATCTGTGAGAAGCTAGAAAGTTTGCAAGATTTCCTTACTGAAAGACAAAATCTGGAATGGTTAGTAGTTCCTGTTGTACATATCTGAACAAATGCACCAATCTGAACAAATATATACATGATGCAAAAGGACAACCTTCTCCGAGAAACAGGTTTTTCATTGCAGGAAATACTACGAGGATAGATGGCGGCGCTAGTCGCTTGCACTAAGAATACAAAACTGAGTAAACATAAAGGCAGAAAAGCGTCACTTCTTGGGTGACACCAAGATGTGAGCTTCTCCATCTATTGGGCGGCAGTGGCAATGCTTTCCTTCTCATCGTTGTCCCGAAACTTCCTGAAGAGGCGATCCCAAGGAAATTCCGGAGCCAGAAGGTCGACACGTGACAAAACGATCTTGGCGATGCGCTGGGCGGTGGATAGGAGTCCCTCTCAGAGATGGCACTTGGACCATTTCGAGAACCCCTGAATTTGTCAGGCGGCAGCATGGAAGAAACTGACATAGCTCGAGATCCCATCTTCCTCGATGGGGAGGGAAGGCATGCCAAGGGAGACCATGGCGGCATGGACAGCCACTACAACCTTCAATAGGTTCAGGGCAACTTGACTATGCTCTTTCTGGGCCTTCATGAGCTTCTTCATTGCAATAGGCACGTTGGACTTCTCATGAAATATCTGCTTCCTCGGGTAAATGATGCGCTCGTCCTTGTTGGTTTATGCATCGAGAGATTTCTGGAGGAGGCCATTGCATTCTGCCATTTGGTATTGTGCTTCTTTCATTTGTCGCTTTAGCACGGCTTCGTGCTCCTGATGAAGCATCCGGAGGTCCTCTTCGCATTTCATATGTTGGCGTAGCAAATCCATCTCGCGCTTGGTGGCATTGCGGTTTGCCGACTTCTCCCGATGAGCTGCTTCTACCAGGGAGAGCTTCTAGTCTGCTAACTGGTTCTTGTAGGAGTGGATCACCTCTACTTGCTCCATGATTCGGCTCCTGGCATTGTTCTGGAGCTGGAGATGCGAGTCAAACAGTTGTTGACGATACTCCTTGAGAACGGCTAACTCCTGGGCATGGCTAGCTCGAAGGGAAGCGAGTTGCTGCTCCAGGAAGGCTACCGTGGTGGAGTCCCCTACCTTCCTTTGATGACCTTGCAAGACCGCCAATCAGCTGCGATGCAACCCATGCCTTGCGTTAAATGGATGCGGCCTCTGCTTCACAGTGAGCCTTCTTGGCGGCTTCGAGCGTAGCATGCTCGAGTGCCAGTTGGTCCTCGCGGCGCCTGAGGTGGCCGCGCCCGCGGACGATGCTTTGGACAATGAAGTGTTCCCAACCCTCCATGTTGTGAAGCTGCTGGTGGGGGCGAAGGCTCTGGAGTCTTCAAGGAATGATGGCACATCAAAGCCCTTGACACCTGGGCCCACTACATCGAGGGATGGCCCGTCTCCCTGGGGCACCTCCCCGGGAGGTGTCTTGGGGGTCACGGAGCAAAGAGGAAAGCAAGGGCGTCGGATGGGCCGAATTCACAGAAGACCCTACTGCAGGACCTCGGGGGCTTCCCCTGGGAGTCGTGCCCACATCTTAAGGGGCATCATCTCACCTACGACAATAATTATAACGACATAAGCTTCTAAGAGAGAACAAGGTGAAAGGCGGTGAACAAGGGGAATGGACGTATTTACCCGTGTGCGTTGTTGGTTGTTGGGAGGCTAGGCTTCATCCTCCCCCAGTGGGAAGGTCACCGGAGCCCCCTACACCGCCCTCCCAACCGCTTGGTCCCTTTGCCCTCTTCACGGCGGGGTCGGGTGACGAGGGATCACCTCGGCAATGCCTACGTATTGTAGACTTGGGTTTCGGGAGAGAGCGACGATGGAGATTCCGGGAGCGAGATTAGGCACACGACGTACCCAGCTTCGGGTCCTCTCGGTGGAGGATCCCTACGTGCTGCTAGCAATCCACTATATGAACATAAGTATATTTACAGTGTGTCACCGTAGGCGGAGCTATGTAGTCTATCTGTTGGCCTCCCTCTATCGGGTACCCTGGCTGGCTTTATATATGCAACCAGCCTAGGGTTTTACAAGAGTCCTAGTCGACTACTTCTTCGGGTTGCCTTGTTGGGCCTTCTCCATATTGGGCCGAGCTGAGCCAGGTATACTAATAATGGGTACCCGAAGGGTATGCCCATGTCAGTAGCCCCCGAGTGTCTAGGGAAGTCGAAGACTTGCATAGAGACTCCAAGCTTAATCATCTCCGAAGGCGAGGCCCATGTCGTAGATCATGTGTAGCATAAATGATGTCGACGATTCTCGAAGTTATTTTTCTATCGGGTGCGCGACAGCGCTCCCGATGGGAGTAGCCCCCGAGTCTGTGGGTAAGTGCTTGCACTTAGGCATAGAATCAAGTTGTACTACTCGACGATGAACTTAGCTATATTTTTGGAGGACTTGATGAAACCCATGTGCTCCCGATGGGAGTAGGCTCCACTCGAGTCGTAGAATCGAGTTGAGTCTACAAACCCTAATTGTCGTAGATGCTGTCAAAGTTATTTTCTATCGGGTGCGCGACCAGTGCTCCCGATGGGAGTAGCCCCCGAGGCTACATCCAAGTGTTTGCACTTGGGTGTAGGCTCAATTTGCTTTTAATCGACTCCACGATTTTTCCTTTTTCTTTTATCTTATCGGGAGGGTGAACAACACTCTCGGTAAGAGTAGCCCCCGAGCCTATGGGCAGGTGCTTGCACCTAGGCATAGACTCAAGTTGTACTACTCGATAAAGAACTTGGCGCAGCCCCTCTTTTTATCGACTCCAGGCCATTGCTATTTTTATTTGACATCTATATCTATATTGTACGGGGATAATGGTAAATGGGGCTGGTTCATCCGACGGATCAGGTACCGAGCTTAACCGCTCTTGTGGCAATCCCGCAAGAACCTACTTCAAGATCAAGTCCCGGACTTGACCTCGGTACTGGCGTAATCTCGTCACGTGCCGCTTAAGGACTTACCATGATCCGAATTCCGAGTAATGTTATCGGGTCCACGGCCGCGTCCGCTGGGATTTTTCTTCACATCTGTTGAATTGGAAAAAAGTAGCAGAGCGCAGTCTTTGGCGATACCACGCCACACAGGACGGATCCCGGGGTCTTACCTTCGTAAGTATTACGGAATTCAGAGATTTATTCGCGACGGACACGCTCTGAGAATATTTTGTCAAGTGCCTTGTTCGGCTAATGCAATGACCCATTTTGCGGGTTCTTCTATATTTTTCTCGGGCATGATGAGACAGCCGAATATATTGGGTTCTTCTATATTATCGGGTACATCACCGATGCTCTTGCTCGGAACAATATGACGAGTCAATGGACCCGAAGATTTGTCCACCCTTTTTTTGTTGGGTTCCTCCTTGATGAAAATTTCGTCGAGTTCCTCCTTGAAGAAAATTTCTTCGGGTCCTCCTTGAGGACAATTCTTCGGGTCCTCCCTGAGGACAATTCTTCGGGTCCTCCTTGAGGATAATTCTTCGGGTCCACTTTGAGGACAATTCTTCGGGTCCTCCTTGAGGATAACTTTTCGGGTCCTCCTTGAGGATAATTCTTCGGGTCCTCTTCTCTTGAAGACAATTTTTTCGGGTCCTCCCTGAAGAAGATTTCGTCGGGTTCTCTCTTGAAGACAATTTCGTCGGGTGCGCGCCCAGCGCTCCCGATGGGAGTAGCCCCTGAGTCTATGGTCGGGTGCGCGTATCCGGACATAGGCTCAAGAACTTGTATACTTTGAAATTTGATTCCTCCTGCACAAATAAACAAATTTTTTCTATCTTTTCCTTGACTCTTTTTTTTTTGCATGCGGTATCAGTTGCTCAGATTCAATTATATGTAAAGTGAATATATGCCGCGTTGCCCTCAAGTGTCGGGTGCGACGAAAGTAAACGATAATCAACCTTGTGCAAAATAAAAGAACACTTAGCTTTTTGTACACGACGAAGTCGATGCATGATGAAGTCTTCGAGTTAAGAAATCTGCCAAGTAGAAACCACCAAATAGCAAAGTGGATGCCGCGAAATTGTTGATGCAGAAATAGCCGAGCCCCCGGCGGCTGGCTGGGGTGATATCATGATTGTTGCTTAAACGCCGTGTCACGTGCTTGTTACTCGGGGAGAAGTCGTTATCGAGCCCCGAGTATTATCCATGTCGCCGAAAGAAGGCCATTAAGGATGAAATCTGCGAAGATGAAGTCCGAGATGAAGTACTTGAAATGAATCCATATTAAATATTACACTATCAAATATGAATCATATATTGAAGATGAATCCGCCGATATCATAGAGGATGAATCCATTGATCCAAAGAATCCAGTAATAACCATAGAAAATGAATCCGCTGATATCATAGAGGA
>NC_061510.1:37757010-37816156 GCF_022539505.1 Lolium rigidum
GAAGGATATGGCCTATAGTTGTTACCAGAATTATTCCTATAAGCGTTGTTGTTGAAATTATTACTTTTAATGAAGTTCACATCAACATGATCTTCTTGAGCAACCAATGAAGCTAAAGGAACATTATTAGGATCAACATTAGATCTACCATTCACAAGCATAGACATGATAGCATCAATCCTATCACTCAAGGAGGAGGTTTCTTCAACAGGATTTACCTTCTTACCTTGTGGAGCCCTTTCAGTGTGCCATTCAGAGTAATTGATCATCATATTAACAAGAAGCTTTGTTGCCGCGCCTAAGGTGATGGACATAAAAGTACCTCCAGCAGCTGAATCCAATAGGTTCCTCGAAGAAAAATTCAATCCTGCATAGAAGGTTTGGATGATCATCCAAGTAGTCAGTCCATGGGTAGGGAAATTCTTCACCAAAGATTTCATTCTCTCCCATGCTTGAGCAACATGTTCATTATCCAATTACTTAAAATTCATTATGCTACTTCTCAAAGATATAATTTTAGCGGGAGGATAATATCTACCAATGAAAGCATATTTACATTTAGTCCATGAATCAATACTATTTTTAGGCAAAGATAGCAACCAATCTTTAGCTCTTCCTCTTAAGGAGAAAGGAAACAATTTCAATTTTATAATGTCACCATCTACATCCTTATACTTTTGCATTTCACAAAGTTCAACAAAATTATTAAGATGGGCAGCAGCATCACCAGAACTAACACCAGAAAATTGCTCTCTCATAACAAGATTTAGGAAAGCAGGTTTACTATGTTGTAGTAGCAGGTGGAGCAATAGGTGTGCATAGGAAATCATTATTATTTGTGGTAGTGAAATCACACAACTTAGTATTCTCAGGAGTACCCATTTTAATAGTAGTAAATAAAGCAAACTAAATAAATAAATGCAAGTAACTAATTTTTGTGTGTTTTTAATATAGAGAATCAAGACAGTAAATGGAGTAAAACTAGTAACTAATTTTTTGTATTTTTGATATAGAGAACAAACAAAGCAGTAAATAAAGTAAAGTAAAGCAAGACAAAAACAAAGTAAAGAGATTGGATGTGGGAGACTCCCCTTGCAGCGTGTCTTGATCTCCCCGGCAACGGCGCCAGAAAAAGTGTTTGATGGCGTGTAAGACACACGTTCGTTGGGAACCCCAAGAGGAAGGTGTGATGCGTACAGCAGCAAGTTTTCCCTCAGTAAGAAACCAAGGTTATCGAACCAGTAGGAGTCAAGGAACACGTGAAGGTTGTTGGTGGCGGAGTGTAGTGCGGCGCAACACCGTGGATTTCGGCGCCAACGTGGAACCTGCACAACACAATCAAAGTACTTTGCCCCAACGTAACAGTGAGGTTGTCAATCTCACCGGCTTGCTGTAAACAAAGGATTAAATGTATAGTGTGGAAGACGATGTTTGTTTGCGAAGAACAGTAAAGAACAAGTATTGCAGTAGATTGTATTTCGGATGTAAAAGAATGGACCGGGGTCCACAGTTCACTAGTGGTGTCTCTCCGATAAGAAATAGCATGTTGGGTGAACAAATTACAGTTGGGCAATTGACAAATAGAGAGGGCATAACAATGCACATACATATCATGATGACTACTATGAGATTTAATCAAGGCATTACGACAAAGTACATAGACCGCTATCCAGCATGCATCTATGCCTAAAAAGTCCACCTTCAGGTTATCGTCCGAACCCCTTCCAGTATTAAGTTGCAAACAACAGACAATTGCATTAAGTATGGTGCGTAATGTAATCAACACAAATAACCTTAGACAAAGCATTGATGTTTTATCCCTAGTGGCAACAGCACATCCACAACCTTAGAACTTTCTATCACTTGTCCCGCATTCAATGGAGGCATGAACCCACTATCGAGCATAAATACTCCCTCTTGGAGTCACAAGTATCAACTTGTCAGAGCCTCTACTAGCAACGGAGAGCATGCAAGAACATAAACAACATATATGATAGATTGATAATCAACTTGACATAGTATTCCATATTCATCGGATCCCAACAAACACAACATGTAGCATTACAAATAGATGATCTTGATCATGATAGGCAGCTCACAAGATCTAACATGATAGCACAATGAGGAGAAGACAACCATCTAGCTACTGCTATGGACCCATAGTCCAAGGATGAACTACTCACACATCAATCCGGAGGCGATCATGGTGATGAGGAGTCCTCTGGGAGATGATTCCCCTCTCCGGTAGGGTGCCGGAGGCGATCTCCTGAATCCCCCGAGATGGGATTGGCGGCGGCGGCGTCTCTGGAAGGTTTTCCGTATCGTGGCTCTCGGTACTGGGGTTTTCGCGACGAAGGCTATAAGTAGGCGGAAGGGCAGAGTCGGAGGGCTGACGAGGGGCCTACACCATAGGGCGGCGTGGCCCTGATACGTCTCCGACGTATCGATAATTTCTTATGTTCTATGCCATATTATTGATGATACCTACATGTTTTATGCACACTTTATGTCATATTCGTGCATTTTCTGGAACTAACCTATTAACAAGATGCCGAAGTGCCAGCTTGCTCGTTTTACGCTGTTTTTGGTTTCGGAAATCCTAGTAACGAAATATTCTCGGAATTGGACGAAATCAAGACCCGAGGGCCTATTTTGCCACGAACCTTCCAGAAGACCGAAGAGCATACGAAGTGGGGCCACGAGGTGGCCGAGACCACATGGCGGCGCGGCCAAGGGGGCCCGCGCCGCCCTGTGGTGTGGGCCCTCGTCAGCCCCCGAGTCCGCCCTTCCGCCTACTTAAAGCCTCCTTCGCGAAACCCCGAGGCGAAAAACCACGATACGGAAAACCTTACCGAGACGCCGCCGCCGCCGATCCCATCTCGGGGATTCTGGAGATCTCCTCCGGCACCCTGCCGGAGAGGGGATTCATCTCCCGGAGGACTCTACACCGCCATGGTCGCCTCCGGAGTGATGAGTGAGTAGTTCACCCCTGGACTATGGGTCCATAGCGGTAGCTAGATGGTTGTCTTCTCCTCATTGTGCTTCATTGTTGGATCTTGTGAGCTGCCTAACATGATCAAGATCATCTATCTGTAATACACTATGTTGTGTTTGTCGGGATCCGATGGATAGAGAATACCATGTTATGTTAATTATCAAGTTATTGCATATGTGTTGTTTATGATCTTGCATGCTCTCCGTTATTAGTAGAGGCTCCGGCCAAGTTGATGCTAGTAACTCCAAGAGGGAGTATTTATGCTCGATAGTGGGTTCATGCCCGCATTGACACACGGGACAAAGTGATGTAAAGTTCTAAGGTTGTGTTGTGCTGTTGCCACTAGGGATAAAACATTGATGCTATGTCCGAGGATGTAGTTATTGATTACATTACGCACCATACTTAATGCAATTGTCCGTTGCTTTGCAACTTAATACTGGAAGGGGTTCGGACGATAACCTCGAAGGTGGACTTTTTAGGCATAGATGCGGTTGGATGGCGGTCTATGTACTTTCTCGTAATGCCCAATTAGATCTCACTATACTTATCATGACATGTATGTGCATTGTTATGCCCTCTCTATTTGTCAATTGCCCGACTGTAATTTGTTCACCCAACATGCTTTTATCTTATGGGAGAGACACCTCTAGTGAACTGTGGACCCCGGTCCATTCTTTTAATACTGAAATACAAATCTCTTGCAATCCTTGTTTTACTCGTTTTCTCCGCAAACACTCATCTTCCACACAATCCGCTTAATCCTTCGTTACAGCAAGCCGGTGAGATTGACAACCTCACTCGTTTCGTTGGGGCAAAGTACTTTGGTTGTGTTGTGCGGGTTCCACGTTGGCGCCGGAATCTCCGGTGTTGCGCCGCACTACATCCCGCCGCCATCAACCTTCAACGTGCTTCTTGGCTCCTCCTGGTTCGATAAACCTTGGTTTCTTTCCGAGGGAAAACTTGCTGTTGTGCGCATCATACCTTCCTCTTGGGGTTGCCCAACGAACGTGTGAAATACACGCCATCAAGCATATTTTCTGGCGCCGTTGCCGGGGAGATCAAGACACGCTGCAAGGGGAGTCTCCACTTCCCAATCTCTTTACTTTGTTTTTGTCTTGCTTTACTTTGTTTGCTGCATTATATCAAAACACAAAAAAAATTAGTTGCTAGTTTTACTTTATTTACTATCTTGTTTGCTATATCGAAAACACAAAAAATTAGTTTACTTGCATTTACTTTATCTAGTTTGCTTTATTTTACTGTCTTGCACTCTATATTAAAAATACAAAAAAATTAGTTACTTTTGTTACCATGTCTAGCTCTGCACCTGTTACTTCTTCGCCTGAAGAATTAGTCTTCACTTTTAAACAAGGGGATGAGGAGAGTTTTAAGGACGCTTGGTCTAGAATTTTTACTTCTTATCGTAAAACTGAACCTCAAATGACTCTAAGTTTGCTCCTTAGTAATTTTTATTTTGGTCTTATGATTCGCTATAGATATGCTTTGGATACTTTAGTGGGAGGAGATTTCCTTCATTGCAATGGGGATCAAGCTTTTAATGCCATAAAGAAGTTGGTTGCATCACATGATTCAGCTAATAACTTTGATTCAGCCCTTATTAGCATTTATAATAGATTAAACAATCTCGAGATAAGTACATCTCGCCTCGGATGACAACTATCACCATGTTCGTAATCGTCTTGAACAAGTTTTAGTGAACTCTAAACCCTCATTATGGGATCCTACTCGTTAAAATTGTTATCGGTGATCAAACTCTTCGTGCCAACCGTGATATTATGTCTGAATTTTGCCTTATACCGGAGAGCATTTATAAATCTTTGAAACTTTGGGGAGTTGATGAAGGAGGAGAAGAAATAACTCTCATTGATAACTCTGTTATAATTCCTAAGGGAATAGCCGCAGTGTGCATACAACCATTCTTGGAAGAACAATATCCATTGATTATCTTGTTATTGAATGTGTAGGGACAGGAAAAATCACACTCGGAAGATCCTCGCTAAAATTATTGGGAGCGAGTCATAGATGTGGGAGAAGGCATCCTGGATTTCACCTCTATACCGGGGGGGAATCATACATTTCCTAAATCAAAGAGAAAGAAAAACAACAAGAAAGGTAAGGGTAAAGCCCAAGGTAAGGATGATGCACCGCTCTTCGATAATACTTGAGATACACTTTCTGCGCCTAGCTGAAAGGCGTTAAAGAAAAGCGCTTATGGGAGACAACCCATGTTTTTACTACAGTATTTTTGTTTTATATTTGAGTCTTGGAAGTTGTTTACTACTGTAGCAACCTCTTCTTATCTTAGTTTTATGTTTTGTTGTGCCAAGTAAAGTCTTTGATAGTAAAGTAAGTACTAGATTTGGATTACTGCGCAGTTCCAGATTTCTTTGCTGTCACGAATCTGGGTCTACCTCCCTGTAGGTAGCTCAGAAAATTAAGCCAATTTACGTGCATGATCCTCAGATATGTACGCAACTTTCATTCAATTTGAGCATTTTCATTTGAGCAAGTCTGGTGGCCTAATAAAATCCATCTTTACGGACTGTTCTGTTTTGACAGATTCTGCCTTTTATTTTGCATTGCCTCTTTTGCTATGTTGGATGAATTTCTTTGATCCATTAATGTCCAGTAGCTTTATGCAATGTCCAGAAGTGTTAAGAATGATTGTGTCACCTCTGAACATGTGAATTTTTATTATGCACTAACCCTCTAATGAGTTGTTTCGAGTTTGGTGTGGAGGAAGTTTTCAAGGATCAAGAGAGGAGTATGATGCAATATGATCAAGGAGAGTGAAAGCTCTAAGCTTGGGGATGCCCCGGTGGTTCACCCCTGCATATTCTAAGAAGATTCAAGCGTCTAAGCTTGGGGATGCCCAAGGCATCCCCTTCTTCATCGACAACATTATCACGTTCCTCCCCTGAAACTATATTTTTATTCCGTCACATCTTATGCACTTTGCTTGGAGCGTCGGTTTGTTTTTGTTTTTGTTTTGTTTGAATAAAATGGATCCTAGCATTCACTTTATGGGAGAGAGACACGCTCCGCTGTAGCATATGGACAAGTATGTCCTTAGGCTCTACTCATAGTATTCATGGCGAAGTTTCTTCTTCGTTAAATTGTTATATGGTTGGAATTGGAAAATGCTACATGTAGTAACTCTAAAATGTCTTGGATAATTTGATAGTTGGCAATTGTTGTGCTCATGTTTAAGCTCTTGCATCATATACTTTGCACCCATTAATGAAGAAACACTTAGAGCTTGCTAATTTGGTTTGCATATTTGGTTTCTCGAGAGTCTAGATAACATCTAGTATTGAGTTTTGAACAACAAGGAAGACGGTATGGAGTCTTATAATGTTTACAATATGTCTTTTATGTGAGTTTTGCTGCACCGTTCATCCTTGTGTTTGTTTCAAATAACCTTGCTAGCCTAAACCTTGTATCGAGAGGGAATACTTCTCATGCATCCAAAATACTTGAGCCAACCACTATGCCATTTGTGTCCACCATACCTACCTACTACATGGTATTTTTCCGCCATTCTGAAGTAAATTGCTTGAGTGCTACCTTTAAAATTCCATCATTCACCTTTGCAATATATAGCTCATGGGACAAATAGCTTAAAAACTATTGTGGTATTGAATATGTACTTATGCACTTTATCTCTTATTAAGTTGCTTGTTGTGCGATAACCATGTTTCTGGGGACGCCATCAACTATTCTTTGTTGAATATCATGTGAGTTGCTATGCATGTCCGTCTTGTCTGGAGTAAGAGAGATCTACCACGTTAATGGTTGGAGCATGCATATTGTTAGAGAAGAACATTGGGCCGCTAACTAAAGCCATGATTCATGGTGGAAGTTTCGAGTTTTGGACATATATCCTCAATCTCATATGAGAATAATAATTGTTGCCACATGCTTATGCATTAAAGAGGAGTCCATTATCTCGTTGTCCATGTTGTCCCGGTATGGATGTCTAAGTTGAGAATAATCAAAAGCGAGAAATCCAAAATGCGAGCTTTCTCCTTAGACCTTTGTACAGGCGGCATGGAGGTACCCCATTGTGACACTTGGTTAAAACATGTGCATTGCAAAGATCCGGTAGTCCAAGCTAATTAGGACAAGGTGCGGGCACTATTAGTATACTATGCATGAGACTTGCAACTTGTAGGATATAACTTTCATAACTCATATGCTTTATTACTACCGTTGACAAAATTGTTTCATGTTTTCGAAATAAAAGCTCTAGCACAAATATAGCAATCGATGCTTTCCTCTTTGAAGGACCATTCTTTTTACTTTTATGTTGAGTCAGTTCACCTATCTCTCTCCACCTCAAGAAGCAAACACTTGTGTGAACTGTGCATTGGTTCCTACATACTTGCATATTGTACTTGTTATATTACTCTATGTTGACAATAATCCATGAGATATACATGTTACAAGTTGAAAGCAACCGCTGAAACTTAATCTTCCTTTGTGTTGCTTCAATACCTTTACTTTGATTTATTGCTTTATGAGTTAACTCTTATGCAAGACTTATTGATGCTTCTCTTGAAGTACTATTCATGAAAAGTCTTTGCCTTATGATTCACTTGTTTACTCATGTCATTACCATTGTTTTGATCGCTGCATTCATTACATATGTTTACAAATAGTATGATCAAGGTTATGATGGCATGTCACTTCAGAAATTATCTTTGTTATCGTTTTACTCGCTTCGGGACGAGCGTAACTAAGCTTGGGGATGCTTGATACGTCTCCGACGTATCGATAATTTCTTATGTTCTATGCCATATTATTGATGATACCTACATGTTTTATGCACACTTTATGTCATATTCGTGCATTTTCCGGAACTAACCTATTAACAAGATGCCGAAGTGCCGGTTCGTTGTTTTCGTTGTTTTTGGTTTCAGAAATCCTAGTAACGAAATATTCTCGGAATTGGACGAAATCAAGACCCTGGGGCCTATTTTGCCACGAACCTTCCAGAAGACCGAAGAGCATACGAAGTGGGGCCACGAGGTGGCCGGACCACATGGCGGCGCGGCCAAGGGGGGGCCCGCGCCGCCCTGTGGGGTGGGCCCCTCGTCGGCCCCCGACTCCGCCCTTCCGCCTACTTAAAGCCTCCGTCGCGAAACCCCCGAGGCGAAAAACCACGATACGGAAAACCTTGCGAGACGCCGCCGCCGCCGATCCCATCTCGGGGGATTCCGGAGATCTCCTCCGGCACCCTGCCGGAGAGGGGATTCATCTCCCGGAGGACTCTACACCGCCATGGTCGCCTCCGGAGTGATGAGTGAGTAGTTCACCCCTGGACTATGGGTCCATAGCAGTAGCTAGATGGTTGTCTTCTCCTCATTGTGCTTCATTGTTGGATCTTGTGAGCTGCCTAACATGATCAAGATCATCTATCCGTAATACTCTATGTTGTGTTTGTCGGGATCCGATGGATAGAGAATACCATGTTATGTTAATTATCAAGTTATTGCATATGTGTTGTTTATGATCTTGCATGCTCTCCGTTATTAGTAGAGGCTCTGGCCAAGTTGATGCTAGTAACTCCAAGAGGGAGTATTTATGCTCGATAGTGGGTTCATGCCCGCATTGACACTCGGGACGAGTGACGAGAAAGTTCTAAGGTTGTGTTGTGTTGTTGCCACTAGGGATAAAACATTGATGCTATGTCCGAGGATGTAGTTATTGATTACATTACGCACCATACTTAATGCAATTGTCTGTTGCTTTGCAACTTAATACTGGAAGGGGTTCGGACGATAACCTGAAGGTGGACTTTTTAGGCATAGATGCAGTTGGATGGCGGTCTATGTACTTTCTCGTAATGCCCAATTAGATCTCACTATACTTATCATGACATGTATGTGCATTGTTATGCCCTCTCTATTTGTCAATTGCCCGACTGTAATTTGTTCACCCAACATGCTTTTATCTTATGGGAGAGACACCTCTAGTGAACTGTGGACCCCGGTCCATTCTTTTAATACCGAAATACAAATCTGCTGCAATACTTGTTTTACTCGTTTTCTCTTGCAAACAATCATCTTCCACACAATCCGGTTAATCCTTTGTTACAGCAAGCCGGTGAGATTGACAACCTCACTGTTTCGTTGGGGCAAAGTACTTTGGTTGTGTTGTGCAGGTTCCACGTTGGTGCCGGAATCTCTGGTGTTGCGCCGCACTACATCCCGCCGCCATCAACCTTCAACGTGCTTCTTGGCTCCTCCTGGTTCGATAAACCTTGGTTTCTTTCTGAGGGAAAACTTGCTGCTGTGCGCATCATACCTTCCTCTTGGGGTTGCCCAACGAACGTGTGAAATACACGCCATCAGTCCCCCCCTCTGGCCGCGCGGCCCTATGGTGGCAGCGCCTCGTCGCCCCACTTCGTATCCCTTTCGGTCTTCTGGAAGCTTCGTGGAAAAATAAGACCCTGGGCATTGATTTCGTCCAATTCCGGGAATATTTCCTTTGTAGGATTTCTGAAACAAAAAACAGCAGAAAACAACGAATCGGCTCTTCGGCATCTCGTCAATAGGTTAGTGCTGGAAAATGCATAATAATGACATAAAGTGTGTATAAAACATGTGAGTATCATCATAAAAGTAGCATGGAACATAAGAAATTATAGATACGTTTGAGACGTATCACCGCTACCTTGCCGAGGATGCCACCTACATCATCTTCACCTCCGAGCCTGAGGACAAGACGAGCCAGTAGTCGAGGTCAACGCGGTCATACCACCGGTCACCCAGTACCTAAACTAGTCAGAGCAGGCCATCACATTTGATCGCCGCGACACGCCGGCTGTCCTGCCGAAGCCGGGCAGCTACGCCATGGTCCTCGACCCCACCATTGGCACAACCCGGCGCAGCGTGCGTTTCTCGCGCGTCCTCATCGATGGGGGCAGCAGCATCAACATCCTCTACCGCGACACCGCCCGCAAGCTGGGCATCCAGGAGGCCGAGTTGCGCCCCACCTCCACCGTCTTCCATGGCATCGTGCCAGGCCACTGCTACCAGTCGATCGACCGGATCATGCTGGAGATGATGTTCGGGAAGCCGGATCACTTCTGCACCGAGAAAATCGAGTTCGAGGTGGTGTACCTCGTCAGTCCCTAACACGCGCTCCTGGGCCGTCCGGCCATGACAAAGTTCATGGCGGTGCCCCACTACGGGTACCTGAAGATGAAGCTGCCTGGCCCAAAGGGGGTCATCACCGTAGCCGGCGACTATCGCCACTCCATGGACTGCGCCACGCAGAGCTCCAAGATGGCCCAGACGCTGGTCATCGCCACCGAGAAGCAGCTCATCCACGACGCTGTCGCCCTGGCCAAGGCCGCGCAGACGGACATGCCGGCTGTAGGCAACCCGGCTGGGACGACTCACTTCTAGCCGGCCAACAAACCAAGAAGATCCTGCTGGACCCGGCGTAGCCGGACAAGTACGTCACCATCGGTGCCAGCTTGAACAGCAAATAGGAAAGCGAGCTCACCAGCTTCCTCCGTGAGAATCGGGACATCCTCGCATGGTCTCCAAGGGACATGTCGGGTGTGCCGAGGGAGTTGGCTGAGCACCACCTCCACGTCAGGCCTGAAGCCAAGCCGGTGAAGCAACCCCTTCGTCGCTTCGCCGAAGAAAGAAGAAAGGCCATCGGTGAAGAAATCGCCCGGCTGCTCGCAGCCGGCTTCACCATGGAAGTACTGCACCCGGACTAGTTGGCGAACCCAGTCCTGGTCTTGAAGAAGAACGGCTACTGGCGCATGTGTATCGACTACACCAGCCTAAACAAGGCGTGCCCAAAGGACCCCTTCCCCCTGCCGCGCATAGATCAAGTCATAGACTCGACTACCGGCTGTGAACTGTTGTCTTTTCTAGACGCCTATTCAGGCTACCACCAGATTCCTTTGAATCTGGATGATCAAATAAAGACTTCGTTCATTACCCCGTACGGGGCTTATTGCTATACGACTATGTCGTTCGGCTTGAAAAATGCAGGCGCCACCTACCAAAGGTGCATGCAAAAATGCTTGCAGGATCAAATCGGCAGAAATGTTCACGCATATGTGGATGATGTCGTTGTAAAAACCAAGGAGACTCGTACCCTCCTTGACGATCTGAGAGAAACCTTCACCAATCTGCGAAGATTCCGGATGAAGCTCAACCCGGCCAAGTGCACGTTCGGCGTGCCAGCCGGGAACTCCTAGGCTACCTCGTCTCTCAGCGAGGGATTGAAGCCAACCCGGAGAAGATCAGTGCCCTCGAGAAGATGGAACTGTCGCAGTGCTTCAAGGACGTCCAGAAGTTCACTGGTTGCCTGGCCTCATGGAGCCACTTCGTCAGCCGGCTGGGGGAGAAGACACTGCCCCTGTACCAGTTGCTGAAGAAATCGGACAAATTCGTCTGGTCACCGCAGGCGGATGAAACCTTCCGTGACTTAAAGTGCGTGCTCTCAACCGCGCCCATCCTCGCATCGCCGGCTTCAATGGAGCCGATGTTGTTGTACATCGCTGCCACCAATCGTGTGGTTAGCGTCGTTTTGGTGGTGGAGCGCAAAGAAGCCAGCAAGGAGCAGCCGGTTCAGCGCCCAGTCTACTACCTCAGCGAGGTGCTTTCCTAGTCAAAGCAAAACTATCCCCACTACCAGAAGGTCACCTACGGCGTGTACATGGTGGCCAAGAAGCTCAAGCACTACTTCCAAGAGCACCCCATCAAGGTGGTGGCCACGGCACCCTTGGCAGAAATCATCGGCAGCAAAGACGCCAATGGCCGGGTTGCCAAGTGGGCCTTGGAGCTGGCGGCTCATACCATCCTCTACGAGCCACGCACGGCCATCAAGTCGCAGATCCTCGCGGACTTCTTCGTCGACTGGGCCGAGATGCAATACCTGCCGCCTGTGCCTGACTCCACACACTGCAAGGTGCACTTCGACGGCTCGAAGATGTGAAACGGCTTGGGAGCCGGCATCGTCGGCACCTCTCGCAAGGGAGACCGGCTGCACTACGTCCTGCAGATCCACTTCGCCGCATCCAACAATGTGGCGGAGTACGAAGCACTCATTCATGGGCTGAAGCTGGCCAAGGAGATAGGCGTGCGTCGCATCCTTTGCTTCGGCGACTCCGACTTGGTTATACAGCAAGCATCTGACGATTGGGACGCGAAGGACGCCAACATGGCCTCATACCGCTTCCACGTCCAGCAGCTATCCGGCTTCTTCGATGGTTGTGAATTCCATCATGTGTCGCGAGCAAACAATGAGGCGGCTGACGCCCTATCCAAGATAGGCTCAACCCGGCAAGCCATTCCGGCAGGCGTCGCCCTGGCGCATCTGCGGAAGCCTTCCATAATACCGTCACCGGAATCGGATTCCATATTCGTGCCGGCTGACCCGGGGGCTGATGTCTACGCACGCTTCTATTCCTGTAGATAGTGTTGGGCCTCCAAGAGCAGAGGTTTGTAGAACAGCAGCAAGTTTCCCTTTAGTGAATCACCCAAGGTTTATCGAACTCAGGGAGGTAGAGGTCAAAGATATCCCTCTCAAGCAACCCCGCAATTAAGATACAAGAAGTCTCTTGTGTCCCCAACACACCTAATACACTTGTCAGATGTATAGGTGCACTAGTTCGGCGAAGAGATGGTGAAATACAAGTAATATGGATGATTGTAAGTAGTAATTGCAATCTGAAATAAAGATGGTAGCAAGCGAACATGTAACAGAACTTGTTGGAAACGGCGTTTCAATGCTTAGAAACAAGGCCTAGGGATCATACTTTCACTAGTGGACACTCTCAACAATGATCACATAAATAAATAACTTCTCTTCACTTGTGCTACTTTCAAACACTCTCTTGTTGGATAACAAACACCATTCATTGTTTAGGGCTATAAAAGCACACCTCAAGCCGGAGTAAACAAGCTCCACAACTTCATAAAGGAATCATACACGATGCGCACACTGTCACCGTCACACCGTGGAGAGTGAATCCGGAGTTCATATTAAAGTAACCTCTAGAGTGCATAATAGACCGTTGCAATCTAGACCGAGTACTAACATAGCATACACACTGTCAACGATAGCTATGAAAGGGGGAATAGATCACATCAATACTATCATAGTAATAGTTAACTTCATAATCTACAAGAGATTACAATCATAACCTACGCCAAGTACTACATGATGCACACACTCGTAAACTTTACATCATGGAGGAGGAATAGACTACTTTAATAACATCACTACAAGTAGCACATAGATTAATAGTGATACAAAGCTCATGATCACATAAAGATCACATCATGGGAGAGAGAGATGAACCACATAGCTACCGGTAGAGCCCTTAGCCTCGGGGGAGAACTACTCCCTCCTCATCATGGGAGACAGCAATGGCGATGAAGATGGCGGTGGTGTCGATGGAGATAACTCTGGGGGCAATTCCCCGTCCCGGCGGCGTGCCGGAACAGAGACTTCTGTCCCTCGAAACTTGTCTTCACGATGGCGGCGGCTACGGAACTCTTCGTGGAATATGACTTGATGTTTCAGGTTTTTCGCGACGGAGAGAATATATAGGCGCAAGGGCGGCCTCGGAGGAGCCAGGGGGTGGCCACACCACATGGCGGCGCGGCCAGGGCTGGGCCCGCGCCCCCCTATGGTGTGGGCCCCCTGCTGCCCGCCTCCAACTCTCCTTCGATGTTCTGTAGGCTCCGTGGAAAATAAGACCGTGGGCTTTTGTTTTGTCCAATTCCGAGAATATTTCCTGTGTAGGATTTCTGAAACCAAAAACAGCAGAAAACAGGAACTGGCGCTTCGGCATCTTGTTAATAGGTTAGTCCCGGAAAATGCATCAAAATGATATAAAGTATGAATAAAACATGTAGGTATTGTCATAATACTAGCATGGAACATAAGAAATTATAGATACGTTGGAGACGTATCAAGCAGCACCCAAGCTTAGTTCCTACTCGCCCTCGAGTAGGTAAACGATAACAAGGATAATTTCTGAAGTGACATGCTACTATCATAATCTTGATCAATACTATTGTAAAGCACATGAGATGAATGAAGTGATTCAAAGTAATGGTAAAGATAATGACTAAACAACTGAATCATATAGCAAGGACTTTTCATAATAGTACTTTCAAGACAAGCATCAATAAGTCTTGCATAAGAGTTAACTCATAAAGCAATAGATTCTTAATAGAAGGTTTTGAAACAACACAAAGGAAGATTTAAGTTTCAGTAGTTGCTTTCAACTTTCAACATGTATATCTCATGGATAATTGTCAACACAAAGTAATATGATGAGTGCAAATAAGCAAGTATGTAAGAATCAATGCACACAGTTGACACAAGTGTTTGCTTCTAAGATAGAAAGAAATAGGTAAACTGACTCAACAAAAAGTAAAAGAAAGGCCCTTCGCAGAGGGAAGCAGGGATTACTCATGTGCTAGAGCTTTTTATTTTGAAAACATGGAAACAATTTTGTCAACGGTAGTAATAATTCATATGTGTTATGCATAAACCATCCTATAAGTTGCAAGCCTCATGCATCGAATACCAATAGTGCTCGCACCTTGTCCTAATTAGCTCGGATTTCCATGGATTATCATTGCATTACATATGTTTCAACCAAGTGTCACAAAGGGGTACCTCTATGTCACCTGTACAAAGGTCCAAGGAGATAGATCGCATTTGATTTCTCGTTTTTGATAGATCTCAACTTGAGGACATCCATACCGGGAAAACATAGAAAACAGATAATGGACTCCTCTTTAATGCTTAAGCATTCAACAACAGATAATATTCTCATAAGAGATTGAGGATTAATGTCCAAACTGAAACTTCCACCATGATACATGGCTTTTGTTGGCGGCCCAATGTTCTTCTCTAACAATATGCATACTCAAACCATTTAATCATGACAAATCACCCTTACTTCAGACAAGACGAACATGCATAGCAACTCACAGGATATTCAACAAAGGTGTAACAGTTGATGGCGTCCCCAGAAACATGGTTACCGCTCAACAAGCAACTTATAAGAAATAAGATAAATAAGTAACATATTCAATACCACAATAGTTTTTAAGCTATTTTCCCATGAGCCATGTATTGCAAAGACAAGGAATGAAATTTTAAAGGTAGCACGCAAGCAATTTACTTGGAATGGCAGAAAAATACCACATGATAGGTAGATATGGTGGACACAAATGGCATAGGTTTTGGCTCAAGGTTTTGGATGCACGAGAAGCATTCCCTCTCAGTACAAGGCTTTGGCTAGCAAGGTTGTTTGAAGCAAACACAAGTATGAACCGGTACAACAAAACTTACATAAGAACATATTGCAATTATTATAAGACTCTACACTGTCTCCTTGTTGCTCAAACGCTTTTACCAGAAAATATCTAGACTTTAGAGAGACCAATCATGCAAACCAAATTTCAACAAGATCTACGGTAGTTCTCCACTAATAGGTTTAAACCACATGATGCAAGAGCTTAAACATGATCTACTTGAGAGCTCAAAACAATTGCCAAGTATCAAATTATTCAAGACGATATACCAGTTACCACATGAAGCATTTTCTATTTCCAACCAAATAGCAATATATGCAGCAGCTTTTAACTTTTGTCGTGAACATTAAAAGTAAAACTAAGAACACAAGTGTTCAAATGAAAAAGCGGAGCGTGTCTCTCTCCCACACAATATAGGATCCAATTTATTCAGAGAACTAAGATAACAAAACAAAAATAAAAGCACACAGACGCTCCAAGTAAAGCACATAAGATGTGACGGCATAAAAATATAGTTTCACTAGAGGTGACCTGATAAGTTTTTGATGAAGAAGGGGATGCCTTGGGCATCCCCAAGCTTAGATGCTTGAGTCTTCTTGAAATATGCAGGGATGAACCACGGGGGCATCCCCAAGCTTAGACTTTTCACTCTTCTTGATCATATTGTATCATCCTCCTCTCTTGATCCTTGAAAACTTCCTCCACACCAAACTCAAAACAATCTCATTAGAGGGTTAGTGCATAATCAAAAATTCACATGTTCAGAGAGGACACAATCATTCCTAACACTTCAGGACATTACCCAAAGCTACTGAAAGTTATTGGAGCAAAGAAATCCACTCAACACAGTAAAAGAGGCAATGTGAAATAAAAGGCAGAATCTGTCAAAACAGAACAGTCCGTAAAGACGAACTTTTCAGAGGCACTTAACATGCTCATATGAAGAAGCTCAAATTGAATGAAAGTTGCGTACATATCTGAGGATCACTCTTGAATTTTCGCAGATTTGTCCGAGTTTCCTACAGAGAGATCTACTCAAATTCGTGACAGCTAGAAATCTGTTTCACGCAGTAAATCCAAATCTAGTATCAACCTTACTATCAAAGACTTTACTTGGCACAACAATGCAATAAAATAAAGATAAGGAGACGTTGCTACAGTAGTAACAACTTCCAAGACACAACAAAACAAGTAGCAAAATAAAACATGGGTTATCTCCCAAGAAGTGCTTTCTTTATAGCCATTAAGATGGGCTCAGTAATTTTAATGATGCTCTCGCAAGAAATAAGAGTTGAAGCAAAAGAGAGCATCAAAAGCAAATAAGAAACAGTTTTAAGTCTAACCCACTTCCTATGAAAAGGAATCTTGTAAATAAACAAGTCATGTAAGCATAATGCAATAAGCATAGGAAGGCAACACAAGCGCAACTTCAAGATTCTCAACATAAAGAGGGGAAACTTAATATTATTAAGATGCATATAACCATGTTTCCCTCTCTCATAATAACTTTCAGTAGCATCATGAAGAAAGTCAACAATATAACTATCACATGAAACATTCTTATCATGAGCTACATGCATAAAATTATTACTCTCCACATAAGTATAGTCATTTTTATTAATTGTATCGGGAGCAAATTCAATAAAATAGCTATCATTATTATTCTCATCACCATAATCATCATATATAGGAGGCATATTGTAATCATAATTAATTTTCTCCTCGATAGTAGGTGGACTGAAAATATGATAGTCATCATTGTAATCATCATATATAGGAGGTGAAGTACCATCAAAGTAAATTTTCATTCCATGCTTGGGGGACTAAAAATATCATGCTCATCAAAACCAGCTTCCCCAAGCCTAGAACTTTTCTATATCATTATGGAAAGAAACATGAATAGCACTAATACTATGGCAATTATTAACATCATCATTTTCAGAATTAGTGTCCCAGAGATCTTCAATATCAAAAGTAGTGTGCTCTTCCAAATCATGATCACTAATATAGGTAAAGGGCATAGGAAGATCATTGTACTCAGATTCATTATCATAATAATCATTAGGAGCAACATACTTACGATTACCTATCGTTATCTCATACAGGCGGGGATATGCCGTTACCTCTTTCTTTTTATTCCCCCTCTTCTTCTTCTTCTTAGTTCCCTTCTTCTTCTTCTCTTTCGCCTCGTTCCCTTCTTTAGGAGGAAGAGGCTTGAAGGGAGGCTTCTCCACATAACCTGATTTATTTCCAGAAACAATAGAAGAAACTTGGGAGGATTCCTCCTTTTCATTAATAAGTTCGAAACACACAGCGGTCCTATCATATTTTGGCAAAGTGTCATCTTCTAAAATATTTTGTATGTAAGTATTTGTATGGCAATTATCAATGCAATAAGAAAGACACCCAGGCAGGACACTATTAATATCAAGAGCACTCATATCCACCAAAGAAGTTTTTCTCAATAACTCTTCACACTCCAAAAATAATGTAATTTCATCATGCTGATTAGGAGTGATTTCATCATCACAATACAAATTTGCAGCACTCATAAGGTTCGAATTATCATTGGAGGAGCATTGAAAATTAAAATGACCCACTTTATGGCAAAGTTCACAAATAAAAGGATAGAGGGCACAAACTTTTTTACCAAGATCATCTAGAGCCCTAGACCACTTTCTAGTTTTTTCATTCCTGTGATGGATACAATATTCTTCTTCAATTTTATTCTTTTCACAAGGTTTATGAATTCCACAAAAATTAACATGCTTATAGGAAATAGCATTTTCAGAAGTTTGAGCATGTTTATTGCAATCATTAACAACAATTTCATTTTCCATACAAGTGTCTTTAAAAGGTTCATGATACATGTACCAATTTTCTTTAGGAACATTAATATGAGAAGCAAAGGATCTATAACAATCGACCATAATTTGAGGATCAAGACCATATTTAACACTAAGCTCTTGAAAATCAGCAGTTTGAGCGAAAGACTTAATGCAATCATACTCGTAGTTTATACCTGATTCTTTACCTTTGTCATTCTCCCAATCTTCAGTATTGCTTTGAATTCTTTCAAGAAGATACCATCTAGCTTCAACCTCCTTGCTTGTGAAAGATCCCTCCAAACAGGCATCTAGATAGTCCTTGTGATGTCCTGAAAGCCTTGCATAAAAATTATTAATAATAACGTTACGTGGGAGCTCATTAATGGGACATTTGAGCATTAGTGACTTCAATCTCCCCCATGCTTGGGAAATACTCTCTCCCTCACGAGGATAAAAGTTATAAATGTAATTCCTATCAATATGCACTTCAAGAGGAGGATAAAATTTAGAATAAAAGAGAGGTACAATTTCCTCCCAACCAATAAATCGACCATTCTTCAGCATCTTATACCATTCCGCAGCTCTGCCCTTCAGAGATATAGAGAACAGCTTCCTCTTAACTTGGTCCTTTGAAATACCTACACTCTCGAACAACTCGCATAATTCATGTATAAAGAGTAAATGATCACTAGGATGGACAGTCCCATCTCCAAAATAGCAATTGCCCATAGCAAGTTTAACAATTTTCATAGGTATCTTGAAGGGAATACTTTCAGTAGGTGGATTTGGAATATCACAAGCATCATTCGAATCACCACATATTGGAGACAAAGCATTATCAAGGCAAAATACTTCTTCCAAAGCTGGGGAGCAAAAAAGATTATTTTTATATAAACTAGCTTCCCCAAGCTTAGACTTTTCCATAGCATTAGCAGTAATTGCATTCATACTAATAACATTGCTACTAGCATGCAAATAAGGTTCCATAGGTTTTTTAATTTTCGAATCAAACAATCCATGTCTTAACTCAGGAAAAAGATTAAAAAGCTCACTAAATTTTTTATTGTTTTCCAGTATGCCTAACTAGTGAAAAATAAAAACAAGAAACAAAAAGATGCAATTGCAGAATCTAAAGGAAATAACTTCGAGCACTCACACACCGGCAACAGTGCTAGGAAATAGCTTAGTAGTCGGAGGATGTGAATACCTTTTACCTTACCTCCCAGCAACGGCGCCGGAAAATAGCTTGATGTCTACGCACGCTTCTATTATCGTAGACAGTGTTGGGCCCCCAAGAGCAGAGGTTTGTAGAACAGCAGCAAGTTTCCCTTAAGTGAATCACCCAAGGTTTATCGAACTCGGGGAGGTAGAGGTCAAAGATATCCCTCTCAAGCAACCCCGCAATTAAGATACAAGAAGTCTCTTGTGTCCCCAACACACCTAATACACTTGTCGATGTATAGGTGCACTAGTTCGGCGAAGAGATAGTGAAATACAAGTAATATGGATGATTGTAAGTAGTAATTGCAATCTGAAATAAAGATGGTAGCAAGCGAACATGTAACATAACTTGTTGGAAACGGCGTTTCAATGCTTAGAAACAAGGCCTAGGGATCATACTTTCACTAGTGGACACTCTCAACAATGATCACATAAATAAATAACTTATCTTCACTTGTGCTACTTTCAAACACTCTCTTGTTGGATAACAAACACCATTCATTGTGTAGGGCTATAAAAGCACACCTCAAGCCGGAGTAAACAAGCTCCACAACTTCATAAAGGAATCACACACGATGCGCACACTCGTCACCGTCACACCGTGGAGAGTGAATCCGGAGTTCATATTAAAGTAACCTCTAGAGTGCATAATAGACCGTTGCAATTTGGACCGAGTACTAACATAGCATACACACTGTCAACGATAGCTATGAAAGGGGGAATAGATCACATCAATACTATCATAGTAATAGTTAACTTCATAATCTACATGAGATTACAATCATAACCTACGCCAAGTACTACATGATGCACACACTGTCAACTTTACATCATGTAGGAGGAATAGACTACTTTAATAACATCACTAGAGTAGCACATAGATTAATAGTGATACAAAGCTCATGATCACATAAAGATCACATCATGGGAGAGAGAGATGAACCACATAGCTACCGGTAGAGCCCTTAGCCTCGGGGGAGAACTACTCCCTCCTCATCATGGGAGACAGCAATGGCGATGAAGATGGCGGTGGTGTCGATGGAGATGACTCAGGGGGCAATTCCCCGTCCCGGTGGCGTGCCGGAACAGAGACTTATGTCCCCCGAAACTTGTCTTCGCGATGGCGGCGGCTACGGAACTCTTCGTGGAATATGACTTGATGTTTTAGGGTTTTCGCGACGGAGAGAATATATAGGCGAAAGGGCGGCCTCGGAGGAGCCAGGGGGTGGCCACACCACATGGCGGCGCGGCCAGGGCTGGGCCCGCGCCCCCCCCTATGGTGTGGGCCCCCTGCTGGCCGCCTCCGACTCTCCTTCGATGTTCTGGAAGGATCCGTGGAAAATAAGACCGTGGGCTTTTGTTTCGTCCAATTCCGAGAATATTTCCTGTGTAGGATTTCTGAAACCAAAAACAGCAGAAAATAGGAACTGGCGCTTCGGCATCTTGTTAATAGGTTAGTCCCGGAAAATGCATCAAAATGATATAAAGTATGAATAAACATGTAGGTATTGTCATAAAACTAGCATGGAACATAAGAAATTATAGATACATTGGAGACGTATCAGGGGCTTCTCAGCCGAACCCAGGGGCTTCATCGCCCAAGTCGGGGGCTTCTCAGCCGAACCCGCCGGCTCCACAGCCGAACCCAGGGGCTTCTCAGCCAAACTCGGGAGCTTCACAGCCGAACCCGGCGACCATGCAGTCGAAGCCGGAAGCTCCCACGCAGGAGGCCCTGTTGGTTAGCGTATTCGAGATAAGATGCATACCTTCATGGGCACAAGATTTCCTCTCCTACCTCACCGATGGTGTGCTGCCCAACGACAGGGTCCAAGCCAGGCAGATTGAGAGAAGGGCCAAGGCCTATACTATCATCAACCACCAGCTGTATAAGCGCAGCGTAAGTGGGGTCTGATAACCCACAAGTATAGGGGATCGCAATAGTCTTCGAGGGAAGTAAAACCCAAATTTATTGATTCGACACAAGGGGAGGTAAAGAATACTTATAAGCCTTAACAACTGAGTTGTCAATTCAGCTGCACCTGCAAAAGCACTAGTAACAGGGGTGATGTGAAAGTAGCAGTAATATGATAGCAGTAGTAACAGTAACATAGCAGCAGGAATAAGAACACGTAGGCAATGGCACCGTAAAATAGTTGATACTACTTCCAATGACATATAGAACGAGTATATGTGATGAGAGATGGACCGGGGTTCCCAGCTATCTACACTAGTGGTAACTCTCCAATAACAAGTGTTGGGTGAACAAATTACAGTTGGGCAATTGATAGGATTGAAAGCATTAAGACAGTAACATCAAGATTATTAATCATGTAGGCATGTTTTCCATATATAGTCATACGTGCTCACAATGAGAAACTTGCATAACATCTTTTGTCCTACCAGCCGATGGCAGCCGGGCCTCAAGGGAATCTACTGGTAATTAAGGTACTCCTTTTAATAGAGCACCGGAGCAAAGCATTAACACTTGGTGAAAACATGTGATCCTCTACCTAAGCCTTCCCCTCCAGTTATCCCGCTTGTCGTCACTCGGGGCCTCGGGTTCCGGACATAGACATGTGCAAACAACTTGTAGATACATTCTAAGCAATAAGTATAGAGCTTAAATCTAAGATCAAGCCACTCGTGCGCTAGTGACAAGCATTAAACACAACAAGATTGCAGCAACAATAACTTCACAAAATTTATAGATAGACTAATCATAATGTAACAATTCATCGGATCCCAACAAACACAACACCGATTACATCAGATGAATCTCAATCATGTAAGGCAGCTCATGAGATCATTGTATTGAAGTACATGGGAGAGAGAGTACCAACTAGCTACAGCTAGAACCCGTAGTCCATGGGGGAACTACTCACGGAGCATGATGGAGGCTGTGGCGTTGATGGAGATGGCTTCCGAGGGAACTTCCCCGTCCCGGCGGCGTGCCGGAACAGAGATTCTGTCCCCCGAATTGGAGTTTCGCGATGGCGGCGGCGCCCCTGGAGTCTTTCTGGAGTTTCGTCAATTGGTATCGGGTTTTTAGGTCACGAGGGATTTTATAGGCGAAGAGGCGGCGCAAGGGGGTGCTTGGGGGCCCACACCATAGGCTGGCGTGCCCCCCTCTAGGCCGCGCCGCCCTGTGGTCTGGGGGCCCTGGGCCTCCTCTCCGGCTCCCCTTCGGTGTTCTGGTCCGTCTCGGTGAAATAAGATGTTTGGCTTTTGTTTCGTCGAATTCCGAGAATATTGCCCGAACAGCCTTTCTGGAACCAAAAACAACAGAAAACGAGAACCGGCATCGTGGCATCTTGTTAATAGGTTAGTTCCGGAAAATGCATGAAATCATTATAAAGTGTGAGCAAAACATGTAAGTATTGTCATAAAACTAGCATGGAACATCAGAAATTATAGATACGTTGGAGACGTATCAGGGTCTTCCAGCGGTATGTCGAGCCGGCTGAAGGGATTGAACTCCTACGGGAAATCCATCAGGGAGAGTGCGGTCACCATGCCTCCTCCAGAGCCATAGTAGGCAAAGCCTTCCGGCACGGTTTTTACTGGCCAACTGCGCCCAGAGACGCAGAAGAACTGGTGAAGAAATGCTACGGCTGTCAGCGCTTCGCCAAGAAAAGGCACTCGCCGGCTTCCGCCTTGAAAACCATCCCCATCACCTGGCCGTTTGTCATATGGGGCTTAGACATGGTGGGTCCGTTCAGAACTGCCCGAGGCGGCATGACGCACCTCTTGGTAATGATTGACAAATTCACCAAGTTGATCGAGGCCATGCCGATCAAGAAGCTGGACGGCTCCACAGCCGTCACATTCCTCAAGGAAATAGTCGTGAGATACGGCTACCCCCACAGCATCATCACCGACAACGGCAGCAACTTCGCCCAAGGCATCTTCTCTCGCTATTGCGAGGAAATGGGGATCCGAATGGACCTAGCGTCCGTGGCGCATCCGGAGTCCAATGGACAAGTGGAGAAGGCCAACGGCTTGATCCTAGCCGGTATCCGGCCCCGGCTGGTGGAGCCGCTTGAGCGAGCAGCCGGCTGCTGGATTGAGGAGCTGCCCAATGTATTGTGGAGCCTGCGTACAACGCCAAACCGCTCAGTCTGCTACACACCATTCTTCCTCGTATACGGGGCCGAAGCCGTCCTGCCGACTGATATCGAGCACGACGCGCCAAGAATCAAGCTGTACACAGAAGCTGAAGCTAAAGAAGCTCGTGAAGATGGAGTCGACCTGGTCAAAGAGGCCCGACTACTGGCCGTGTCCAGATCTACCATTTACCAGCAAAGCCTTCGACGCTATCACAGTCGGAAGGCCCAGCCCTTAGCATTCCGAGAAGGAGACCTAGTGCTCTAGCTGATCCAGCGGACAGCCGGACAGCATAAACTGTCATCCCCATGGGAGGGTGATACGTCTCAAACGTATCTATAATTTCTTATGTTCCATGCTAGTTTTATGACAATACTCACATGTTTTATATACACTTTACATCATTTTGATGCATTTTCCGGCACTAACCTATTAACAAGATGCCGAAGCGCCAGCTCTCGTTTTCTGCTGTTTTTGGTTTCAGAAATCTTACACAGGAAATATTCTCGGAATTGGACGAAACAAAAGCCCACGGTCTTATTTTCCACGGAGCCTTCCAGAACACCGAAGGAGAGACGGAGAGGGGCCAAGGTGGCCCCACACCCTAGGGCGGTGCGGCCAGGAGGGGGGCGCGCCGGCCTGTGGGGTGGGCCCCTCGGGTGCCCTTCGACTCTGCCCCTTCACCTATTTATTCTCTCCGTCGCGAAAACCTAGTACCGAGAGCCATGATACGAGAAAAGTTACTGTGACGCCGTCGCTGCCAATCCCATCTCGGGGGATTCAGGAGATCGCCTCCGGCACCCTGGCGGAGAGGGGAATCATCACCGGAGGACTCTACATCATCATGCCCGCCTCCGGATTGATGCGTGAGTAGTTCATGCTTGGACTATGGGTCCATAGCAGTAGCTAGATGGTTGTCTTCTCCTCTTGTGCTATCATGTTTAGATCTTGTGAGCTGCCTATCATGATCAAGATCGTCTATTTGTAATGCTACATGTTGTGTTTGTTGGGATCCAATGAATATGGAATACTATGTCAAGTTGATTATTGATCTATCATATATGTGTTGTTTATGATCTTGCATGCTCTCCATTGCTAGTAGAGGTTCTGGCCAAGTTGATACTTGTGACTCCAAGAGGGAGTATTTATGCTCGATAGTGGGTTCATGCCTCCATTGAATCTGGGACAGTGACAGAAGTTCTAAGGTAATGGATCTGCTATTGCCACTAGGGATAAAACATCAATGCTTTGTCTAAGGATATTTGTGTTGATTACATTACGCACCATACTTAATGCAATTGTCTGTTGTTTGCAACTTAATACTGGAAGGGGCGCGGATGCTAACCCGAAGGTGGACTTTTTAGGCATAGATGCATGCTGGATAGAGGTCTATGTTCTTTGTCGTAATGCCCTAAGTAAATCTCATTTAGTCATCATGATATGTATGTGCATTGTTATGCCCTCTCTGTTTGTCAATTGCCCAACTGTAATTTGTTCACCCAACATGCTATTTATCTTATTGGAGAGACACCACTAGTGAACTGTGGACCCCGGTCCATTCTTTTACATCTGAAATACAATCTATCGCAATCTTTGTTCTCTGTTGTTCTTCGCAAGCAAACATCATTCTCCACACCATACGTTTAATCCTTTGTTTACAGCAAGCCGGTGAGATTGACAACCTCACCGTTAAGTTGGGGCAAAGTAGTTTGATTGTGTTGTGCAGGTTCCACGTTGGCGCCGAAATCCCTGGTGTTGCGCCACACTACACTCCTTCACCAACAACCTTCATGTGGCCTTCATCTCCTACTGGTTCGATAACATTGGTTTCTTACTGAGGGAAAACTTGCTGCTATACGCATCACACCTTCCTCTTGGGGTTCCCAACGGACGTGTGCTTCACGTGTTATCAAGCTCTTTTTCTGGCGCCGTTGCCGGGGAGATCAAGACACGCTGCAAGGGGAGTCTCTCACATCCAATCTCTTTACTTTGTTTATTGTCTTGCTTTACCTTACTTTATTTTCTGTTTTGTTTGCTTTCCTTATATCAAAAATACAAAAAAAATTAGTTACTTGCATTTACTTTATTTTATTTTTTGTTTTGTTTGCTTTCTTTATATCAAAAACACAAAAAATTAGTTACTTGTTTTACTTTACTTAATTTAGTTTGCTTTACTTATTTTTATTACTGGTAAAATGAATACTCCTGAGAACACTAAGTTGTGTGATTTCACTAGCACCAATAATAATGATTTTATATGCACTCCTATTGCTCCACCTGCTACTACAGAAGAATTTTATGAAATTGAACCTGCTTTACTAAATCTTGTTATGAGAGAGCAATTTTCTGGTGTTAGTTCTGATGATGCTGCTGCCCATCTCAATAATTTTGTTGAACTTTGCGAAATGCAAAAGTATAAGGATGTAGCTGGAGACATTATAAAACTGAAATTGTTTCCTTTCTCCTTAAGAGGAAGAGCTAAAGATTGGTTGCTATCTTTGCCTAAGAATAGTATTGATTCATGGACTAAATGTAAAGATGCTTTCATTGGTAGATATTATCCTCCTGCTAAAATTATATCTTTGAGAAGTAGCATAATGAATTTTAAGCAATTGGATAATGAACATGTTGCCCAAGCATGGGAAAGAATGAAATCTTTGGTAAAGAATTGCCCTACCCATGGACTAACTACTTGGATGATCATCCAAAGCTTCTATGCAGGATTGAATTTTTCTTCACGGAACCTATTGGATTCAATGCTGGAGGTACTTTTATGTCCATCACTTTGGGGGCGGCAACAAAGCTTCTTGATGATATGATGATCAACTACTCTGAATGGCACACTGAAAGGACTCCACAAGGTAAGAAGGTAAATTCTGTTGAAGAAACCTCATCCTTGGGTTTTAAGATTGATGTTATTATGTATATGCTTGTTAATGGTAGATCGAATGTTGATCCTAATAATGTTCCTTTAGCTTCGTTGGTTGCTCAAGAAGAACATGTTGATGTGAACTTGATTAAAAATAGTAATTTCAACAACAATGCTTATAGGAATAATTTGGGTAACAACAACTATATGCCATATCCTTCTAATAGTAGTAATTCTTATGGTAGATCTGTTTTGCCTAGTGAGGAAAAGATGCTAGAAATTGAAAGAGCTACTAAGAGCTTTATGCAATCACAATATGAGCAAAATCAATTGTTTACTAAAACTATGAATGAACAATCTGTCTTGTTGAAAAATATAGGGAATCAACTTGAAAATTTGAATATGAAAATTTCTGGTTTGCAAACTAAGCTTTCAAATGCTGAAAACCGAATCTCATACATGTCTGAGTCACAAGCTTCTTTAATTAATAAAATGGCTGCTAAACCTGAGGATAATGGTAACAAAATTCTTACTACAGCAAACGCTATACAAGTTCGAATTAATGAAAATATTAGATTGATGGCTGAATTGCATGCTAGGTGGGAAAGAGAAGAAAAACTAGCTAAAGAGAATAATGTAGCTAAAGTTTGGACTATTACCACCACTAGTAATGATGATGCTTCACATGTTGCTAAACCTCCTACTATCCATGGTAAAATAATTGGTGTTGGCAATGTTTCTACTCCTAGTACAAAGCGTGCAAAATTGCCCGAAACTGCTGAAACTGCTTGTGATAAAAGTGCTGAAATTTTTCAGAGTATAGGGGACATCGATCCCATTTCTTTAGATCATAATGGTTTAGATTTTGATAATTTTCATATCTCTGAAGTTATTAAGTTCTTGCAAAAACTTGCTAGAAGTCCTAATGCTAGTGCTATAAATTTGGCCTTTACAAAACATATTACAAATGCTCTCATTAAAGCTAGAGAAGAGAAATTAAAACTTGAAACTTCTATTCCTAGGAAGTTGGAAGATGGTTGGGAGCCCATCATTAAAATGAGGGTCAATTATTTTGATTGTAATTCTTTATGTGATCTTGGTGCAAGTATTTCTGTTATGCCTAAGAAACTCTATGATATGCTTGACTTGCCACCATTGAAAAATTGTTATTTGGATGTTAATCTCGCTGATAATTCTATAAAGAAACCTTTGGGGAGGATTGATAATGTTCACATTACGTTTAACAATAACCTTGTCCCCGTTGATTTTGTTGTCTTGGATATTGAATGCAATGCATCTTGTCCTATTATCTTGGGAAGACCCTTTCTTCGAACTGTTGGTGCTATTATTGATATGAAGGAAGGAAATATTAAGTATCAATTCCCTCTCAAGAAAGGTATGGAACACTTCCCTAGAAAGAGAATGAAGTTGCCTTTTGATTCTATTAGTAGAACAAATTATGATGTTGATGCTTCATCTCTTGATAATACTTGAATTACACTTTCTGCGCCTAGCTGAAAGGCGTTAAAGAAAAGCGATTATGGGAGACAACCCATTATTTTATTTCTGAAATTTTGTTTTATATTTGTGTCTTGGAAGTTGTTACTACTGTAGCAACCTCTCCTTATCTTTACTTTATTGCATTGTTGTGCCAAGTAAAGTCTTTGATAATAAGGTTGATACTAGATTTGGATTTCTGCGCAGAAACAGATTTCTAGCTGTCATGAATTTGAGTAGAACTCTCTGTAGGAAACTCAGAAAAATCTGCGAACATTCATGAGTGATCCTCAGATATGTACGCAACTTTCATTCAATTTGAGATTCTTCATCTGAGCATGTTAAGTGTCTCTAAAAAATTCGTCTTTACGGACTGTTCTGTTTTGACAGATTCTGCCTTTTATTTCGCATTGCCTCTTTTACTATGTTGAATGGATTTGTTTGTTCCATTAACTTTCAGTAGCTTTGGGTAATGTCCAGAAGTGTTAGGAATGATTGTGTCCTCTCTGAACATGTGAATTTTTGATTATGCACTAACCCTCTAATGAGTTTGTTTTGAGTTTGGTGTGGAGGAAGTTTTAAAGGATCAAGAGAGGATGACGATATAATATGATCAAGAAGAGTGAAAAGTCTAAGCTTGGGGATGCCCCCGTGGTTCATCCCTGCATATTTCAAGAAGACTCAAGCATCTAAGCTTGGGGATGCCCAAGGCATCCCCTTCTTCATCGACAACTTATCAGGTCACCTCTAGTGAAACTATATTTTTATTCCGTCACATCTTATGTGCTTTACTTGAAGCGTCTGTATGTTTTTATTTTTGTTTTTGTTTGAATAAATTCGGATCCTAGCATTCTTTGTGTGGGAGAAAGACACGCTCCGTTGTTTCATATGAACACTGGTGTTCTTAGCTTTACTTTTAATGTTCATGGCGAAGGTTGAAAACTGCTTCGTTCATTGCTATTTGGTTGGAAACAAAAAATACTCCATGTGGTAATTGGTATATTGTCTTCAATAATTTTATACTTGGCAATTGTTTTGAGCTCTCAAATAGATCATGTTTAAGCTCTTGCATCATGTAGTTTGAACCTATTAGTGGAGAACTACCATAGAGCTTGTTGAAATTTGGTTTGCATGATTGGTCTCTCTAAAAAAGTCTAGATATTTTCTGGTAAAGGTGTTTGAACAACAAGGAGACAGTGTAGAGTCTTATAATGCTTGCAATATGTTCTTATGTAAGTTTTGTTGTACCGGTTCATACTTGTGTTTGCTTCAAACAACCTTGCTAGCCAAAGCCTTGTACTGAGAGGGAATGCTTCTCGTGCATCCAAAACCTTGAGCCAAAACCTATGCCATTAGTGTCCACCATAACTACCTATCATGTGGTATTTTTCTGCCATTCCAAGTAAATTGCTTGCGTGCTACCTTTAAAATTTCATTCCTTGTCTTTGCAATACATAGCTCATGGGAAAATAGCTTAACAACTATTGTGGTATTGAATATGTCGCTTATGTATCTTATTTCTTATAAGTTGCTTGTTGAGCGGTAACCATGTTTCTGGGGACGCCATCAACTATTACACCTTTGTTGAATATCATGTGAGTTGCTATGCATGTTCGTCTTGTCTGAAGTAAGGGTGATTTATCATGATTAAATGGTTTGAGTATGCATATTGTTAGAGAAAAACATTGGGCCGCCAACCAAAGCCATGTATCATGGTGGAAGTTTCTGTTTGGACATTAATCCTCAATCTCTTATGAGAATATTATCTATTGTTGAATGCTTAAGCATTAAAGAGGAGTCCATTATCTGTTTTCTATGTTGTCCCGGTACGGATGTCCTCAAGTTGAGATTTATCAAAAACGAGAAATCAAATGCGATCTATCTCCTTGGACCTTTGTACAGGTGACATAGAGGTACCCCTTTGTGACACTTGGTTGAAACATATGTAATGCGATGATAATCCATGGAAATCCGAGCTAATTAGGACAAGGTGTGAGCACTATTTGTATTCGATGCATGAGGCTTGCAACTTATAGGATGTTTTATGCATAACACATATGAATTATTACTACCGTTGACAAAAAAAATTCTATGTTTTCAAAATAAAAAGCTCTAGCACAAGAGTAATCCCTGCTTCCCTCTGCGAAGGGCCTTTCTTTTACTTTATGTTGAGTCAGTTTACCTACTTCTTTCTATCTTAGAAGCAAACACTTGTGTCAACTGTGTGCATTGATCCTTACATACTTGCTTATTTGCACTCATCATATTACTTTGTATTGACAATTATCCATGAGATATACATGTTGAAGTTGAAAGCAACTGCTGAAACTTATATCTTCCTTTGTGTTGCTTCAAAACCTTCTACTAAGAATCTATTGGTTTATGAGTTAACTCTTATGCAAGACTTATTGATGCTTGTCTTGAAAGTACTATTCATGAAAAGTCTTTGCTTTCGGTCAAAAAAAAAAGTCTTTGCTATATGATCAGTTGTTTAGTCATTATCTTTACCATTGCTTTGAATCACTTCATTCATCTCATATGCTTTACAGTAGTATTGATTAAGATTATGATAGCAGCATGTCACTTCAGAAATTATCCTTGTTATCGTTTACCTACTCGAGGGCGAGTAGGAACTAAGCTTGGGGATGCTTGATACGTCTCAAACGTATCTATAATTTCTTATGTTCCATGCTAGTTTTATGACAATACTCACATGTTTTATATACACTTTACATCATTTTGATGCATTTTCCGGCACTAACCTATTAACAAGATGCCGAAGCGCCGGTTCTCGTTTTCTGTCATTCTTGGTTTCGAAATCTTACACATGAAATATTCTCGGAATTGGACGAAACAAAAGCCCACGGTCTTATTTTCCACGGAGCCTTCCAGAACACCGAAGGAGAGACGGAGAGGGGCCAAGGTGGCCCCACACCCTAGGGCGGCGCGGCCAGGAGGGGGGCCCACCGACCTGTGGGGTGGGCCCCTCGGGCGCCCTCTGACTCTGCCCCTTCGCCTATTTATTTTCTCCGTCGCGAAAACCCTAGTACCGAGAGCCACGATACGAGAAAAGTTACTGTGACGCCATCGCTGCCAATCCCATCTCGGGGGATTCAGGAGATCGCCTCCGGCACCCTGCCGGAGAGGGGAATCATCACCGGAGGAATCTACATCATCATGCCCGCCTCCAGATTGATGCGTGAGTAGTTCATCCTTGGACTATGGGTCCATATTATTAGCTAGATGGTTGTCTTCTCCTCTTGTGCTATCATGTTTAGATCTTGTGAGCTGCCTATCATGATCAAGATCGTCTATTTGTAATGCTACATGTTGTGTTTGTTGGGATCCGATGAATATGGAATACTATGTCAAGTTGATTATTGATCTATCATATATGTGTTTTTTATGATCTTGTATGCTCTCCGTTGCTAGTAGAGGCTCTGGCCAAGTTGATACTTGTGAGTCCAAGAGGGAGTATTTATGCCCGATAGTGGGTTCATGCCTCCATTGAATGCGGGACGAGTGATGTAAAGTTCTAAGGTTGTGGATGTGCTGTTGCCACTAGGGATAAAACATCAATGCTTTGTCTAAGGATAGTTGTGTTGATTACATTACGCACCATACTTAATGCAATTGTCTGTTGTTTGCAACTTAATACTGGAAGGGGTGCGGATGCTAACCCGAAGGTGGACTTTTTAGACATAGATGCATTCTGGATAGCGGTCTATGTTCTTTGTCGTAATGCCCTAAGTAAATCTCATATTAGTCATCATGATATGTATGTGCATTGTTATGCCCTCTCTATTTGTCAATTGCCCAACTGTAATTTGTTCACCCAACATGCTATTTATCTTATTGGAGAGACACCACTAGTGAAATGTGGACCCCGGTCCATTCTTTTACATCTGAAATACAATCTACTGCAATCTCTGTTCTCTGTTGTTCTTCGCAAGCAAACATCATTCTCCACACCATACGTTTAATCCTTTGTTTACAGCAAGCCGGTGAGATTGACAATCTCACTATTAAGGTTGGGGCAAAGTATTTTGATTGTGTTGTGCAAGTTCCACGTTGGCGCCGGAATCCCTGGTGTTGCGCCGCACTACACTCCTTCACCAACAACCTTCACGTGGCCTTCATCTCTTACTGGTTCGATAACCTTGGTTTCTTACTGAGGGAAAACTTGCTGCTGTACGCATCACACCTTCCTCTTGGGGTTCCCAACGGACGTGTGCTTCGCGCGTTATTAGAGGGTCCCTTCATCGTGAGCAAGGCGGTAGGCAATGATTCCTACTATCTCATAGATAGATACCCAAGAGGCTAAGAAAAACAAGTCGAACAAAACTGACGAGGAGACTAAACGTCCCTGGAATGTCAACTTGCTTCGCCCATTCTATACTTGAGAGCTGGAATGTATGTATCCCTTGTACTCCTTTTGTAAGCTATGAAAAAGCAACCGCGAAGAGCGCCGATTTCAACAAGTTTTTCGCGTACTCTATTGCTTTCGCCGATTGGCTTGCACCCTCTCACGCGGCCGGCTCAGAACCGTGATCCGGTTTCCCGATAGCCGGCTCCCGATCCAGCTACAGACCGCAACCCGGCTGTCCGGCTGGCGGGGGTAAGTGCTTAAGGAACCGGCACGCGAAAGACGGCTAAGGGAAAGAGTGAAGGCGAATTGACTCTTGTACAACTCTTCATAAAAGTGCCGGACTGTCGAACTCAGCTCGTTCGACTGAAATACTACCGGCCTCACCCAGCGGCACGCTCTTGATCCGGCGACGGACCGCAAGTCGGACGTACGATCGGCAAGGGCAAAGCCAAAGAGTGGGGCGGATGGGAAAAAGCGAGCGAGCCGGAAGAAAGCGAGCCGGCACACAAATGATTAACAAACACATTAAAGTGTGACTTAATAAAAGGATAATAACATTGTCTTACATATGCACCCGGCATCCCGGGGATTTAACAAACTGTTTTGCAAAAGAAAATTCACATGCAGATAAATTTAAGCGCCGGCTGGATCAGGACCAGCCGGAGGAGCGTTTGCAGAGCCGGCCGCCGGGTTCGCCTCTGGCACATCCGGTGTGTCCTCTGCCTCATCGTCCTCGGGCTCCTCCTCCTCGTCATCCGAAGAAGGCGGATTTGGATCCGTGATGAAGATGCCCTTGTCGACGAAGTCGGCGATGGCGCAGGCGCGGGCAAGCCGGGCGGTTTTGTTTTCCGCCGGAAGCTTGTCCTCCACGTCGGCCCGCCGGTACTCCAGCTGGTCAAGGCTGACCTCGTTGTACCAGGAGAGCACGAAGGAGAGCGCCATGTCGGCTCCGGCACGCGCGGCGGACTCTTTCCAGTCGAGGAAGCGGTCGGGCGCCTTCCCGAGCCAGGCGATGAGGTTGGCAAGGTCCTTCGGCAGCGTCTCCGTTGGCCAAAGCAGCCGGATCAGCTCCTCCACCGCCTTCCTGAGCTCCCAGCCAAGCATGGTAATCGGCTCGACGCGAGCGGCCATGGACACCAAGTAGTCGTCCATGGAAAAGCAGTCGGAGCTTTGCTCGCCGGTAGCCTCCCTCCGGGCATCCCGCGCCCTGCCGGCTGCCGCTAGTGCCGCCGCCTGCGCCTCAGGAAAGGCCGCTGCAGAAAGAAAGCATGTTAGAGATTTTTTCGAAGATCCGGCTGACCACAGCCGGCAGATCCCTGCCGACTGTACTCAACCGCAAGCCGGGGAAAGGACAGAAAAATGCAAAATTTCGAAGTCTAAAAAGAAGACTGGCGGCAGCCGGCAAGAACTGCCTGCCCCCAGCCTGAAGATGGAGATAATCGAAGTCTAAAGAGAAGACTGGCGGCAGCCGGCAAGAACCGCCTGCCCCCAGCCTGAAGATGGAGATCTCGAAAACTAAAAAAGTGGTTTCAGCTGCCGGCTACCAACCTAAGCCGGCAGCCGACAGCCGAAAGCCGGCAAAGGGGAAAGGAAGAAAACATAAAGACTCACCTGCCAGGCCGCGGTCGAGCGCGCTAATATCCTCCACCCACCGCTTAGCGGTGGCCGACAGCTCGTTGGACTTGGTGGTCACCTCGTCCCGGAGTTGCAGCCGCTGCCGGTCCACCTCCTCCAGCCGCTTGCGCAGGTCCTCCACCTTCTCCTCCTCGACCCGTTTAAGGGAGGCGAGTTCAGTGAGGTGGTTAGCCTCAAGCCGGCGCAGCCGCGACAGCTCCCCCTCGGTCTCCTTCGCCTTGGCTGCAGCGGTCCGGACCGCCTGCTCGCTTTTAGCGCACTGGGCACGGGCGGCCCGAAGATCCTCCTCCAGTTTCGGAACCCGGGCGGCAACAGCTGCAAGCCGGCAAAAGAAGCCGTTAGCCGGATGAAACCAGATAAAAAGAAGCAAAGTCAAAAAAAGGAAAAAGTCTTACCCTTGGCGACCTCCAGCTCGCGAGCCATGTCGGCACGCTCGATCTTGGCCTTGTGGTAGCTAGCCACGAGCTGGTTGTACAAGGCGGTCCGCCTCTCCGAAACCATCTGAAGAAAACACGAAGATTAGCGTCTAGGCGAAACCCGGACCGACTCCAAGCAAGCCGGCCCATGCCTCGGAGGGCTACCAGGATAATAGCATAATTGCAAAAAATCACACAGATGAACTAACCTTGTCGGCAGCCTCCAGCCGGGCCAGGCGGACTTCGGCTTCGGTGGCTTTTGCCTTGAGATGGTTGCGGAAGCCGAAGAAGAACATCGACACGGGCGCCATGCCTGTGCGTCCATCCCTGCTGGTCACCTCGCAAGTGTCCGCCTCGTGCCAAAGCTTCTCCATGGTGCCGGCCGAGCCAAGGCTGGAGTCGGAGGCGGATACCACGTTGAGCAGCGAGGTGGCCTTGGAGACATGCAGGCCTTGGGCCAGCTCCGCCGGGTCCTTCATCACCAGCAACGCCTGAGCATCGGCGCCAACCGAGCGCGCCGGCTCCTACCCCGCTGGCTCCTCCCTCGCCAGCTCCGAAGATGGAGGCGGCACGGCCAAGGCAGTCGGCCCGGTAGGGACGGCAGACCCTGGCGCAAGCGGCGCCTCGTCCGAACTTGCGTCCAGGGCGACGACGTCAGACGTGGCCCCGCCGACTCCGGCCGCAGGCGGCACGGCCCCGCCGGGTGCACCTCTGCCGGCTCCGGCCGCAGGCTCCAGAAGCCGAGCGCGGCGCGGGAAAAGATCGCCAAGGGTCGGCTGGCCGACACGGCGAGCCGGCTCACTTCGCGAGGCGGAGCCGGGCGCATCCGAGGAAGGTGCAGCTGAAGAGCCCGCCCCCGCAGCAGGCGGCGTGGTCACAGGTGGCACAACAACAGACGGCGTGCACGACGGTGGGAGTCGACCGAGAGCCGCCGCCCTTGGAGAATTTTATAGCAGCCCTAGTCGACCAAACAAGAAAAAGATAAACAAAAAGAAGGAAAGAAAAGGAATCAAACAACGAGTGAAAGAGACTCACCCGGCCGCTTTTGGAACCTTCTTGGGCCCCATCCGGCGCTGCTTCTTCACCTTCGCCTCCAGCGCGACCGTGGACCGCTCGCTGGCCCGCTTCTTCCCCTTGGGCGCGGACGAGGAAGTCGCCGAGGTGGAAGGCGGCCTAATCGACACGGGCACCGCCCGGATCGGCGCCGAGGCGGATGTCGCCTCCCCCTCCTCCTCCTGCTCCTCCTTCGGCTGGTGCGAAGAGGGCGGTGGGTTGTGCTCCCCCTGGCCGGCTTGATCAGCCGCCTCTGGGCTCTCATCATCGCCGGCTTGGTCAGCCGGATCGACATGGTCCGGCGTCCACCGCTTGCGCTCCAGATCGCCATCTTCAACCCTCTGGTGGTTGAAGAGCTGTGAACAACAGAAAAACAGTTAAGTACAAGTTGGCCACGTAGCCACAAGCCGGCATCCGGCCAATAAGCAAACAAAACTCACCATAGGCGGCATCTTCAACCCCTAGCCCCAGTTGTCGGGCAACTTCGCCTGGGAGATGAAGTTTACCCTCGAGGCGACCTGCGCCTTGTTCAGCTCCACCTTGGACGTCCGGGTCGGGTCAAACTGACCAGACATATGGCAGATCTTGTGGCAGCGGGACTGCAGCGGCAGCACTCGGCGGGAGGTGTAGCAGCAGAGAAGGTCGGTGGCGCACAGCCGGCCCCCGCCAGTACAGTCCCCAAGAAAATCCCAGAGGAGGTTTACCTCCGCCTCCGGGTCGGCCGACCTGGCGTTGTGGCCCCAGTTGATTCGGCCGATCGGCGGAACCGGGTTGTACTCCGGCAAGTTGATCCGGTCGAACGCCGGGTTGTCGTTCCGCACGTAGAAGAAGGACATCTGCCATTGCTTCACCGAATCCACAGTCGGAATCTTCGGGAAGGGCGTGCCCATGCGGGAGTAGATCGAGGCGGCGCCGCAGGCTCGCATCTGGCCGTCGGTGGTCTGCGTCTTCAAGTAGAAGAGCCGACTCCAGAAATCCACGTCCGGCCACAAGCCGGCGTAGCCCTCCATGAAGGCCACGTAGCAACTCAAAGAAACAAAATCGTTGGCCGGTAGGTCGTGCGGCTACAGGCCAAAGAAATCAAGAAACTGCCGGAAGAAGGGCGGAGCCGGCAGGCCCAGTCCCCGGTCGAAGTGCGCCCCGAAGACGACACGCTCGCCGGGTTCCGGAGTCGGCTCCACCTCATCTCCCGGCGCCCGTGTGACCACCTCCGCCGGAATCCGGCGAAGGCGAACGAGACGAGCGATGTCCTCCTCCTTCATGTAGGAGCCCTCCCATGATCCGCTTGGGGGAGCCATGGCCGAGGAGGAGGAGGAGGAAGAAGAAGAAGACCAGAAAAGCTCGAACGGCGAAGAGGAGCCGCTCGACGGCGACGAACGCGGCGGCGTAGGGCGTACCGTGGAGACGCGGGGACCCGTGGCGCCGGATTGACGAAGGTACGGCTGCGGATCAACGGAGGAGCCTGGCCGCAGCTGCTCGCCGGAGTTCGCTAGGAGGTCGCCGAGGAAATCGCGTGGGCGCAGGAACTTGGCTCGAGCGAGGAAGAGAAGGCGTGGGCGCAAAGAAGAAGTGGGCAGGACGGCCGCCTCGGTACCGCCCCGCAGGCATTTATAGCCTCCTGCCACGCGCGGTTGGCGGCCAAGTGGCGATCGTGGGCCACGATCCCGGATTCATTGCGCCATAACTTCCCCCACTACCGCTGCGGTTACTGGAAACGGCCACACCACGTCACCCACGACCGCAAAGGATCCGGAAGGTACAATGATGTGACCAGTCGAAACGGCAGCCGCAGTGTTGTCAGAGGCCATCAAGTCGGGCGCAAGGCCCAAGGCGGCGGAGACTCCGGCGCGCCCAAGCCGCAGCCGGACGTTTTCTCCCAATCCGGCCCCAAGCGCTATTGACAAGGCGGAACAGCCTCCAACACTTGAAGATTGTAAAAATACACACAACAAGCGGCGTCCGGCTCGAGAGCAGTCGGACGAAGCAAGCTGAATGAGGGTGTAGCCGGCTGAATGAAAATTCTCAGCCGGCCCCTCGAGTGCTTCTCAAATACAACCTGCGAGATCAAAGACTAAGGGACAGGAAAACCTGCCCAGGTCCTTCTTTACGCAGGACCTTGCCAGCTTCAGGGGCTAATATCGGGGGGAAGACCCCGGGTAGGGCAAAGGACTGAGAACAGTCGGCTCAAGGCCTGTCGGCCCGCGGCAAAGGCCGGCTGAGGAGCAGCCGACTGGAGCCGTGGCCGACTGCATTGGGAGCCGGCCGGTTCAAAGTCCACGCTGGTCTAGCCATAGCCGATTGCGCTGTGGCTGGGCCGGCTTCAACTTGCCATATCCGGCTGGGTTTGAATCTCCCTGACCAGCTCCGAGCTGGTGAGCCTTGCAGGAGAAGGAACTGGGAAGGCGATCCGGCTCCTAAAAGTCCACGATGATCTCATCTTCCCTAAAGTGCGGGGCACTGTAGAGCAACAATGCCTCTCGCTCGACAGGCCATCATGGCTCACGCCGCGCCGTACGGCTACAGGCCATCGATGGCGACAGGGACACCTCCTCTCCATACCGCTGACTTCGGCCGGTGACAAGACAAGGCTTCCACGTCCAACGGCTCCTGACAGCGGCGCCTCGGGAAGGAGCGGGAAGCCGGAGCCGGCAAGCCGGCCTGTAGGTCATAGGGACTTCTCTGTAAAGTGCTAGCTCCTATATAAGCTGCACTACCCCCTCTCGTGCGGGGGACGATCGATCATTCTTTACTCATTCTAGTCTTAGCGCTGCCCTGTGAGAGAAACCTTCGTCTACCTTAGCCTCCCAGGAGCAGCCGGATACAGCTCTAGGAGCACCATTGTACTGTGTTATAGCTTATACAATCATAGCAAGAGTAGAGGTGTTACCTCCACAGGAGGGCCTCGAACCTGGATACGTCGCCGTGTCGCTCGTGCCCATACCCGCATCCGGATACCGCCGTAGAACACACTAGGAACCACTCTCATTAGCCACCCTATGGCATATGCCGTGACGATACCACGACAAGAGGTCTGACGAACCGAGTGCCATCGGACTCCGTTGTTTAGTGTTTACCGGCCAGGGAAAAAATCCATAAGCCAGACAAGAATTTTACAATTATTGCCAAGCCTTTGAGCTTTAAAAAGAAAAGGAAAGGGAAAAGGCCAACAATTCAAACCTTAACTTGCACGATGAGCCTGTCTATTAGTCTATACATCTCAATCTCTTGCCTCCCATGAATCTCAATCCTCTGGAATATCCGCATGTTGGGGCTTTTCGGCTGAGAAGATACCGAACAGAACAGAGCATGCACCAACCCCGCGCTTAGCGTTCCGCCCCGGAAACGCCGCCGCTGCCAAGCCCTCCCCCATCTCCTCCCCCGCCCTTCCTGTCCTCCCCCGGCGCCCTGGCCCTAGCTGTCGCTCCCCGTGGGCGATAGGAGGACCCCTCGGTACCCAACTCCTCCTGACCCTGTCCTCCGCCCTCCCCTGCCACAACCGTCGGCGCAGGCCGCTAGGCAAAGCCCCGTGCGGTGCCGGTGGCAGCGGTGATGCTCCTCCCCACGCTTCTGGAGGGGGAGCGCGGGGCTCCCTCGGCCGGCGGCGGTGCTCCTTGGTTCCGGCGGCGGCAAGGCTCCTTGGGCTGCGCAGCGCCGGGCGGCGAGCTGGTGATAGCATCGGCGGTTGGCTGCGTGGTGGCGCCTATTGGTGCCCTCCCGGCCCAGATCCGGGCCCTTTGGGCCCATCTGGGTCCCGTTGGGCCAGTTCCGAGCGGAGCTTCCGCTTCCGGTGGGCACGGGAGGTGGCTGGAGCGGAGCATGGTTGGGGTGGCGACACGTGTCCTGCAACATCTCGACGGGGGCTTCACGAGCACGGGCTAGGTGGGTCTGTGCTCGGCCGGGCCAGGTGGGCCTATGCCCCACATCGGCATGTCCGGACTGGTACCACCGCTGGCGGTGGAGGTGGTTCGCTCCAGCGTGTGCAATACCTCGACATTCCTCGGTTTTTGGATCCTTCTCGGTCCTTCTGGCTTTGGTTCGTTGGTCGTGGCTAGACGGCGATGGTTTCCCTATGGCCGTGGTGGCGCAAGTTGGTGGGCGGTGTGTCTAGTGGAGCACGATGAAGGGTCCGGGTAGGGTTGCGAGGGTCGGGAGAAATCTCTGTCGGTCTGGCCAACACCGACGCGGTGACGCCTACGGGCGCCATCTCCCCTTCCTGAAGGGCGTCGGGTGAAACCTTCCTCCCTTGTCCCTGGAATAGTCCGGGCAGCAGCGTCGTCATCGTTGCATCCCTTCTTGGAGGTGATGCTTGGTACGCAGGGCTTCAGTGTGTTAGGAGCGTGGTGGGAATTCTCCGGAGGGCACAACGGCTATAGGGCATCTTCGTTTTCGTCGATCCAACCTTGTCGACCTTTTTTTTTTCTTTTGTGTTTTCTTTTGGACGTGCTTGTGCTGATGCCCAACAGTTATACCTTGTGACAGTTGTATTGTGTAGTTGCTATATTAATAAAGAGGGACGAAAGCCTATTTCAAGGATGAAAATCTGCCTGTTTCCCTCGTCGGAAATGTGAGCCTCTTCGCCCTGATGGAAACTTAATATCGATGGCAAACGTTGCATCTTGCAAGCTATATGTTACAGAGAGAAAAGATATCATTCTCTATGGTACTACTAATTAAGCTGTGTGACCTTTATAATTATGACGGTATTATCGTGGAGGCCAATACCGTGCGATGGTCGTATGTACTAATGTACTACGAACTGGTGACAAGTTCCCAAGATTCCAACGCATATTCGGATCTTCAAACATATTTTTCATTTTCCGTTGATTTTTTTAAAATAAGCTGGCTAGTAATGCCTACTAATCTATGGCGGCCATTTCCGCAAAAAAAAAAACGTAATGCCTACTCCCTCTGGTCTCTTTTAATTGACTCGAATTTAGTACAACTTTGTATTAAATTTGAGTCAATTAAAAAGGAACGGAGGGAGTACTAATCTCACATTGATCTAATGTCACGTCTGCTCTTGCTGTGGTTGGCCGGACGAGTTGCAAATTGCAAAAGGATAATCAGAGAGGGAGAGTGAGGATACAAGTAAACGATTTAGATTGTACAGCGGGGGGTAAAGCTTTTGCGTGGGAGCAACTAACTATTCCACATTTTGCCTTTCAGTAAGCAATCCTTGCAATTTTTGTAACTTTTTCACAGGTCTGGTAGACAACATATGTTCAATACTGAAAACCGGATATTCTTTGACTCTTAGGTGCAAATGCACCTTTTGCATAAAAAATCATATTTTAATATGTTTAAAAAATCCGAAAAAATATCTGGGGTACGTCTAGACATTTTATGTTCACACATAAAATTTCGCGAAAAAATGATATTTTTATGGCCTGTGTTAAAAAGATAATTTTTGTGCTTCAAAATAGGTTATGATGAAACATTGTTTTGTCTTTTTTTTACATAGAACACACAAAATGTATTTTCACCACCAAATTTTGTGAGCGACCATGGAATGTTCCGATGTACACCTGAATTTTTTTTCCAGAATGTTTCACATTTTAATGTGGATTTAAAATATAATTCTCGTAATAGGGGCATCTAGACCTATGAGCCAAAACACATTATCCACAACTGACAACAATCAATCATGCAGTCATGGTCTTAAAGTGAAAGGTGGCAATGGTATAATCGTTGATCCCAGAACAAAATATGTCTACCAAAGACCATGATCAGGTTCACATTCATCGCGGTTTCACGGCCTGTGTATAATTACCTCTGTCCTCTGTAGAAGAGTTCACCTCTAGATCCATGAGGCATTCTAGTTGAGTTTGCATAATGTCCTATTATATTCTTTCTTTTCTTAGGAATGCAATTATTTATATGTATAAAGTAATAAAGAAGATGTATTGGATGCAAAGGCCGGGGCTATATCTCCGTTCCAGAAAAAATATAGCTTAACTCTGTATAACAAAATAAAAGATATATTTGAAATATTTCTCAATCTCCCACGGTGGGATTAGTCGTGTACTCCGTTGACCTGTCCTTGACTCCTTGGTCCCGAGGGAGATGTAGAAGAGGTCATGGACGTCCATGAAGAAACCCATCCGAGCAGGGATATTTTTTTTTACAACAATCACCATGAACACTAGTAGGAAAATCTGTAAATGTGACATTATGTTGGTGGTTTGCCAACAGTGGCGTTTCAAAAAAAATCCAACGCCACCAATATTTGGCTACCGTTGGTGCGTCAGTTTGGTGGCAACACCATTGTTAGTGTTAGGTGTGCCTAGGATAACGACCCATCCACAAAATACTGGTGGTTCGGCGAGGCCACCAGTAACACTCGTATCCGTGGCGTTGGGCCACACCACCGGTATTTTTTGGGTTGGACCCGCAATCCCTATACCGGTGACCACACAACTAACCCAAGCGGCCCGTCACAACCGTCTTCCCCCAAACCCTATCATTCCACTCCCCGCCATCCTCTCTCCTCATTTACCTAACGTGTGTTTTTTGGTGCGCAAACTATCCATGCAACGTAAGTTTGCACTTTAATGCAATAACCAGAGACAGTTTGTCATTCCAGATGCATGGGCGGTCATACAACTTTGATGTGCGGAAATGTTGATAAAGAATAGCTTGGGAGGGTGTCGGATGGAACCGGTTCATGACGCCGAACCGTCTCAATGAAGTTGAGATGCTATAATTTTCCTTGGACGAAGGAGAGGTGCCAAAGATAAATATTCTGATTTTCAACACTGTTGGCGAGGAAGATGAGGATGGCGAGGAAGGCGGGGAAATTAGCGAGGATGGTGGTCGTGAAAGCGAGAAAGAAGTCCCCATCGAACATATCTTTATTGCCTGACGTTTCAACCTTACTGAAGGTGAGAAAGAACTACTGTTAGTACTCAGACCCCTCCCCCACCCCACCCCACCCCACACACACACCACCACCACCACGACATATGTATGTCGGGGCGCCATTTGTGACCCACATGAATAAAACATATTTTGAAATTCACAAAATAGTACTCTCCCAAAATGTAAGGCGCCTAAGAATTAGGCAAAATTTAACATTTTTTAAGTTTGACCAAGTTTATACACATAAATATGAACGTTTAGAATACTTAATCAATATCATTAGATTCATCATAAAGTATATTTCTTAATGTGTCCATTCGATATTGTCGTTGTAAATATTTTTCCCTAAATATTTGGTTAAAGTTAGTAAGATTTGACTTTTGACTAGTCCTTAGATATCTTCTTTCTTTCTTTCTTCCTAGTTTGCGTCCTATAAATTACCTATGAAGGTGGCTTCATCCACTCGTTGTCCTAAGAAGGTTTGGTTAGACTACGGGTTCGGTATTGCGAGACCAACACCATCATGTACACGACGAAGGATGCCCGCCTCTCCTTCAGAGTTACCGGGTGAAAGAACTTCATTCAGAAAGAGCAACAACTACAACTTGGACAAGATTTGCTCATAACTCCTACAGCGCACTGGCTGCCTCTAATCTTCGCCAAGCACCAACAAAATGATACTCTTTATTTTCTTTGATGCACGATTTGTTTGTTTTAATGTGGTGAACTAAATTAGCTAGTTAATTTCAATCACTATGTGGAACCAATTCAGCCTAGTTTCGATCTATGAGAGAATCCACTATATAGTTTTGATGTCCTTAGCGCTGGTATATAATAAGCAAAGGGTGCCATATGGAAAATATTTTCGCTTCCGCGGCAGTCACATATTTGGCAGCATATTGGCGGGATGGCACATCCATGCCATCAATGGCAATTTTGCAATGCCACCAATTAGCCTTTTTCTAATAGTGCAAGTGGTGTCACTATCGGTATGGTGTTTAAGGCTGTCGCAATGTGCGAGGCACTAGAGTTTGCGCAATGCAAGGAGGAAACCCACCCCCTCCTGCATGTTCGTGGCTTCCAACGGCGGTGAGGCAAACAGAAGTAGAGGAAACCGGGGCTATGGTTTCGCAAGACCCCTCCCCCCCCCCCCCACACACACACACACACAAGGGAGTTACTCAAGAGAACTTTTTCCTTCATGCGTTCCATAAAATCCATGGCAAAAAATAATGAAACAATAACTAAGAGGAGGTATTGACTTATGAACCCCCACCAATAACTAAATCCACGACAAAAATTATGGAACAGAGGAAGTAGGTATTAGGAGGAGATATTTACTTATGAACCCCATCTATCCATAAAGGAATAATCCCACGGTACCGTGACGCATAAGATAACAACTCGCTGTATAATTAGGAAAAATATAATTAATCTTGACATTTTCTCGCAAGCTTGCTTTCTGGCCATACAATTTGCTTCCTTTGGGAGTTAACCAAGACGTCATTCCGATATTTTTTGTGTGCAATTCCATATTAAAACATGAAAGTCAAACCTGATAAACTTCAACTTGGCATTCATTAATCATTCTTATAATATAGATCAACATAGAATTGTGGCAATGTACCTACCGTACAGTATCTTATACTAATTAATGGCAACTAGCCATGTCCGGATTGGCATATCCGTACCATATGTCCTATATAGAGGCACCATCGGTACGGAAGAAAACACACAAATACAAGAGAAGGAACTAGAAGCTGAGAGAGAGAGAGAGAGAGAAGCTTAATAATCGTCCATGTTGGGTGAACAACTCAACGTGTTGAAATCACTGGACGGCGCTAGGACGCAATGGTGCCACTTCATGGCCATCGTGATCGCCGGTGATTGCGATCGAAAACTTTGGACACGAGGGAGATGCAGAAGGCAACGACGATAGCCATGAAGTGGTACTACTGTGTCTTGGCGCCATCCAGCGCGCTTAGGGCCGACGCAACGTGCGAGCCACGAGCTTGCTATGTTGCCGTAAGTTTGCATTGTTCCGTACAATTTGTTCCCTTCAGGTATATTTCGATACATTTATTTGCATATATAGTTCTACTGAACATGAAAGTCAAACCCGATAAACTTCTTTTTTTGGGAAAAAAATCAATAATCCTTCTAATAACAGATCAACATGAAGTAGATACAATGCACCTGCCGTACATATGGTATTTTATACTTTTGCAGCTAGCCATGCTCGGGCGTGTGTTTCATCGACACCGGCATCATTCCAGTCACGCAGAACTACTACTAACGCGTGAAGATTCTCGAGACGGCGTCGTACGCAAAGAAGCTCTGCATGTTGCCTTGACCACGGCCGGTATCGGCCTGCCGCCTGCCCATGCAACTTCGCGGTCTGAGAAAAGATACGCTGCACCTCCGAAGCCGCCATGGCCGTGCTGGGAAGCTATAGGGCTGCATCACCTCTCCCGGGATTTCGGATCGGGCGGTTACTGCATTGCATAGCATTAGTTTATTCCCATACATTAGGAATGTAGTATGGCCTACCATACAATCAGCAAATGCCATTATTCGGTTACCCAGTTGGCTGATGTACTACATACTATTTCCCAAGATCGAGCAGCTCTATGATTATCTGACTGGTTGCAACTTGCCACTTAGGACTTTGAATCAAAGAACCTGCAAATTTCAGAGATGGAACGGAAACAATGGGATAACACATGAAAATACATGACGGTTTAACCATCTCGGCAAAATATATCAACTGAAGCTCCATGAATGTTGGTATTGGGAAATAGAAAAGGCTAGTTGGCACAATTAAAACAAAGAGTGGACCCTAACAAAAAAATCGGTAACACATAGAGCCCCCCTTTTTTTGAAGAATTCAAAAAAATAACAGTTTGAATTGCGTTGCCAAATATAAGGTATTTTCAGTGGAGATCTTGCACGTTGGTAGAGTACAACATTGTGTACATCTAGGTACTTTTTAAGATTTGTTGAAGCATTAAAATTATTCAAAATTTTGAAAAAAAAAGCTCCATAGAGCTCGGGCTTATATGCTCTCTCATCTTTTATTAGTCCCAACTTATATTGAAAATGGCTGCACGCGAGCAAAATGAAAAATAACAAGAAAGAATAGGAAGGAAAGCATGTCTCAATACAAAATTCCCACACAGACTAGAGAAGCTGGTAGTTTGCTGAAATTATTCAACACAAACATTTCATATTGTATCGTTCCAAACTTTACGATATGCTTGTTCCGTACGCGATCAAGAAAAATCGGTAAGGGAAAACCTATCTACAACCAGTTCAAGTAAATAAGATGTACTACAAAGTACAAAATGGGCACAAGTTGGCAAGATGGGCATATTCGGATCTTCATTTATTTTATCTTCCGTTGAGAAGGTTTGAAATTAGCTACAGTACTAATAAAATCTTCTGTGCTCTCACGTTGATTAGTATGAGCACTGAGCTGTGATTCGCTGGACGGGATGCAATTTGCAAAGGAGAAAACAGAGGGAGGGTGAGGAACTGAGGATGCAGGTCATTGATTTAGACAGTGCGGACTGGGTACGACTTTCAAGTATTTTTTTTTTTTAGAAGGAATAGCTGCGATTTTATTACGACAGGTCCAGTACAAGCTGGTTCCTAGTACACATATAGGAACAACACCATTCCACACATTACAAAGTTTATTAACGCAGCCTTCCTTAGCCAGCAGATGCGCCACCTTGTTCGCTGGACGCCGCACCGCTCTAACAGAAGAATCGCCAAAACTCCGCAAAAGGGACTTGATCTCTTCGACCAATGGTCCGTGAACTGATCGATCCTTCTCGTCCCGCAAAAGCTTCGCCGCCACCCCTGTACTATCTGTTTCCAGAATCACCCTTGATACCGGCATATTCAGAGCAAGTTTAAGACCCAACCGACATGCTTGTAGCTCAGCTTCTTCAGCGTCCAAAAGGTGAGGGAAAAAATTGCATGCTCCACCCACGAAGCTTCCATGGTGGTTTCTGATAACCACGCCGCCTCCGCCATATGCGTCTGAAGCTCGATAAGCACCATCAGTATTGATCTTCACCCAATCCCAGTCCGGCTTGAGCCAGTGCTCATTCAATTTAACCGAGACGGAGGGCGCCAAGGTCTGGACACTCTTCCGCTCCTCAATGCCTGCAACAGTACGTGTCGCCACTGACTTTGGGTCCGCCAACTTCTGACTCTCTCTTGCATCATTCCGAGCCTGCCAGAGATTATACAACATGGTGATCATAAGAGCTACATCGTCACTCAAAGCCTTACCGATCCAGTCCAGGTGCTAGCCCTTAAGATCCGAATGGTGTTGAAGCAATTTTGGTGGAGTAGCTAACTGATGCTGTGATAGCTCAAACAGGCTCAACCATGCGTACGGCTTTCAAAGCTGACCTGCGTGCTTTGCTGCTAAATCTGCATTTGTTTAGTTTTAGTTTTTAGCTACTCGGAGCACCGGTGGAAAAAGGGGCTTTGGTCGCGGTTGGCAACTGCCATTAGTCGCGGTGGCGCAACCGCGACCAAAGTAGCGCGACTAAAGGCCCCCCCCCTTTAGTCGCGGTTCCTTACGAACCGCGACTAAAGGCCCGTCCACGTGGGCCGCAGGCGAGCGCCAGGGCGGAGGACCTTTAGTCGCGGTTCTTCTGGCCAACCGCGACTAAAGTGTCAACACCCGGATTTTTAAGTCCAGATGCCTATTATGCCATACATCGCAATCCCAGGAATATTGTTGTTGCGAGACATAATAGTTGAATATCATAGAGTCATCATTTATTACAACACATAATCGTCTTACAAAGGTAGATCACATGATCCAAAATTACAATAGTAGTTGATCTATCGATCAACGAACATCACAAATAGCGGAAGCGAAGTAGTAGTGGCTATCTAATCCACAGGCCAACGCTTGACGTCAGGAGCGGTCCTAGTTGTCGTAGACGTCCTGCTGTCCATCCTCCTCGTACTGCTGTTCACCTTCATAGTCTGGCCATTTGAATAGCCAGGGACAAAGCCATGAGTACTTTTAAAGTACTCGCAAACTAATACTAGTGTAAGCACTATCAACTATAGTAAGGGGGTGCTAAGCTCTAAGTTTATTTGCATAAAGCCAAGTTTATTTCATAAACATTTAGAAAAGACTCTTCATTTGCTAAACTAACTCAAGTGGGAACATTAGTGTCATTCCCACAACTCTGTTGTGATTCAATTCAAAGTCACCATTCACCTTTCAAATTCAAGTCCCAAGTCATATGTCACAGTTTTGAAAAATGGTCTGATGACGGAACAGTATGGCCTTCCCAACCGTCCATAACCGTGGACACGGCTATCCGAATAGTTCTACACTCTGCAGAGGTCGTACACTTGTGCCACAATATTTGCAATAATCCGTCAGGGTTAACTGGCCCTGATTTACCATACTCCGTATGCGGACTACCAACCATAACCTTTCACTTACATACTCTAGTATAGGCACCTCTCCCCATGAGCTTGGCCTCCCGGTGAAAACCGCGAGTCAACCCGGGAACCGCACGGGGCTTGGGCCGGACATTCACCTCATTCCACGTCATATCGCATCGTTTTGTTTGTTGTGGAGGCAGCCCTCGGCCTAACCCCGATGACGCTTGTTAGAGGGAACCCATACTAAAGCACATAAATTTCTAGTTAAGCCCTTACCCATATTGGGTATTGTGGGGGTACTTTCAAATTGGAATGGTATCGCATCCGAACCCAACCATCAGTTTTGTAAAATTCACCAAGTCATTCACAAGTCATATTCACCTTCAAAATCTTTCAATAGAATGAATCATAATTCCAAGGTTTTCAAAGTCATTTCATTTCACATGATCCCATCTAGAGTAGTCAATTTTATTTATTTAGCAATAGCAACTAGTCATGAGGGGTGCTAACTAGCTTGTCTTGCTCTAGGCTAACTTTGATGCTCTTGTTCTACTCTATATCTAAACCAAGTGAAACATGAATCAAAAAGGTAAACTTTGATAAACAAAATTTAGAAAAGCTTGTAAAGTAAAAACTTGGGATAGGAGCATTAAGCATAAAGTAAAAATATTGGTGCCTTGCTCTTGTAGAGCTTTGCACAAGGGAACCTTGCAAGAGTGTTAGCTTGCCTTGATTGGTGAGGTGATCAAAGTTTTCTGGCTCTTCCTCCCGGTAGAATACCTCCTCCTCTTGATAGTCTCCGGTACTAGCGTCTAAAAACGAATACGAGGATACAATCACCAAACAATACTTAAGTACTCTTAATTAGCCTTAATGGCTCACTCAAATGATCTAGCATCACTACTTAACATTTATTCACAAATTATGCTAGGGTTTCTTTATTTAATATTAGGAAAATAATTTCCTCTCATTGAAAATGTGGGTTAGGGTTTATCTTTGGTTTGGAGAAATAATTTCCTCTCATTGAATCTTCTTAAAATTTAACCTTATCAAATAACCAGGGATGATCCCATGTTGACCAAGGTCAACACTTCACACTTAGTATTGGAGAGAAAGGATTTAAATGAGATTCATCATCTCATGTGATTTAAATAACCATGGCAATATTTAATACTATTTTGATTAAAATTCTATAAGTGAGCAAGTATGAACCTATGCAGTAGAGGTCATCATATTACTTCATAATCTTGAGAAAATGATTTAAATGAGGTGCTACACCTCATAGATTTAAATTCCTAAAACTTGAAATAGTTTTAAATGAGCTAGTATTGACTACATAGCCAATATTTTGATTCTAGCCCATGATCATGCAAAACAACTATGCTATATTTTTGCATAAACAATTAGATTATGTCAAATGTGATTTATTAGAGTTGGAAACAACTTAAAATCATTTATAGATAATTTCTAATATTTATTTGAAGTCAGAGAAGTATCTGTTTTGTTATTTTTATCATTTAGATTTAGTTTCGAAATTGGACATGAGGCCAGTGGCATTATTTAGATAATTTCATGAGCTTTCCAAATATATAAAATTGGTTAAATTTGGTGCAGTAGATTTCAAACTATTCAATTTTGAAGTGGGCAGCAGTATTGGATTTGAACTAAATTAATTAAACGATGTTTGAATTTGTGGGCCGCGCGGGAAAATGAGATGGGCTAAACAGATTAAACAGACTGGGCCGGCCCAACTTGCGCTGACCACGCTGCGGGCCGCCTGACATGGGGTCCCATGCGTCAGTGGCTATTAAAGGGGCGAAACGGTATGATCGACGTGATCCGTTAGATTAGAACTCGATCGGATGGCCGGGGAGCATCGTCGTCTCCGACGAGATCCCGGCGTGCTCGGTGGCGTACCTAGGGGGTCGGAGGGCGCTGTAGGTCGCCGGAGGTCGAGGGAGAGTGTCGAGGCGACGTTGGCGAGGGTGAATAGGCCCCCGGTACCGTGGCGGAGCTCGGGGTGGCGTGGATCAATGGATTGATCTGCGGCGGCTCCGGCGACTCCGAGCTTCAAATTCCGGCGATGGAGGTGCTAATCGGACTAGCTAGTGATGCGAGAAGAACCAGGGGTGAGAGGGGAGGAGAGTTTGTGAAGAAATGGTGCCCGGAGCTTCTCTATTTATAGCGGGAGAGGTAATGCCGCGGGTGCTGAGAGGGGTCGCTCATGGCGTGGCGTTTCTGGACGGCGAAGGGGCAAGCTAGGGGGCGCATGGCGTAGGCGACGGCTAGGCGGAGCTAATGAGCGTGCAGGTACGTCAGGGGAAGGACAAGGGAGTGCTGGCGATGCTCGAGTGCTCGCAGTACCGTGGCGGTAGAGCTCGGATCATTGCGATGGCTAGAGGGTTCCCGCGAGTCTATGTGGTTGTCTAGCAGGGTTCGGGTGCGGTGTAGGGCGCGCGTGTACGAGGGCAAGGCGAGGGGAGGACTGAGGCGACGACCCGGCTCGCCGCTCTGGCGTGTCCCGCGCACGGTGAGCGTGCTCACTGGCACGTACTGGACGTGTATGGGCGCGCGCGTTCTGGCCAGTAGCGTGGTCGAGCGTCGCTGGGGCGTGTACCGTCGAGGTACTGGAGGGGTATAGATGCTCCAGGACAAGGAGAGGCGCCAAGATGGTGGCCAGAGAGGAGGGTTGTGTGTGTGTGTGCATGCTCACGGCATGGTGCAGAAAAGGTGTTTCCCTCACTTTAATCGACATGAGCAAGTACATGCACCGATGCGGGGGATGCGAGGAGGTCACAATGATCACAAACCAAAAGTGGTGTAGTCCAAAATCTGGTGGATAGTAGCTAGTCTCATATTTCCAAAAAGTGGCCAGCAAGGTGTTTGATCAAATGCCCGCAAGAGAAAATTATTTAAATTTTGAAATTCTTTTTGGTGCATCTCTTTTATATAATTAGAGTGATGGAATGGTGGTGGTGGTGCTCATTTTGGTGAAGGTTTACAAGAATTCCAAAATGGGGCCATCTTCACATAGATTTACAGTCTCCACTTGTCCCTGTCTTTTTGGTCAACCTAGTCAACATTAGCAGAGATGGTCAACATGAAAGTTGTTGACCTTGACATGGTCTTGGATGACATGGTCATAGTTGACCAAGTTTAGTTTGAGAGTTGAGAAATACAGAGGGGTAAAGTGGGGAACATTTTATAAAGTGGCAACATGACCATTATCACATGTATGTTGAGTTAGAGATTTTCTTTGATTTAATTTTGGTTTCTTTGATGCAAATGTGTTTATTTATCATATATGAACATTCTACAAGCAAGAGATCAAGCAATGGTGGCCTTGGTTGAAGTTTTGTAATTTGGCATAATGTGTATGTGAGGGAAATTTGGGAATTTTCTCCCTATTTGATTTCTCTTTATTTGATTTGACTTTGGTTGACTCTAAGGTGGTTCTTATGAGTTTAGAAACATTTTAAGAGCATTGAACCCAATTCATTTGGTCTTGCTCAAAGATTTGCAAATTTGGCCTTAATACATAAGGGATGAGGTGTTAAATTTTAATAAACTTGTAAAGGGTTTATCTTGCTTCACTTGGACATGGGTTAGGGTCCATTTAGTGTTATGTTAGTTTTAGAGAGGGTTTCCCATCATTTAGTCAAGGTTTAGAGACCTAGGTCAATGTTTGGTAAAAAGCCTATGTGTCACATATGCTTTTATGCATATGTGGTATTTTATATTTAATTTGACTTGGTTTGACCCAATTGGTTTTGTTGAAATGATATATGGAGGTGATCCAACCATTCACACAAGTCCTAGGGTTAGTTTTCTTAAATTCTCATATTTACTATTTTACTCTTATATGCCTCTATGGCATTTTTAGTTTTCTTTTTATTCTTTTTGGTTTCAACCTAGAAATGATTTAAGAAGTACTATATAAGGTTTATAAAGCTTTTCCAATCCTTTAAGTAAAGTGGAAAGGTCTAGGGTAAATGTTGATAATGGTAGCCATAGGCACATATGCCTTTTCCTTATTTAATTTCCTTTTATTTTATTTTCACTAGAATGATGAGAAGAGGGGTGAGTCTTTAGGGTTTAAGATTATTTCAAATACTCATAGCAAGCAATCATGGCAATAGCACAAGAATTATGCAAGATTATTATGTATCAATCTTAATTTAATAAAAGTTTTTGTTGGTTCCAAAATTTGGAACTAGGGAATTTGTTTATTTTGTTTTAAATTTCTGGGATGTTACAAACCCTTCCCCCTTAAACAAATCTCGTCCCGAGATTTTAAGAAAAGTTAGGTTCCTAAGAGAGATTGAGCATTTTATTCACAGGAAGACATACTTGGCATGTTCTGGGGTGCTTCCTGAGCTTCAGTGGCAGTCATGTGGTACAGGTGGCCGTTGTTGCTGTTCTGGTTCCTTCTACCGGCAAAACGGCGCTGTTGCTGGGCAGGTGCAGCGGTGTTGGCGGCAATCTTGGCAAGCTTCTTGGGGCACTCATTGGAGTAGTGGCCCACAACTCCACATTCATAGCAGTTGATTGTGGACTTGTCCTTGGGGTTGACGGGAACGGTGTTGCTTCCAGTCCTCGGGCCAGTGTTGGTGTTGTTGTTGTTCCCGTTGTTGCTGTTGCTGTTGGGGTTGTTGTTGTTGTTGTGGTTGTTGTTGTTGTTGTTGTTGTTGTTGTTGCCTCCGGGCTTCGGGGGTCCTCCGTTGTTGTTGGTGTAGTTGGGGCGATTATTCTGGGCAGGGGGCTTGTTGTATCTTGGTGTGAATCCTCCAGAGGAGTTATTGCGGAACTTCTGGGTATGGTGGGGTCCATTCTGGTTCATCATTCTGCGCTTGCGGTTCTCATTGGCCTGATGCAGCTTTCCTTCCATCTGTATGGCTGAGTCTACGAGGGCTTCTAAGTCAGCGAACGGAATGTTTACTAACACGGCTTGCATCTCGTCATGCAGTCCGTTCAGGAATCTCTCCTTCCTCTTCTCATTGGTGTCGGTCTCATCTGGGGCGTACCTTGACAGAGTGAGAAACCTGTCGCGGTATTCCACTACGGACATCCTTCCTTGCTTGAGTTCACGGAACTCGTCTCTCATTTTCTTGATCAGTCCTTGGGGCACATGGTATTTGCTAAACTTCAGCTTGAAGTCTTCCCAGGTCATCATCTGTCCCGCATTCATTGCGCGGGCGCTTGTCCACCGAGGCTCGGCGAGGTCCGCGACGGTAGTGGGTGGCAAACGAGTACTTTTCTCGCGGCTTCCACTCCCGCAACTTCGAGGTTGTTCTCCATGGTCTGGAGCCAGTCATCAGCATCTAGGGGCTCCTCAGTCTTGTTGAACATCGGTGGGTTGGTGTTCTGAAAATTCTTCAACTTTGACCCAGGGTGATCATGGTTTCCGTGGCCTTGATTGTTCTGAGCTATCCGTTGCGGTGCAGCAATGTTTGCTTGGCGTTCGGCTCTCTCGACTTCCCGGTCTGCCATCATCGTCGCGCAGCAGTTGCATCATGGCATCCTGGGTGGTGTTGCGGGTTGGTGGGGCCATCTGAACATTGAGGTAGATGATAAGATAAGAGGGAAGTTTCTATGGTTTGTTTTGTTAAAGTTTTAAAAAGTTCATAATATTGAAAACTTGAGTAGTGTTGCGGGGGTAAAAACCAACAACACTTTTTTCATTCATACCAAGCATCATACATTACAAAGCTAACACACCGTTGGTTTGAAGAACCATTCATCGCTCTACGATACAAGGGGATCCCGATACAACTCACACCTACTTAAGTGCTTGGGTGATACTACTCTTCGGGGTGGAATTCCGCGTCTTCACGGGTAATGTGCTTGGCGAGAGGCGAGGGCGTTGTCCAAATCCCTGAGGGTTTTGTACTGCTCGAACTCCCGAGGTGCTTCATAGGGGTTCATCTTTGGTTGTGGTGGAGGCATGGTCATCGGTCTTCCCATGGAGTCATGTCTTGGGTAGTAGATGAAACGAGTGTTCTTGATCTTGTCCTCATTTTGTCCACACGGACGGAAAATTGCTTCTTGCATAGCTTTGTCTAGCCCTTCCTTCCAAGTGTTTCCCGTTACAGAAAACCATATGGTTTCCCATACCGGGGCATCAAGCTTCCTTCGTAGATCAGTAGAAACGTCCCACCGAGGTGGTTCTCCTAACTGAGCTTTGAGGGGTATTCAGAAGAATTCGGGATACGGGTGTCCTAGATAGTCCACTAGTTGCTTCAACTCCTTTTCAAACCTTTGGTCGCCTCCGGAACCAAGCTGATAGGACTCCCATTGGTACTCCATCTGTGAGCAATGAGGATGGGTAAGTTAATAAAGTGATCAAGTGTGCAAAATTTTATGTGCAATTCCAAAGAAAAGTAGAGCATGGATTTTTTTCTTTTTAAAAAAGATCTTAAGATAAGGGTGAGAATAAGTTTTCAGAAATATTCACTTTCTTTGATTTGAAACTAAGTTTTTCGGACGTCCATTCTAACTAGGGTCTCCTAAGGTCAAACAATGGCTCTGATACCAACTTGTCAACACCCGGATTTTTAAGTCCAGATGCCTATTATGCTATACATCGCAATCCCAGGAATATTGTTGTTGCGAGACATAATAGTTGAATATCATAGAGTCATCATTTATTACAACACATAATCGTCTTACAAAGGTAGATCACATGATCCAAAATTACAATAGTAGTTGATCTATCGATCAACGAACATCACAAATAGCGGAAGCGAAGTAGTAGTGGCTATCTAATCCACGAGGCCAACGCTTGACGTCGGGAGCGGTCCTAGTTGTCGTAGACGTCCCGCTGTCCATCCTCCTCGTATCTGCTGTTCACCTTCATAGTCCGGCCATTTGAATAGCCGGGGACAAAGCCATGAGTACTTTTAAAGTACTCGCAAACTAATACTAGTGTAAGCACTATCAACTATAGTAAGGGGGTGCTAAGCTCTAAGTTTATTTGCATAAAGCCAAGTTTATTTCATAAACATTTAGAAAAGACTCTTCATTTGCTAAACTAACTCAAGTGGGAACATTAGTGTCATTCCCACAACTCCGTTGTGATTCAATTCAAAGTCACCATTCACCTTTCAAATTCAAGTCCCAAGTCATATGTCACGGTTTTGAAAAATGGTCCGATGACGGAACAAGTATGGCCTTCCCAACCGTCCATAACCGTGGACACGGCTATCCGAATAGTTCTACACTCTGCGAGAGGTCGTACACTTGTGCCACAATATTTGCAATAATCCGTCGGGGTTAATCGGCCCTGATTTACCATACTCCGTATGCGGACTACCAACCATAACCTTTCACTTACATACTCTAGTATAGGCACCTCTCCCCATGAGCTTGGCCTCCCGGTGAAAACCGCAGTCAACCCGGGAACCGCACGGGGCTTGGGCCGGACATTCACCTCATTCCACGTCATATCGCATCGTTTTGTTTGTTGTGGAGGCAGCCCTCGGCCTAACCCCGATGACGCTTGTTAGAGGGAACCCATACTAAAGCACATAAATTTCTAGTTAAGCCCTTACCCATATTGGGTATTGTGGGGGTACTTTCAAATTGGAATGGTATCGCATCCGAACCCAACCATCGAGTTTTGTAAAATTCACCAAGTCATTCACAAGTCATATTCACCTTCAAAATCTTTCAATAGAATGAATCATAATTCCAAGGTTTTCAAAGTCATTTCATTTCACATGATCCCATCTAGAGTAGTCAATTTTATTTATTTAGCAATAGCAACTAGTCATGAGGGGTGCTAACTAGCTTGTCTTGCTCTAGGCTAACTTTGATGCTCTTGTTCTACTCTATATCTAAACCAAGTGAAACATGAATCAAAAAGGTAAACTTTGATAAACAAAATTTAGAAAAGCTTGTAAAGTAAAAACTTGGGATAGGAGCATTAAGCATAAAGTAAAAATATTGGTGCCTTGCTCTTGTAGAGCTTTGCACAAGGGAACCTTGCAAGAGTGTTAGCTTGCCTTGATTGGTGAGGTGATCAAAGTTTTACGGCTCTTCCTCCCGGTAGAATACCTCCTCCTCTTGATAGTCTCCGGTACTAGCGTCTAAAAACGAATACGAGGATACAATCACCAAACAATACTTAAGTACTCTTAATTAGCCTTAATGGCTCACTCAAATGATCTAGCATCACTACTTAACATTTATTCACAAATTATGCTAGGGTTTCTTTATTTAATATTAGGAAAATAATTTCCTCTCATTGAAAATGTGGGTTAGGGTTTATCTTTGGTTTGGAGAAATAATTTCCTCTCATTGAATCTTCTTAAAATTTAACCTTATCAAATAACCAGGGATGATCCCATGTTGACCAAGGTCAACACTTCACACTTAGTATTGGAGAGAAAGGATTTAAATGAGATTCATCATCTCATGTGATTTAAATAACCATGGCAATATTTAATACTATTTTGATTAAAATTCTATAAGTGAGCAAGTATGAACCTATGCGAGTAGAGGTCATCATATTACTTCATAATCTTGAGAAAATGATTTAAATGAGGTGCTACACCTCATAGATTTAAATTCCTAAAACTTGAAATAGTTTTAAATGAGCTAGTATTGACTACATAGCCAATATTTTGATTCTAGCCCATGATCATGCAAAACAACTATGCTATATTTTTGCATAAACAATTAGATTATGTCAAATGTGATTTATTAGAGTTGGAAACAACTTAAAATCATTTATAGATAATTTCTAATATTTATTTGAAGTCGGAGAAGTATCTGTTTTGTTATTTTTATCATTTAGATTTAGTTTCGAAATTGGACATGAGGCCAGTGGCATTATTTAGATAATTTCATGAGCTTTCCAAATATATAAAATTGGTTAAATTTGGTGCAGTAGATTTCAAACTATTCAATTTTGAAGTGGGCAGCAGTATTGGATTTGAACTAAATTAATTAAACGATGTTTGAATTTGTGGGCCGCGCGGGAAAATGAGATGGGCTAAACAGATTAAACAGACTGGGCCGGCCCAACTTGCGCTGACCACGCTGCGGGCCGCCTGACATGGGGTCCCATGCGTCAGTGGCTATTAAAGGGGCGAAACGGTATGATCGACGTGATCCGTTAGATTAGAACTCGATCGGATGGCCGGGGAGCATCGTCGTCTCCGACGAGATCCCGGCGTGCTGGTGGCGTACCTAGGGGGTCGGAGGGCGCTGTAGGTCGCCGGAGGTCGAGGGAGAGTGTCGAGGCGACGTTGGCGAGGGTGAATAGGCCCCTGGTACCGTGGCGGAGCTCGGGGTGGCGTGGATCAATGGATTGATCTGGCGGCGGCTCCGGCGACTCCGAGCTTCAAATTCCGGCGATGGAGGTGCTAATCGGACTAGCTAGTGATGCGAGAAGAACCGGGGGTGAGAGGGGAGGAGAGTTTGTGAAGAAATGGTGCCCGGAGCTTCTCTATTTATAGCGGGAGAGGTAATGCCGCGGGTGCTGAGAGGGGTCGCTCATGGCGTGGCGTTTCTGGACGGCGAAGGGGCAAGCTAGGGGGCGCATGGCGTAGGCGACGGCTAGGCGGAGCTAATGAGCGTGCAGGTACGTCGGGGGAAGGACAAGGGAGTGCCGGCGATGCTCGAGTGCTCGCGATGCCGTGGCGGCAGAGCTCGGATCATTGTGATGGCTAGAGGGTTCCCGCGAGTCTATGTGGTTGTCTAGCAGGGTTCGGGTGCGGTGTAGGGCGCGCGTGTACGAGGGCAAGGCGAGGGGAGGACTGAGGCGACGACCCGGCTCGCCGCTCTGGCGTGTCCCGCGCACGGTGAGCGTGCTCACTGGCACGTACTGGACGTGTATGGGCGCGCGCGTTCGGCCGCAGCGTGGTCGAGCGTCGGCCGGGCGTGTACCGTCGAGGTACTCGGAGGGGTATAGATGCTCCGGGACAAGGAGAGGCGCCAAGATGGTGGCCGGAGAGGAGGGTTGTGTGTGTGTGTGCATGCTCACGGCATGGTGAAGAAAAGGTGTTTCCCTCACTTTAATCGACATGAGCAAGTACATGCACCGATGCAGGGGATGCAGGAGGTCACAATGATCACAAACCAAAAGTGGTGTAGTCCAAAATCTGGTGGATAGTAGCTAGTCTCATATTTCCAAAAAGTGGCCAGCAAGGTGTTTGATCAAATGCCCGCAAGAGAAAATTATTTAAATTTTGAAATTCTTTTGGTGCATCTCTTTTATATAATTAGAGTGATGGAATGGTGGTGGTGGTGCTCATTTTGGTGAAGGTTTACAAGAATTCCCAAATGGGGCCATCTTCACATAGATTTAAAGTCTCCACTTGTCCCTGTCTTTCTGGTCAACCTAGTCAACATTAGCAGAGATGGTCAACATGAAAGTTGTTGACCTTGACATGGTATTGGATGACATGGTCATAGTTGACCAAGTTTAGTTTGAGAGTTGAGAAATACAGAGGGGTAAAGTGGGGAACATTTTATAAAGTGGCAACATGACCATTATCACATGTATGTTGAGTTAGAGATTTTCTTTGATTTAATTTTGGTTTCTTTGATGCAAATGTGTTTATTTATCATATATGAACATTCTACAAGCAAGAGATCAAGCAATGGTGGCCTTGGTTGAAGTTTTGTAATTTGGCATAATGTGTATGTGAGGGAAATTTGGGAATTTTCTCCCTATTTGATTTCTCTTTATTTGATTTGACTTTGGTTGACTCTAAGGTGGTTCTTATGAGTTTAGAAACATTTTAAGAGCATTGAACCCAATTCATTTGGTCTTGCTCAAAGATTTGCAAATTTGGCCTTAATACATAAGGGATGAGGTGTTAAATTTTAATAAACTTGTAAAGGGTTTATCTTGCTTCACTTGGACATGGGTTAGGGTCCATTTAGTGTTATGTTAGTTTTAGAGAGGGTTTCCCATCATTTAGTCAAGGTTTAGAGACCTAGGTCAATGTTTGGTAAAAAGCCTATGTGTCACATATGCTTTTATGCATATGTGGTATTTTATATTTAATTTGACTTGGTTTGACCCAATTGGTTTTGTTGAAATGATATATGGAGGTGATCCAACCATTCACACAAGTCCTAGGGTTAGTTTTCTTAAATTCTCATATTTACTATTTTACTCTTATATGCCTCTATGGCATTTTTAGTTTTCTTTTTATTCTTTTTGGTTTCAACCTAGAAATGATTTAAGAAGTACTATATAAGGTTTATAAAGCTTTTCCAATCCTTTAAGTAAAGTGGAAAGGTCTAGGGTAAATGTTGATAATGGTAGCCATAGGCACATATGCCTTTTGCTTATTTAATTTCCTTTTATTTTATTTTCACTAGAATGATGAGAAGAGGGGTGAGTCTTTAGGGTTTAAGATTATTTCAAATACTCATAGCAAGCAATCATGGCAATAGCACAAGAATTATGCAAGATTATTATGTATCAATCTTAATTTAATAAAAGTTTTTGTTGGTTCCAAAATTTGGAACTAGGGAATTTGTTTATTTTGTTTTAAATTTCGGGATGTTACATAAAGGCCTC